>NC_091313.1:29534419-29634419 GCF_038502225.1 Cherax quadricarinatus
CGAGACCTTTCTAGTGACCACTGCAACGCCAACACAACACTCGCTCTCAGACCCATCAGTCAAGACGTATGAATAAAAACACAGGGTTACCTGGAGGTTACCTGGAGGTTACCTGGAGGTTATTCAGGGTGTCGGTACTTGTGGGTCTCCATCCACTGCACTCAGAAAGTTAACCTACAACTTGAAGCAACACTGTATAAAGGGGCTCAAATATTTTTGCTTCCCCTTTGCCCCATCAATCCAAATTTCGACTTCAGATTTTTGAGGGACTTCTTAAACCTGACATAGTTTAAGGCCTCGGAAGATCCAAGTCCGGCCCTGGCAGGTGTAGAGGGCGAGGCGAAAAAAAAAGGTATTGAAAAACCATTATGAAAAGATTTACAACAAATTCACAGTGGGAATAAAAAGTCAAAATATCGTGACTGGGACAATACAAAAATAACCCGACTTGTCAATGATCCCAAGTCGGATCAAAACGTCGTGATAACTTTCTCCTCTCGTAAGTGCCGAATATTTATGTATTCACCATGGAATAACTCAACAAGCATAGAATATCATAAGCTATTCGATAACTTCTCTTAAATAAAAGGCGAATGCGATGAAAATGGTTCTGAAAACCAACAAGTTGAAAAATGAGATACTTGTGTAATAGTTGTGAATCTTCAGTCCAATACAGAGAATAACAGTGGAAGATGAGGAGGAGTTTGAGGTAATCAGTCCCTCAGTCTGACTCCATCGACCTCATACTAAGGGACTGATTACCTTAAACTCCTCCTTATCTGCCACTGTTATTCTATGTATAAGGCAAATGCCTAAAATTTTGGCTTCCAACAATCTTCAAGAAGAAGCTTCAGTTTCTGCAAACATTTTTTTCTGATCAGCCAAGCAGCAAGCACCAATAGTCTGACTAACCAGACAGGAGACCTGGTCAGAGAACAAGCCGCGGGGGCGATGATCCCCTGAATCACGCTACCTTTCGTGGGGCGTCTACAGTCTTCTGCATCTTGCTTGTTTACTCACCACAGATCCTCTCCCTTTATTTATAAGCCTGCACACTTTCTTCCTTATTTAAGAGTCTCTCTCTCCCTCCTCGCTTCTCTGCTGGACCTTTATTTTTATCTTATTTAAGAGCACCCACATATACCCTTCTTTATCTGGAAGCCCCTCATTCTCCCTCTGTCTCTTTGTCCCTCTCTCTCTCTCTCTCTCTCTCTCTCTCTCCCTTTTTTTTTTTTTTTTTTTTTTTTTTTTTTTTTTACACAGGGTTTGACAAGGTTAAGGATCCCTAGCTTTATTGACAGCTATTTACAGGTTAAGGATTCCTAACTTTATTGGCAAGCTAAGAGCTGTTACCTACATCAGCTCATTTGAAAGCATTTTTGTTATGAGACATACAAGTAGGGAACAGGATGAAATTGGAGCCATCTGTGGGCCAGCATTTTCATTTGATCAACTCTCTCTCTCTTACACATAAGTCCCATCTTTTTACAAATCTTTATTTTTTACGAGCTCATCTCTTTATTTACAAATTCCTATCTCTCCCTTTATTTAAAAGATCAATTTCTCCTTTTATTACAATTTTCATCTCTCCTCATTTTAAAAATAATCTCATTTCTTCCCTTATTTACAAGCTCTCTGCTACACCTTATTTACGAACCCAATATTTTCCATATATATATCACCCTTTGCTATATTTACGACCCTTTGCTCAATATTTACCACCCTTTGCTATATTTACGACCCCTTTGGTCTATATTAACGACCCCATTGCTATGTTTAGTACATCGTAGTAGATTTACAACCTCCCTCTTTCTTGAACGTTCCTTTCCCCTACATTCCCTGTCTTCTCCTTTCCATGACCAGCTTTGAGCCAAGGAACCTGAGTTACCCTTCCCTTCCTTGGACAGAAACTGATGACTTTTCTTTCGTCAGGCGCTGTGCATGACCCCCTAAGTGTTTAACACTTTCCAGGGTCTCCTTTTTATCTATCACCTTAGCACACGTTTACAGTATTTACGATCCCCGTCTCATCCTGATTTACGATTACATTCATTCTCTGTTTTACATGTTTACACGAGTCTTGCTTATTTACAAGCCTGCACTTTCTCTGTTTATTTTTTCCTAATATAAATGCTCTATCCTTTCTAACATATTTACATGTTAATTTTTATCCCCTTCTCTTTTTTTTACAAACCCTTATGTATTCCCCTTATTTGCACGTTCCCACCCTTTGTCCCTTTAAAGAGTCTCTGCTTTTTTCCTTATTTAAAAAAGGTCGTCAACTCTTTTCTGAATTCACGCCCACCAACCCTTTCACTTATTTAAAGGCCACAACCACCCCTTTTTCATGATATCTTCCCTCTCTTACCATTTCCGTTCGTCACCTCTCTTAATTCCCCCTTTTTCCTTCCCTCCCTCCCAAGCCCCTTTCCCTTCTCTCTCATTCCACCTCTTTCTACTTCCCCTCCTCCTACTCCTCCACTCCCTCACCACTCATTGCTCTGATGAAATCTCCCAGCTCAGGCTGACAAATTTCAACACCTCGTGTGAGCCCCATACAGCGTGATAGAATATGACAGGTACACATTGTAAGGTTTGGTTCTCACTCTGCAACTGTCAAAAAGAAAAGGATGGCAACAACACACTGCTGATATACCAAGTTTTGTAATATATATATATATATATATATATATATATATATATATATATATATATATATATATATATATATATATATATATATATATATATATATATATATATATATATATATCTTTAAACGTAGAAGAGAAAATTTTAGAAAGGACTTAATTTTAAATGAGTTCTTGCTAATTGACCAGTTTTACATATTCGGCACGACATATATATATTATATATATATATATATATATTATATATATATATATATTATATATATATATATATTATATCCTATCCTCTTCCATTGCATCAAACGAGTTGATAAGACAAATTCTTCCTGACACCCTCAGTGACTCAGCAGGAATAGAAGACCCTAGCTATGTCAGTGCCATCACCGAATGGGAGACTCTTGCTGCTCCAGCACCAAACCCTAGTGCAGCACTGGCTCACAAACAGTCAAGCTGGGATAGCCCAATTGCTGAAAAGGTGCTTGCCAACATGCTCAGGGCTGCAACATCAGATAGGGAGATTGCCCGTCTCCAGGCTGTGAGTGCACCTCACTCCGGGGACTTCCTCCAAACAGTTCCCATATCGGCAATGGGAACGCGACTCGACCCTAAGACCCTCCGTATTGCAGTGGCTCTGCGCCTTGCTGCCCCAATTCACACAGAATATATGTGTATTTGCGGCGAAGTGCAAGCAGACCAATACGGTCTACATGGTCTCAACTGTTCCAAAACCAAGGGCTGGCATGCAAGACACAATGAGGTCAACGACATCATTAAGAGAACCCTTGCTACAGCTGGATGCCCTGCCGAGAGGGAGCCACGATCACTTGCAGCAAACAATACCCACAACCCAGCAAACCGCCCCGACGGGATCACCATCTATCCTTGGAAGAATGGCAAGCTCTTAGCATGGGACTATACCTGTGTGTCCACACTGGCTGACACCTATATCCATCACAGTGTGGGGCGACAGGGAGGAGCTGCTGACCACAGGGAGGAGTACAAGATCAGCAAGTACAGGGACATTACCCAACAGTATCAATTTGTCCCAGTGGGATCAGAGACCTTGGGATCATGGGGAAAAAATGCCACACGCTTCCTTAAAGAATTGGGTTCCAGACTCATCGACACCACCAGGGACCCAAGGGCAGCCACTTTCATGTTCCAGCGCCTCAGCGTCGCCATCCAGAGGGGAAATGCTTGCTGCATACTTGGTTCACGTCCAGCCTCGGAGGAGCTGGAGGAAATTCATCATCTTTGATACATTGTGCCATTGTATTCATGTTTGTTTTTTTTCTGTAAATGTATTTTGTTTATTAATAAATGTCCACATAGAATATAAATATAGGGGGTGGTAGGAGAAGAAAATATTCAAACAGCTCCGGGGAGAACCTTGAGTTTTCCCTGAGGTACGTTTATTGTCTTCTCTGAGGATGAGGGTCCCCATTCCAGCTATAGAGGTGGTACTTCCCTATATATTTAGTTTAAAAATATATATATATATATATTATATATATGTCGTGCCGAATATGTAAAACTGGTCAATTAGCAAGAACTCATTTAAAATTAAGTCCTTTCTAAAATTTTCTCTTCTACGTTTAAAGATATATTTTTTCATTAATGTTAATGTAAAAATTTTTAATTTTGCACCCAAAGAATCTTAGAAAACTTATCTAACCTTATTATAACAAGAGCAATTTATTTTAGGCTAACCCAACTTAATATATTTTAAATACGTTTATAATAATTTAGTACTAAACAAACACAATCAAATACATTTTTTTCGTTAGGTTCAGAATGATTTGGGCGAAATTATTGCATACACAAATTTTCACTTGTCCTATATGGCAAGATGAGCGTTGCTATTTAAGCCAAGATCGCATGTTCTGCCTATTCGGCACGACATATATATATATATATATATATATATTATATATATATATATATATATATATATATATATATATATATATATATATATATATATATATATATATATATGTATGTATATATATGTATATGTATATATATATACACACACACACACTCACACTCACACACACACACACACACACACACACACACACACACTCACCGGGCGAGACTTGGCATGTGGAAAAGAATACTTGTTTCCAGTTCAAGACATTTAATCATAAAATCGCTTCGCCACGAATGGTTTCATTGGTCCTCCGTCAGTCCTGGTGAAGCCACTCGTGACGAAACGTTTCCTTTATTAAATGTATCGAAATGAGATGAGGTAGGATAGCGGCTCCTAGCCTGTAAAATTGATCTGTGGATAAAAAAAAAACGTACACAGGAGTTCTTCTCCACAGTTTGTCGGTATATCACCATTTACAATCAAAACACTCGGGATGATTGCCCGCACCTCGCTCCACTGACTACTCGAAGCTAATATTGTTGCTGTTTGTAGACTCGATCCACCTGGCGGGGAAATATTTGTTCCTGTATTTGGTGGGGGATTATTCTTTATACGTGGAATTTGACAGAAAAGCTTTCATGATTCATGGTACATTATGTGTAGTTACCTTCCAGGGGTTGCCGCCCCCCCAATCCTTGCTGCCCGGTTACTAGAGTGATCAACCAAGCTGCTGGTGCCGCCGCCTGTAGCCCAACGTATGCACTACAGCCTGGCTGATCAGTAAAAACTAATTTGAGGAACTTATCAAGTTCCCTCTTGTGGACAATTAGACGTTTATTGGTAATTCCCCTTATGCATGGAGGGAAGATGAAAAGTCTTGATCCCCTTACATTTAGTAAGTTCTCCATTAGTGTACTCATTGCGCCTTTGCTACACGTTTGGGACCAGTTCTTCCAGAATTTACCAGTCATACTTTATTCATAATTCTTCGTGTATGGAGGGAAAATGAATTATATTTCACCATCTGTCAGTACGTATTGATTATTCATCATACGCAGGAGGAAAACAGGAAAATATTTCAGGAAAATTAAATTATTTTGAAAAACTAAAAATTATATTCTTTTCACATAGCGGCGAAATATTTATTATTCAATATACTTTGTCAGGAAACTATTGTACATAAAAGTGGATGCTATTTACATTGTGAATGAGTAGGGAAGTTATTATCTGTTGTTGGGCGTAAACGGAAGGGCAATTAGTAATCCCTTTACCTGCTAGACACTTATTCCCTAAGTGGTGAGTAATTACGGCTTCGCCTCTTTACTTAGAGGGGGGGGAGGTCATTCTCAGGACGTGGCAGGGAATTATGTATTTATCGTCTCCCAGGGTTCAGAATTTTTTTTAGATTCCTATAAGGATTGTGAATAATTCCTGTTGAGCGATGGAATATTCCAGGAAGGTGCCGGTAGCGAGGCTCTGCTGGAACTGAGACTGCAAATACGTCTTGGTAACGTTTTTCAACCTCTTATATTTAAATTTTTAAGAAAAATTTTTTTTTTTTTAGTAATGGTAAATTGAACATTAAAATGGTATAAAATACCGACAGATTGTTTCAGACTATGGAACAATGCTCTTCTCCAGACTGAGGGACTGACCACCTCAAAACTTTAAGGGTGATTGACTGATTACATCGTCTTCAAGTCTCTTCTGCTTCTATCAACTTTTCTGTACTCGACTGAAGAAGCCTACTGTGTAGGCGAAACGTTTCGAAATAAAGATACCTAACTGTTGCATGTGTCTTACCTAACAGTAATGGTAAAATTACCGCCAAAATGTGAGGTAAATAGACATTTACCTAACAGGACATTACCTCAACTACAGGTGACTGATATATGTGTGGGGGTGAAATTAGCGCCTTATATCAGCAATACTTTCATTCTCTTGAATATAATTAAGACGGTACTATGGTCTGATAACGAAGTTTGGACAAACTTCGCTAAAATTGTCTATATTATGTAGAGAACACAAGATTTAAATTTTTTTCACTTCTTTTTGAATTCAACTTCTAGCTAGCCAGGGATTTGAATCTATAATAATTGCATTTTCTTATCTATCGAGAGTAAAGATAAAAACAGAGACGCTTGACAATAAGGTTCGGAATACAAGACTTACCAATCACCTGATCAAAGCACCTACAGAAAATAAAAAAAAAAATATCCCGAGGGTTGTAACAAACTGAGAAATATGAACTATGAACAGACTAAATCTCTTGAACCATCGACCATGAAAAAGAGAAGAGGAGAGAGTGAGTCAGTTTCAACATAATTACAGAGTGCAGTCAGCTTTTATAGAGCTCCTCTATAAAGTGTGTTTTTTTGGGAGGGTAAATGAGATTGAAAAGGCTCATCCAAAAAAAATTTCCACACGCTATTCAATTTTGCTTGTACCTTTTTAAATCTCATTTACAAAAAAAATCTCACAATGTAGAGGAGCTCCACGAGAGAGCTGACTGCATAAAATGTTCGGAGGATTTTGTATAGTAAAAAAGGGATAGCTTTCAAGAGGCTGGGATTAATAACAAAGAGGTTCTGGCACAAGTTTAAGACTCAGATAAACCACAGGGATATTAAAAAGTTTTACTTTTCGGTTTTTTTGTGTGTGTGTGGAAATTAAACGAGCTGGACGATGGAGTGGTGGATGAAAATTACTTTCGGAAATTAAAGATAAGTTACGATAGGGCTCATGAGAACAGAGTTCAATAACTGTAGTGTCTCGGTGCCAATTCTCGCCTCCTGATACAGCGGATACAGCGGCCTTCCAGCATCACCTCGTGATGCTGGAAGGCCGCTGTATCCGCTACATAACTACATTAAGAAAATGATGGCTACCGTATTCAAGTCCCCCCCTCCCCAAGGGTTCTTGATCTATGGAATTGGATTTGTGCTCCAAGTCTCTAAATTAAGTCTCAATGCCTTTCATCCCCCCACTCCCACAGGCGCTGTATAATCCCTCTGGTTTTAGCGCTTCCCCATCATAATAACCGTATTTAACTCACTGCCTCCTCGAGACGTCTGGCAATCAATTCTTCTCGCACCATCCAGGACAGTGATCCATCTCTGTATTGGACTGATGAAGCCTGGAGAGTATTCGCAACGTTTCGTCAATAATTCATAGTATTTCACATACCTTGCTCATCAACTTGTCGGTACTGTAAACAAATTCCACCATGATACACAAATAACCCGCACATAAAAGAGAGAAGCTTACGACGACGTTTCGGTCCGACTTGGACCATTGACAAAGTCACACAGTGACAAAGTCACAGTGTGACTTTGTTACACTGTGCGGGTTATTTGTGTATCGTTCCAGTCACGGTATTGTGCCTTTTTTGTTATCCACCATGATACTTCACCCACCACAGCAACCTGCGAACATAAACCCTGTTTACCCTCTTCACCCTTCTGGTACGGCTCGTCTTTCTTGTAGTCTAGTTGGCACAGTTCTTGACACGTGACGAGACACTCCCAGGAGACTGGCATCACCGGCCAGCGCCACAGCTGACTGAACCAGCTGGTCCGGCCAATCCATTACATTTGCATACAAGGAAAACAAATATACGAGACTCCCTATGATGTTTACATGTAGATTGTTGTTTTGTGTGTATGTATGTGTGTATGTACTCACCTATCTGTGGTTGTACTCGGTCGAGACTCAGCTCCTGGCCCCTCTTCTTCAATGAACGCTACTAGGTCTTCTCTCTTCCTGCCCCCTGTGCTTTATCATACCTCGTCTTAAAGCTATGTATGGTTCCCGCCTCCACTACATCACTCGCCAGACTATTGCACTTCCTGACAACTCTATGACTGAAGAAATACTTCTTAACATCCCTGTGACTCATCTGAGTCTTCAGCTTCCAAGAGTGACCCCTCGTTTCTGTGTCCCATCTCTGGAACATCTTGTCTCTGTTCACCTTGTTTATGCCACGCAGTATTTTGTATGTCGTTATCATGTCTCCCCTAACCCTCCTGTCCTCCAGTGTCGTTAGACCGATTTCCCTTAACCTTTCTTCGTAGGACATTCACCTTAGCTCTGGAACTATCCTTGCCGCAAACCTTTGCACATTCTCTAATTTCTTAACGTGCTTTACCCGGTGCGGGTTCCAAACTGGTGTTGCATACTCCAGTATGGACCTGACGTACCCGGTGTACAGTGTCTTGAAAGATTCCTTACTTAGGTATTGGAACGCTAATCTCAGGTTTGCCAGCCACCCATATGCTGCAGCAGTGGTATTCCGGAGACGAACGCCCCGGCGGCCTGGTCTCCACATTGGTTTATCAGTGTCTGAAAAACTCAACAAGACGACGATGCCCGAAGAATCAGAGATCATAGGTTGTCAGTATTCTTTCATGTCTTCTCCCCCTCCCCCTCTCTCTTTCCTCTCCCCTACACTGTCTCCAGCATCCCTAATCCCTCCTACATCCTCTTCCTCACTTCTCCACACCTCCAGAGCAGAAACCAACCAAAAATGTGGCCGGAAAGACCTGCTGCTCTGACCTGAAAAAAAATCGTCATCGATCAGCCAGTGCCTGCTCAATTAATCTAAGCCAGCGGAGCGTCAAACCCGCGCCCGTGTTAAATTCTCCTCCGTGAGGATGGGGGCTGGGGTTAGGTTATGTAAAAAATATATATATAAGCTTTATATAAATCCGTATTCCATTTTGCAAACTATTTTTAGCCGCTGTGTGAACGACAGGCATTGTCGCGCTTTATTGGGTTACAACTTTATTTTATTTTATTCTCGTAATAGTTGCAACAAAAAAAAATAGTTACTCCTGACAATGACATTCATAAATGATGCATTTTTTTTGGTATGGATGTGTTGCTCATCACGACGAAACATGTTTTGTGATTTAAAAAAAAAAAGTTGCGAGTGGTGGATTTTAGTATCAGTTTGTCGCATTAAAGCTATGGTGCGAGTGATGGTGAATATATTTTTCTTCCCCTCTGGGTCACCCGGTTTTCAAGGGGAAACGTTCCAGCAGCTCTGGGCGAATTGTTTGTTTTCTCTATACATATTCTGTACGCATATTCTATAAACATATTTTCAAAGTATATTATTTATACATAATTCTTCTGTATGCATATATATATATATATATATATATATATATATATATATATATATATATATATATATATATATATATATATATATATATATATATATATATATATATTTATTAGTGAGACTAATTTTGCCAGATTAACAAGATGTTGATGACTACGTAAGCCTGTGGACCGCAGGCACAACAACAGCCTGGTTAATCAAATATGTGACTTATTGTGTGAGTTGGGCTGCAGGATGAGGAGTACCCTGGAAACCGGTAAGCGGTATGTACCAGGTGCTGGAAACACTGACCCAGATACAGCTTGTTGAGAAAATTGTGTTTCTGTCTCCAGTCTTACCGGTGTTGCTTCATTTAGTCGAGGACGCGAGGCAATACACTTACCTCTCACATGGTTAATTGGGTTTAAATTTAGCCTATCAACACAGGAGAGTCATTAATTAAGGCATGTCACCTGTTCACCACCTGTCAAGAATGCTTTAATCCTAAATGTGGGCTAATTGGGATTAACATAGAATTTTAATGTATATGGGCGGAGATGCAATAAGATCACAGTAAACAGGCGATATAATATACAAAATAACCACTGTGAAAAAATAGTGAATTTCCAAACGCTTTCGTGATTTCTCACATTATCAAGGAACAGTTCCTTGATAATCTGAGAAATCACGAAAGAGCTTTGAAATTCACTATTTTTTTCACAGTGGTTATTTTGCATAGACTGAGACATATACTTCTCCGTGCACATGCACTCTCCTCAGTGCACACGCATCAAGAGAAATACATTCACATTCACACTAGCATCATCAGTATTCTTTGAAATTGGAAATAATACAAATTTTATGCCATGCTTTTCCAGGCGCACAGATCGGTCAAATATACCGTACTGACATGAGAATAAATCTTCAAAAGTACTCTCGTATTAATTGATACATATGTACCATTTTTTTTTTATTTACCTGATAATCAGATTTTGTTAGTTTTATGCTAAAACAAACATAGCAGCATCACCTAACATTCCTAAAGTTAAATTATTTAGCTTATTCTTTCTTAGTTTATCGTAGGTTTTCCTAGTTTTAGTGTTATGTACAGTGTTATATGTCAATTATGAAATATATTAATTTTGTGTTGCTTAAATTGTTTTGCATGGAAAACAAAACACGAACATAATTAGTTAATAGATATACAAATATGAGTATATGGACTCTGAAGGAGGGAGGGAAAGGGAGAAAATTAAAGAGGAAATAGGGTGGCAAGAAAGGAGAAAGGGAGGCGAGAGGGGAGAAGAGAGACCTTTAACTTGAGGAAAAATATTTATGGAGATAATTCCTGAGAGGACGAATCGAGGCGACAGTGATGGAGGGTGTGAGTGTGTTGGGGAGGAGGGTGTTGGTGTGTGGGGGGGGAGAAAGTGCGTCAGGGTGGGGATGTGGAGTATGGTGACTGGTGAACTCGCCTATATGTGGTGGCAGGGGTCGATTCACAGCTCCTGGCGTGGAGATTGGTGTCTGAAGGAGAGTAGGTGGGTATATGGAAGGGTATATTGATGGTTGTTTGGTTTGGTAAGTTTTTTTTTACACAGGGTTTGACAAGGTTAAGGATCCCTAGCTTTATTGACAAGCTATTTACAGGTTAAGGATTCCTAACTTTATTGGCAAGCTAAGAGCTGTTACCTACATCAGCTCATTTGAAAGCAATTTTATTGTTATGAGACATACAAGTAGGGAACAGGATGAAGTTGGAGCCATCTGTGGGCCAGCATTTTCATTTGATCAACTGACTTTATCTCGTTGACATCATTATGCTGTACGAATGTGTTCCATACTCGAGTCATCCTGGGTATGTATGATCTCAGATGGAGTGAAGTTCTGGAGAAGGGTACAGCCAGAGTGAAGCTGCTGTTTTCTGCCCGTCTTGTGGCATAAAAGCTTGTTTCACGCTGTCCTCGAAGTGGATCCAAGTGTGGTATTTTGACAATATTGGCCTTGTACATAACAGTAAGGCCACCCACATCCCTCCTATGTTGAAGGCTCTGCTGAAATGACAGATCTATCCAGGATGGGTCCAGGCGAGAGATGAGACGTCTTGCTCTGTTCTCTACTCTGTCAAGCAGTAGCAGATGAGAAGGGGGGTAGGCAAACCAAGAAAGTGGAGCATACTCAAGGTGCGAGCGTACTTGTGCCTCGTACAGAATCTTGCAACCCCACTGTCAAGCAGATGCGAGATACGGCGAAGTGCTGTAAGCTTCCTGGCTGCCTTGTTTGCAAGATTTACAACATGGTTCTTCGTGGTTAGTTTGGAGTCAAATTTCACCCCAACGATATCAATTTCTTCTCCCGGTGCCAACACCCCCCCCCCCATTCATCCTTACTACTGCACCAGCATTACCATCATGGTGCCTAGAGACGATCATCATTTGCGCTTTCTCAGGTGCAAATGTTACTTACCATCTATTTCCCCAAGCTGATATAGCTCTCAGCTGGTGATTGATGTAGCTTAGAGCAGCTGGCATTTCTTCTCTTAGATAAGTGAATGTCAGTGTGCAGTCGTCTGCATATGCATGTGATTCTGGGATGAGATGAAGAAGGTCGTTGAAGTAGACATTCCATAACAATGGTCCCAGCACGCTTCCTTGTGGAATACTTGCCCCAATAGGATGTCTTGCTGATTCCGTTTCATTGAGAACTACACTTAGAGATCTACCATGAAAGTAATCACTGAGGAGACATAGCGTAGAGCCTGCAATTCCCAGTGCTTGAAGTTTTGCTAAGAGGCCCTGGTGCCACACCCGGTCGAAAGCGCCAGCAATGTCCAGTGCTACCACACAGCTGACTTTGGATTCATCCAGTGACTGGTGCCACTTAGTGGAGAGGTTTAACAACAGATCAGCAGCAGAGTAACCTTTCCTGAAGCCATATTGGCGATCACAAAGTAGTGAGTGGTAGTCAAAAAACTCTGTCATTTGTCTTGAGATTATTGTCTCAAGGATCTTACCAGTGATTGACAGGAGTGACACTGGTCTGTAGTTGCTGATTTCTGCTCTGCTCTTCTTTTTGTGAACAGGGGCTACATTTGCCTCTTTCCATAGAGAGGGCCATTTACACTGTACTAGGCAGTGCTGAAAGATGCACGTTAGAGGTGCTGCTAGCTGGTCTGCACATCTCAGCTATCTTGGGCTCAACTTGTCTGGGCCCACAGCCTTTTCTTGGCCAAGCGATTTAATAAGTTTAAAGAATATTAACATGAAGATTATGTAATCATTACATCATTTATAATAGAAACCTGAGTAAGCATTCTCTACATACACTGAAATATATAACCTCTGTACATACATATATATACACACACGTCTTGGTGTATATAACTTTGAAGAAGAATCTATCATGGTATCACAAGTTTATATAGCATGTCTACACGCACGCACGCACACACACACACACACACACACACACACACACACACACACACACACACACACACACACACACACACACACACACACACGGGGCCAGGAGCTGAGTATCGACCCCTGCAACCACAAATAAGTGAGTACACACACGAGAGAAGACTTAAACCAATACCATGGTTGAATCAGCACGCAAGGCAATACAATGAGCCGTGATTTCTTTTCACCTTATGAAGTCGACTAATTCTTCCTTTGTGAACAATTTGCCGCAGGACAATACCAGTATATAATAATCACTTTAATATCTTAACTTCGACTTCACTGACAGAGCACATTGAGGTAAAATTCCTCTGGACTCTTGAATATTTCTTTAAGTTTGTGTTAGTTGGAATATCAGTAGTGTAACCCCCTTAACTCTATCTGAAACACTTGGGTATCTTTATTATCGAAATTTTTGTTCTACACAGCTGGCTTTCTCACTCGTATGCAGTCAAAGGCTATTGACAAAATTTTGAGGTGATCAGTCCCTCGTCCCTTAGGCTTCGTTAGGGTGGATTAAGGCCAAATATCATGAAACTAAACAAAAAAAATCGTATCCTTAACCCCAAGTAAGCAATCCGAAACAACGACTGCGATACATCTGGCAAAGAAATGAAGAAGAAAAGGAAAAGAGAGTTCAGCTCTGAACGTTTATCATTCTTGTAACGAGAACGGGCTCTTGAACGCCGTTGCCTGAGTTACTGCTACGACGGTCACATTATTGCCATGGAGTATACCTGGAGTATACCTGGAGTATACCTGGAGTATAAGTGGAGAGGGTTTCGGGGGTCGACGCCCCTGCGGCCTGGTCGGTGACCAGGTCTGCAGAATATTCATCGCTGTTATGTCTTCCTCCTTGTCACGTTCATCCTTATATTGTTGCTGATGAAGGGCTCTTGATCCAAGTAACTGCAATAACATTTTCTTTAGATCGACGCTGTTCACCTCCCATTCACAGTTCTTAAAAATGATTTTGTTAAATATTCTATTCCTGTTTAAAAGTATGGTAGATTGCTTAACTTAAAGATCTTATATATGGTTACATATATGAATTATATATATATATATATATATATATATATATATATATATATATATATATATATATATATATATATAATATTAATATTTTTGACACAGCATTTCCTTTTGCTTTGTATATTTTTATAATAGCATGCACCTTTGAAACCAACTTCTCTCCCAGCTTCCAAAACTTTTAATTACATCGACAAAGTTTAATGTTATGTGCTCCACGGGATTGTATTACTCCCCCCTTCCCCCCTCTATCCTAAAAAATCCAATTCTCCCAGTAGCGAGTATAGTTGCTCGTTATTCTTGTGCTTTCAAAGGAGTATCTCGGCACTGGCAAAGGACTCTTGATCCGAGTTATTAGTGTCACCCTACCTTTCATCGAATCAGACCTGATTACCTCCCATTTCCCTGTTGCTGTATAATTATTACTGGCCTAAAGCTTGTCTCTGAATCGTTATAATGTAATAATTATGATATAAAATAAATAGTAAAATGACTGGCAATATAACGAAAATAATAATCTCGCTACTCTCTTGCTGTGTGGTGATCCGACTGCTCTTCTCCAGAATCAGGTGGTCGTCGCTACGGACATGGCATTGGATTCTCTGCTCACTCACTGCGGAATGCATTTCGACTCTCGCATAAACTGTCGTCACGCTCAGGTATAATTGTTTCCGTTAACGGTAGATTTGTTTGGCTATACATATATTTGACATTATATATATATATATATATATATATATATATATATATATATATATATATATATATATATATATATATATATATATATATATATATATATATATATATATATATATATATATATAAACACTGCGACTAGCCAAGGACTCGAACCCATGCTAGTCGAACCCTTGGATAGTCGCAGTGTTGTTATTGATCAATACTACTTGTTCGTGGGCACAATAATACACACATAATATATATATATATATATATATATATATATATATATATATATATATATATATATATATATATATATATATATATATTATCTGAATGTGCTTTTTTTCATTAAGTGCTTTTTAATTCTTGGGTATTATATTCGTAGGTGGAAGTTTGTAATTCTGATTAACTACCTCGTAGGAGGTAGTTTATATTTCTAGGTTAGCGACCTAGTATATGGTATTTGGCAACTTGTTAACGATTTCGTAATTAGTTGTTTCACTATTCTGGTTAACAACCTAATAAATGGTAGTTAGCAGCTCTGGTTATTGACTCCGTAATCGGTAATTCGTAACCTGTTAGCGAGGACGCTAGTTCTACTTGGCAGCTCAGTAGTCTTGGAACGCTTCTTCGGTGCTAAAAAATTAGTGATATTTATAATCGTGTACTGTATCGGAAACTTGCTTAGATTACATTACGTGCTGCCACCAGTAACAGCCTGGTTGATCAGGCCCTGATTCACCGGGAGGCCTAGTTAAGGACTGGGCCGCGGGGTCGTTCACTCCCGAACACCCTCAAGGTAGGTAGACTCCAGGTAGGTAGGCTCCAGGTAAGTAGGCTCCAGGTAAGTAGGCTCCAGGTAGGTAGGCTCCAGGTAGGTAGGCTCCAGGTAGGTAGGCTCCAGGTAGGTAGGCTCCAGGTAGGTAGGCTCCAGGTAAGTAGGCTCCAGGTACTCTGAATATATCTAGCAGATACAATAAAATATTTAATTATGTAGTTCTCTTCAGTGGCACTGTGCGTGATCTGAGTGATATTTATGTCTTTAAAACGAAAGCGTCCGTCAAGACGGGAGTTGTACCCATGACGTCAAGATGAAGGCGTCCGTCAAGACGGGAGTTGTACCCATGGCGTCAAGATGAAGGCGTCCGTCAAGACGGGAGTTGTACCCATGACGTCAAGATGAAGGCGTCCGTCAAGACGTGACAGGGGGAGGGAATTAGCTGCCTACCTGATTGGAAGCTCCATCGTCCCTAGGTCGTGTTAATTAGATTTACGTGGTCGGTATGATTACTCGGGGTCCCACTACAGCGACGTTCGTGAGCCGAGGAGGAAGGAACAGGGCAAGGTAGGATGGAAATGGGGGGAAGAGAGAGAGAGAGAGAGAGAGAGAGAGAGAGAGAGAGAAAGAGAAAGAGAGAGAAAGGCAGATAATGGGACAGAAGGACAGGCAGCATGACTCATGATTTCCCAGTCATCATGGATCTATTTTCAGAAGAGGACATATCTCCTGGGATCTCCGCTGGCATTCACAACATGAAGAGGCGCTCCGTGATAGGCTCCTGTCCCTTCTGCTGCTGTTCCATTTTTTATTTTTATTTTTTTTTGTCTGACGTCACCGTTCCAATTATCAATATCTCTTGATAGCGGCCAAGAAGGCTCTGACGTCCCGAGAGCGAGATCAAGCGAGGCTCTCGCACAGGTGGAAGCTTGACGTCAAGCGCAGATAAAATATTCTTCTTTCTCTTTGATGTCATCCATTCAGGCATAGCCACTCACGCGTAGATTTGCAATATGCCTGGCCCAGGGCCTGGCTTCGGGGGTGGGTAAACTCTGGAAACCTATCAAAGGTATATGCAGGCACAGGATTGCTTCTAGGTTCCTTTTCTTTTAGGAGGATTCAGTTTTCAGCCTGAGAGCTGTTCTCATGCTTCAGCCCATTTCATATCTCAGCTCTATCCATGGTATATTGCCACGCGCCGGGCTCAGACTCGCAACAATTGGCAAACATAATAATAGTGTATAGCTATAATACAGGTTAAAATAGTTAGCATGTGCAAGAAACCTTGCCCACAACAGTAAGAACCCGAGTTCTTTCTGTCGTGAGCCCACCGAGCCAGAAACCGCTTGTTTACTGCGTTCTACACAAAACCTGCAAGAAAACTGCACATCAGTGCACACTTGAGAAAACTTACTTATTTAAAATGATTTGTATATTAGTGGTGCAAGCAACCACCAACAGAATTGCTACAAATCCCGCAAGAAAAATGTAAGCAAGACAGTAGAATCTAATGGTGTACTAACATTTGATTAACCACAAAAAAATACATATTCTCGAACACGAAAAATGTAAACCAAACACACAGACTTTACGTACCGCGCGCTTTTAAAATTCCTCCCAAAAACTGCAATCATTTACACAAAAAAAACAAGCACTGAAATATTTAAAACTAGAAGGTATCAGAAATCAGTTAGGCATCCGCTGGACAGTTGAGTAAAATTCCAATATTTTCAAAGTCTGTATCCTACTGTTGCTAGGTAAGACACATGTGCAACAGTTAGGTATCTTTATTTCGATACCTAACTGTTGCACATGTGTTTCGATACCTAACTGTTGCACATGTCTTACCTAACAATCTGTCGGTATTTTATACCATTTTAATGTTCAATCCTACTGTTGCATCATAACACACACACCTGGAGCCTCTCACTAGGCCAGTGGAGACTTGACACCACTTCCGCTCAAACCAATATTTTCTTTCTCCTCCTCAGGTAATGTGAATTGATTCCTATATCATTACTATCGTTTCATGTTCCTCTTATTTTTATCCGTTTCTGCTGATGATGACCTCAATTTGGGTCCGAAATATAATGTTTCATCTTTTATTATCTGTTTTTTCTCTCCATTTCATTTTATTTATGCATTTATGCAGAACTATTCTTTTCTTTATATATATATATATATATATATATATATATATATATATATATATATATATATATATATATATATATATATATACGCACACACACACACACACACACACACACACACACACATATTACACTTACAAAAGAAATTTATTGGAAAAAGATTTCACGGGTGTTCTCATAAAAGCTGACCAGGCAGTACTGCACAAAAGAATTTAAATCTTTTACACAATTCTCGGGTTACAATTAGAGTTACAAAGCAACAGAATCCAATTCCCCCTCACTTTTATCATTTATAAAATTTCCTTTGGATTCCACATATTCCTCGAGCTTCAATTTCCCTCTCATCTGAAGCTCTCGAGTACACCGGGGCAATCGTGCTTCCGCTGAAGCGCAGTAATGAGAGCTCTAACTCATCATGCCAAGACGAATTAAGAAGAAATAATTGTCTTAGTATCTAGTTTTGCGGATTACGCTGGTCAACGCCAGAACACGGTTCGGGAAACAAAAATTTGGTCCTTATTCACTTGGCTCACTGAGTGGGTAAATGATGCTTAAAATTGGAAATTGGCTCTGTTTATAAAGATATGGACTCGGGTTGGCAACTGTTTTCTTTGATGCGGGAAGGAAGGTGACTAAATGACAAAGGGTAAATGCTCTTCATTGAAACTCACAATGGGGAATTGTTTAAACCATTAGATTGATTTTCGTGATTGATGTCGTGACTGGAACAATAGACATTTAACCTCCTCATAGGAGAGAGAAGCTTACGACGACGTTTCCGTCCGACTTAGACCATTTACAGAGTCCAAGACGGACCGAAACGTCGTCGTAAGCTTTTTTTCTCCTGTGTTTGGGTTATTTGTGCTTTGTAGACCAGGGATTCAACACCTCACACTGCTTGTTCTTGTTTAAGAAACAATATTGTTTACCACATCTTCCCATATGCTTACTCAAAGCTCCTTTACATTTCAATTAATAATAACGTTGCTGAGGATGAAAATAATAATTAATAATAATAATAATAATAATAATAATAATAATAATAATAATACCATTAATAACACGACAATAAGTTAAATATTTACAATTATTTTATATTTTATTGTACTATACTACAATAACTAAAGTTGACGAGCCTCTTTTTATTTCCTTCTGACTAAAATTTACAGTGCTCCGTTAACAGTATTCTTCTCTGATATTGGTAAGTTATTCCATGATAGTCACTGTCACTGTTACCATCATATTGAGTAACACAACCTTAAATGCACTTTAGATTCTTAAGGAATGCGTCGTATTAAAGGGATGGCGACAAATTTTTCAATAATGTTTGCCCTGGCTACATCATCTTCAGTTCCCTCGTAATTCAAGCTTCTGAAGAAGCGCTGGAGACAGGGTGAAATGCCTTGAGTTGCTATTTACTATTCGTATGGGTTTGTTCCTATATATTTCATAGTAAGAAATCATCTGTTTCCTGTAATCTTATCGCGCGCGCGCGTATATATATATATATATATATATATATATATATATATATATATATATATACGCACACACACACACACACACACACACACACACACACACACACACACACACACACACACACACACACACCACACACCACGCATATATATATTATATATATATATATATATATATATATATATATATATATATATATATATATATATATATATATATATATAATTTTTTTTTCAACAAGTCGGCCGTCTCCCACCGAGGCAGGGTGACCCAAAAAAGAAAGAAAATCCCCAAAAAGAAAATGCTTTCATCATCATTCTATACTTTCACAACACTCACACATCACTGTTTTTGCAGAGGTGCTCAGAATACAACAGTTTAGAAGCATGTACGTATAAAGATACACAACATATCCCTCCAAACTTCCAATATCCCAAACTCCTCCTTTAAAGTGCAGGCATTGTATTTCCCATTTCCAGGACTCAAGTCCGACTATATGAAAATAACCGGTTTCCCTGAATCCCTTCACTAAATATTACCCTGCTCACACTCCAACAGATCGTCAGGTCCCAAGTACCATTCGTCTCCATTCACTCCTATCTAACACGCTCACGCACGCTTGCTGGAAGTCCAAGCCCCTCGCCCACAAAACAGCCTTTACCCCCTCTCTCCAACCCTTTCGAGGACGACCCCTGCCTCGCCTTCCTTCCCCTATAGATTTATATGCTTTCCATGTCATTCTACTTTGATCCATTCTCTCTAAATGACCAAACCACCTCAACAACCCCTCTTCTGCCCTCTGACTAATACTTTTATTAACTCCACACCTTTTCCTAATTTCCACACTCCGAATTTTCTGCATAATATTTACACCGCACATTGCCCTTAAACAGGACATCTCCACTGCTTCCAACTGTCTCCTCGCTGCTGCATTTACCACCCAAGCTTCACACCCATATAAGAGTGTTGGTACTACTATACTTTCATACATTCCCTTCTTTGCCTCCATAGATAAAGTTTTTTGACTCCACATATACCTCAATGCACCACTCACCTTTTTTCCCTCATCAATTCTATGATTAACCTCATCCTTCATAAATCCATCCGCCGACACGTCAACTCCCAAGTATCTGAAAACATTCACTTCTTCCATACTCCTCCTCCCCAATTTGATATCCAATTTTTCTTTATCTAAATCATTTGATACCCTCATCACCTTACTCTTTTCTATGTTCACTTTCAACTTTCTACCTTTACACACATTCCCAAACTCATCCACTAACCTTTGCAATTTTTCTTTAGAATCTCCCATAAGCACAGTATCATCAGCAAAAAGTAACTGTGTTAATTCCCATTTTGAATTTGATTCCCCATAATTTAATCCCACCCCTCTCCCCAAAAACCCTAGCATTTACTTCTTTTACAACCCCATCTATAAATATATTAAACAACCATGGTGACATTACACATCCCTGTCTAAGACCTACTTTTACCGGGAAGTAGTCTCCCTCTCTTCTACACACCCTAACCTGAGCCTCACTATCCTCATAAAAACTCTTTACAGCATTTAGTAACTTACCACCTATTCCATATACTTGCAACATCTACCACATTGCTTCCCTATCCACTCTATCATATGCCTTTTCTAAATCCATAAATGCAATAAAAACTTCCCTACCTTTATCTAAATACTGTTCACATATATGCTTCAATGTAAACACTTGATCTACACATCCCCTACCCACTCTGAAACCTCCTTGCTCATCCGCAATCCTACATTCTGTCTTACCTCTAATTCTTTCAATTATAACCCTACTGTACACTTTTCCTGGTATACTCAATAAACTTACTCCTCTATAATTTTTACAGTCTCTTTTGTCCCCCTTCCCTTTATATAAAGGGACTATACATGCTCTCCGCCAATCCCTAGGTGCCTTCCCATCTTTCATACATTTATTAAACAAAAGTACCAACCACTCCAACACTATATCACCCCTTGCTTTTAACATTTCTGTCATGATCCCATCAGTTCCAGCTGCTTTACCCCCTTTCATTCTACGTAATGCCTCACGTACCTCCCCCACACTTACATTCTGCTCTTCTTCACTCCTAAAAGATGGTATACCTCCCTGACCAGTGCATGAAATTACCGCCTCCCTTTCTTCCTCAACATTTAAAAGTTCCTCAAAATATTCTCGCCATCTACCTAATACCTCCCTCTCCCCATCTACTAACTCCCCTACTCTGTTTTTAACTGACAAATCCATACTTTCCCTAGGCTTTCTTAACTTGTTTAACTCCAAAAATTTTTCTTATTTTCATTAAAATTTCTTGACAGTGCCTCTCCCACTCTATCATCTGTTCTCCTTTTGCACTCTCTCACCACTCTCTTCACCTTTCTTTTACTCTCCACATACTCTGCTTTTCTTATAACACTTCTGCTTTGTAAAAAACCTCTCATAAGCTAACTTTTTCTCTTTTATCACACCCTTTACTTCATCATTCCACCAATCACTCCTCTTTCCACCTGCCCCCACCCTCCTATAACCTCAAACTTCTGGCCCACATTCTAATACTGCATTTTTAAAACTATTCCAACCCTCTCCACCCCCCCCCCACTACTCAACTTTGCACTAGCCCACCTTTCTGCCAACAGTCGCTTATATCTCCCCCGAACTTCCTCCTCCATTAGTTTATACACTTTCACCTCCCTCTTACTTGTTGTTGCCACCTTCCTCTTTTCCCATCTACCTCTTACTCTAACTGTAGCTACAACTAAATAATAATCCGATATATCAGTTGCTCCTCTATAAACATGTACATCCTGGAGCCTACCCATCAACTTTTTATCCACCAATACAAAATCTAACAAACTACTTTCATTACGTGCTACATCATACCTTGTATATTTATTTATCCTCTTTTTCATAAAATACGCATTACTTATTACCAAATCTCTTTCTACACACACACACACACACACACACACACACACGCACACACACACACACACACACACACACACACACACACACACACACACACACACACACACACACACACATATATATATATATATATATATATATATATATATATATATATATATACACTACAAATAAACCTACTAAACCTGCAAGCTATGGTGTAGGCTCGAACCTTCGTCGACTAATACCTTTAAAAAAAAACAGTGCTCTCTCACTGAAGGTGGTGTAGTAGGGAAAGGTGTCGAGGTTTATGGTTTTATTAAGCTTTTGGCACTAATGTCGCATGTTAGGGCAAGCTTTAGCGTGAGGCGGAAGCTTGGTGATGGGTTGATGGTGGAGTTGCGTGCACACGAACGTAAAGTATTGAAGCAGGCGAGGGAGAGACCAGACGTGGAGGAGGAAGAGGTGGTGGAGGGAGAAATGGATGAAGATAATGAGAGGAGAAGGAAGTGGTTGAGGATGACGAGGTGGAAGAGAATAAAGAAAAGAGAAGAGGTGCAGAAAGGTGGGAAAAAGGTGGTCTATTGGGGAGGTGGAGATTAAACTGTGGAAGGAGTTAGGAAGCAGAGGAAGTAATGTTGGTGGCGACAGTGATAGTAATAGTGGTTAGTGGTGATGGTGGTAGTTTGGTGGTGGTGGTGATGGTGGTGTTGGTGGTGATGGTGGTGTTGGTGGTGATGGTGGTAGTGTGGTGGTGGTGGTGATGGTGATGATCATGGTGGTAGAGTGGTGATGGTGATGATCATGGTGGTAGTGGAGATGGCGGTGATGGTAGTGTGGTGGTGGTGGTAGTGTGATGGTGTGGTGGTGGTGATGGTGGTAGTGTGGTGATGGTGGTGGTGGTGGTAGTGTGGTGGTGGTGGTGTAGTGGTGGTGATAACATAAAGAAGGAACACTGCAGCAGGCCTACTGGCCCATGCGGGGCAGGTCCATGTCAACCCCCGGCTTAAACTAATGGCCCACCCAGTCAGGTCACCTCCACTTAGGGAAGGAGCACCGCTTCTGACCCAGTAGCACCAGCTAGTCAGGTCGAACTCACACCCACCCACACCCACTATCGAATGTGGTGATGGTGGTAGTGTGGTGATGGTGATGATGGTGGTTGTGGTGGTAGTGGTGGTGATGGCGGTGAGTACGGCATCGTCCTTTCAGATTTTCTCCCGACCCTTCCCCGACTAACTTTACAATTTCATTACTTATGGTTTCATTCTATCTTGTGCTCTCAAGCAGTTCTCTCCCCCCCCCCACCCGTCCACCTCTCACAAACACTAAACTGGTCGAACAGCCTCGACCAGTGGCAGTATAGGGCAAACTAACAATCGGAAAAAAAAATTAGGGTCGAGGGATCATATACTTGCGTTCTTACAAAGGAGGATTCATACAGGAACTCTTTCACGAGAGCCGCTCATCCGGATGGCTAACCGGATTGTCCAGCCGTTGGGTCTAATCTATTGCTGCAGCGCTGTCCTTATGATTTTGGAAGCCAAGAATGCCGAACCAGCAATTTTTTTCTTTATTGTCGCCAAAAATGTCAAATTAACACTCTGTTACTTCTCAAAGAAAGAAAACGATGGGTAATGACGGCAAGGATAATTTGTTTTGCATATATATATATGTATATATATATATATATATATATATATATATATATATATATATATATATATATATATAATATATATATATATATATATGTTCAGCTCCCTCTTGAAGGCAGCCAGGGGCCTATTGGTAATTCCCCTTATGCATGGTAGGTGGCTGTTGAACAGTCTTGGGCCCCGGACACTTATGGTGTTTTCTCTTAGTGTACCAATGACGCCCCTACTTTTCATTGGGGGTATTTTGCACCGCCTGCTGAGTCTTTTACTTTCATAGGGAGTGATTTCTGTGTGCAGATTCGGGACCATTCCTTCTAGGGTTTTCCAAGTGTAGATTATGATATATCTCTCTCGCCTGCGTTCCAGCGAGTACAAGTAAAGTGCTTCCAAGTGTTCCCAATAGTTGAGGTGTTTGTTAGAACTTATACGCGCAGTGAAGGTTCTCTGTACACTCTCTAGATCTGCAATTTCATCTGCTTTGAACGGAGATGTTAACGAACAGCAATATTCCAGTGAGCAACAGTTGTATAACTCTGTAGAGCAACAGAAAACCCAGGAACAACAGCGTAATTTCTCAATGTTTACAGGACCCGAGGAATTTAATCCTCTGTATTTATTGTTGAATACATGTCGACAGAAACTGGTGAGAGAATTCCCACTATACCAAGAATGCAACGTTGAACTGGTTGTTTACTGTGTGTGTGTGTGTGTGTGTGTGTGTATATATATGTGTGTGTGTGTGTGTGTGTGTGTGTGTGTGTGTGTGTGTGTGTGTGTTTGTATCTGTGTTTTACTAAAATTTCTTTGAATTCAAAATTCTTTAGATAGCATGTTTCCTATGTTTTGGCTTCCTTCATTTCGTCCTCCACCATCACTTCTTTCTCCTCCATTAATCAAGAGTAACAACAGAGGGATTAATTATGCTACAGTCTTGATATGGGAGGTAGGAGATCAATCAAGCTGTGGGCGAGACCATTAACTGAACTTGGTGTAATGTTGGGGGTTGAATTATCTTAGGGTTACATTAACGAAATAGTGCTTGTTGACGCTAGTGCTGGAGGCGGAGAGAGAGAGACAGAGACAGACAGACAGACAGACAGAGACAGGCTTTTGAAGCGGCTCTCTCATTTGAACATGGGAAGAAGGATGTTCGCCTCCACCTGCTTCACTACTTCCTTCCCTTTCACTCACCCTAACTATCTCAGGTCACAGGAACATAAGGAGGCCTCATCTTGGGACAATCAACGTAACTGCAGTTCTGGGCAACTCATATTAAGTTTTGCGCACAAGTCCTGATTGCCGTAGTCAGTGTAGCTAAAACTTTGCTGTTTGTAACACTTGCTCTCTCTCAAAGGCCAATGTGGATGATCTCACAATTGCAGCTTCTCGGAGGATCTAGCGGTAGAGATGCTGGTTCGTGTTCTGCCTGCCCAGTTCGAATCTCCCGACAACTCACGAGAAATATTACATCTGGTTATTACAGACTCAATATCGTGTATATATATATATAATATATATATATATATATATATATATATATATATAATGTATAATATATATATAATACACGATATTGAATCTGTAATAACCAGATATAATATTTTTCGAGAGTTGTCGGGAGATTCGAACTGGGCAGGCAGAACACGAACCAGCATCTCTACCGCTAGATCCTCCGAGAAGCTGCAATTGTGAGATCATCCAACATGTTAAACAGTACTTTATTCTTTGTAATCTTTGCATAGCCACCAACTGCGACTCGATGCCTTTTTTTCGTTATAAACAGATAAACGCAAATGTTGGTTAACTGACGTTTGATTAACCTCAGCAAAAATAGAAAGACTATTAATTTTGGTCGCTGCTTAGATCGTGCACAAAATTGTACACTGTAACACGTTGGGAAAGGAAGTGAAGAAGCATGGAAGACGGAGGGATTTTGAGAAAGGAAGACAGAGGGGGAGGAGGAGAAAGCAAGGAAGAAAGAGGAGAGCAGAAAAATCAAGGGACAGGAAGGAAGGAGGGAGGTTAAGTTATATGCAAGAAAATATTGAATCTGCCAATAATTTACCTGTGATTACCTTAATTACCTGGAGGCGTTATCATCAGCAGCCACCTGGGAGCGGCCTGGGAGCCACCTGGAGCGGCCTGGGAGCCACCTGGAGCGGCCTGGGAGCCACCAGGGAGCACGGGAGCCACCTGGGGGCCACCTGGGAGCATGGGAGCCACCTGGGAGCCGCTCATCAGTAACTTTTTTTTTAAACATCTCTGGTATCTTGCAAGAAATTGTCTTGATTTTTGAGAGGAAAAGAAAAGGGTGTGGAAGGCTTTTCCTATAATATGCTTACGGAGAGAGAGAGAGAGAGAGAGAGAGAGAGAGAGAGAGAGAGAGAGAGAGAGAGAGAGAGAGAGAGAGAGAGAGGGTAGGATATTACAGCAGTCGTTTAACACTCCAGTACCTGTTTACTGATACATGAACAAGAGAAGCCATGGCTGGGAATTCAACCCGAGACCTTTCCGTTTTGCGTCAAACTAATCTTGTTTACTAAATGAGTGTGTGTGTGTGTGTGTGTGTGTGTGTGTGTGTGTGTGTGTTTATCTGTCTGTCTGTTACAGTTTCTATATCCTCTTCTCACGTCTTCATGCACCTAAGTCAATTTTCTCCGCACGTCACTAAATAGCAGGATGGTGGCCAGCGGCTGTCACAGGAGACACTAACATCCTGCTAAGCCGGTGTGAAACACAAGCCTGTTAAATGTATACCCGAGTGTCGTCATTCCGAAAGTATTGCACATGTCTTATTCTCCAGCGTGTCGGTATTGTATGCCACCAATAATACGAAACAAAATCAGTGGATTAATTAAGCCTCTTGGTGGGCGAAACGTCTCTTTTAAAGTTTTAAAACCCTCATATGTTAACATTTCCCTCCATGAAGAATGTAAAGATGCATTTCCATGACTGGAACAATACAAATATAACCCGCACATAGAAGAGAGAACCTTACGACGACGTTTCGGTCCGACTTAGACCATTTACAAGTCACACTGAACAGACATGTCGTCGCAAGCTTCTCCTATGTTTTTTGCTTGTGTGTGTTGCCTATTGTGATGCAAACTGGAGGGAGGAAAAGGTTGGTTAGAGTGTTAGGGAATAGTGCCAATCACACGGGCTGGCCCGCAGGGCAAAACACATCCCTTGACACCCTGGCCCTCTGACCTACTGACCTCCCTGACAGCCTCAACTCACGGACACAACATGTAATCCAAGGGAATGAAGGGTTGGTAATAAAAGAAGGAAAAAGGTGGCTGGAGCCAGGAAGAAGAAAGGTCAGGAGAATTAGAAACACAAAACAACAGAGGTGGAAGAAAATATCAACAGAATATGGAGGAAAGGAGAAGGGTGGAAAAAACAGGGATGAAACAAGAAAATAATAATTGAAAAATGAGAATCTCTGAACCGACGGCAGTGACTGCCGTGGCACTGACGGCAGTGACTGCCGTGGCACTGACGGCAGTGACTGCCGTGGCACTGACGGCAGTGACTGCCGTGGCACTGACGGCAGTGACTGCCGTGGCACTGACGGCAGTGACTGCCGTGGCACTGACGGCAGTGACTGCCATGGCAATGACGGCAGTGACTGCCGTGGCACTGACGGCAGTGACTGCCGTGGCACTGACGGCAGTGACTGCCGTGGCAATGACGGCAGTGACTGCCATGGCAATGACGGCAGTGACTGCCGTGGCACTGACGGCAGTGACTGCCGTGGCACTGACGGCAGTGACTGCCGTGGCACTGACAGCAGTGTGCCACCTGTGATACTGTTTTCTAGTTGTTGGGCAGCGGCGAAATTTTCATTTTATAGAACGGGATATTTTTCTTCTGCAAACACGGGCCATTTGCCCTCTCCTCGCTTGCATGTCCTCAACTGTTCAACTTTGTATATAGCTCGCGTCCTTCCCTTCTTCCTCCCTCTATCTCTGACTTCCTCCACAGACTCACTCCTTCCCTCTCTTCCTCCATTCCTAATTCCTCTCCAATTCCCTTCATTACTCTCTCCTCATCTCACCCTCACCTCCCCCTCCCCTACTTCATCTTCAAACTCCCTCCATCACTGTCCTTCACCCCATCTTTCTCCTTCTCTGCTTCCTCCTTCCCTCTCCAGTTCCATCATTAGTTAGCAGCAAATTTCCGTCGACATCATTGTTCTCCTCACGTATTCGAAACAATTTCCTGTTAGATCATTAATAATTACGGAAGAAACAGAAACCAGTTTGCTTTCCTTAACCTTTCATGACTAAGACTGTGACTAGCGGAAATATACATATAATTAAGTGTACAATTCAGTGGTAATATATAATTGTGTAATTCAGTGGTAATATATAATTAACAGTGTATAATTAAAAGTATAATTCAGTGGTAATATATAATTAAGTGTATAATTCAATTGTAATATATAATTAAGAGTACATATAATTTAGAGTATAATCTGCAATAATTTTAAATAATGGGTAATTGAGTATTCATAAGTCTTGCTTTGTGCGAGAGCAACTTAGAACATTCACTGGGGAGCGCTAAACCCGCAGAGGGCACACGAGAGGTAATAAGGTTCGATCCTAGGGGGATGGGATCAGTTCTAATTCCCTGTATCAAGAGCCCTTACTGCCGTCGAAGAACCTCCCTGTGAGGTATGTTGACAGGACGATGCTTGTGACATCAGGGAAATTGATGTCACTGATATCACTTCCCCTGTTATGAAGATTGATAAAATAGACAATATAAAACTATATGCATGATAAGTATAAAAGATACTTTTATTGCTTATAGACGAAAATAATAAAAAAACACTAGCAAAAATATAATAGAAGAATCTGGGGAAGTCACAGGAAAGTATGATAAATAATAAGAGCCTGGGCCAGTAGGCCTTCAGCAGTGTTCCCCCCCATTCATATGTTCTTAATGAAGGTTGATTTAAAGAGTAGTGACAGGAGCTGGTGGACGATCATGGGGTACTAATAAAAATTGGCCAACGCCTCATTTGGCGATTATCCACTTTTGAATTTTCCTGGTATAAATTATGTTTCTTGGTTAAGTTCCAGGGAGTATGTACCTCTATCAATCCACCTCTGTTGTTTTTGCTGCTTGTGCTGCTTCTGTTGTTGCATGTCCTTTTTTTTTTTTGCGTGTTGTTGTTGATGCTGCTGTTGTGACGTCGGGTAAAGTTAATTTGCAAGATAGTTGTAATAGTGATGGAAAGAGCCTGTCACTGGGTATAATAAAGTGTTTTTTTGTATATTATAGTGGGAGCCTTGGAGAAGAACCATGAGACTTGGAAAATAAGTATATAAAGGGCACGTGGGAGGACTCCGAACCTGCCATAAA
Organism: Cherax quadricarinatus; assembly: GCF_038502225.1. NCBI lineage: Eukaryota > Metazoa > Arthropoda > Malacostraca > Decapoda > Parastacidae > Cherax > Cherax quadricarinatus. Next base: position 29,563,611 of record NC_091313.1, read on the forward strand.
AAGGTTTGCTCACTGCCATCTCTCCTTTCTGATCTTGTCTTTCTCCCTCTGATATTCTCATTCGTGTCACTCTAGCTGATCTCTTCCGCTTAAAGAGGCTTCCGACGTTTACAGATTAGTTGTGAAATAGTTATCCTCTCTTCTGTTTCCATTTTTTCCTATAACCGCGTGCCCATTTCTCGAGCTAGCTTGTGAATGTCGTGACATCCTCGTCATCTGTATCAACTCATCAATAGTACTTGACTCGGCTCCGCTGTGTTCCCACTGTGCTCGTTTGTGACGGACTGTACTTAGCCCACATCGGCTGTGCTCATCTCTGCTCGGATTTGTTTGGCTGTGTTCAACTCCCGTTGGCTGTACTGGAGTCTCCCTGGCTGTACTGGAGTCTCCCTGGCTGTACTGGAGTCTCCCTGGCTGTACTGGAGTCTCCCTGGCTGTACTGGAGTCTCCCTGGCTGTACTGGAGTCTCCCTGGCTGTACTGGAGTCTCCCTGGGTGTACTGGAGTCTCCCTGGCTGTACTGGAGTCTCCCTGGCTGTACTCAGCTTTGCTTGACGTCGTGTGTGCTCGGAAAGGCAAACACACTCACTCCCTCACACGTATATTTGTATTCCTCAGCGGAGAGCACCTGTGGCTCGGCTCCAACAACCAGCCCAATATTCAAAATATATTCTGTAAATGTTAGGTGTGCTTTTGTGGAGTCTCTGGAACAGAAATGTTTGGAAATGCTAGACGAATATTTTTGGCCAGGAAGGCATATGCTCTAGTAAAAGAGATTTCTTTGAAGATGATCAATGCATTATACAACAGATTTTCACGAGTGGCTAGACACTGCTTTCTCGGAGTTCGCAGATTCGAACGTAAGGCGTTACAAATATAGCATTGCAAAACTCGTACACCAAAAAAAGAATTATAATTTTCAAAATGACCAATGGAAAGCAAAATCCACATTTTTAACGATGACCCATGTGCTATAATGCATTGAATATCCAAAACGAGGCATAAGCCATAGTGCCGAGCTGGAGCAGCAACAGAAGAAGCAAGAACATAAACAGCAGGGACAGTTGCAATGATAACAGCAACAGCAATAACAGTAGCAGTAGGTACAACAGCAGTATGTACAGCAATAGCAGCAGCAGCAACAGCAGCTCCTCCCCCCCTCACTAAAGGCGTCAGCTAACTAGACTTAACATTACTGCAGGGAACAGTGTCGGCCGAAGAGTTTTGCCTCCGACTTTTATTTCTCTAAGGGGGAGAGAGAGAGAGAGAGAGAGAGAGAGAGAGAGAGAGAGAGAGAGAGAGAGAGGGAGGAAGAAAGAAAAAAGATATTAGGAAGATGGGGAGCGGCAGAGGGGGAATTGGAATATCCAACTCACACAAATCCCAAGAAAGGATACCAAGACTTTGTTTATGTCCATGACCGCAAAAAAAGCACTCGCTACTGTCCTTTTCGCGGAGAAATAGCGGGGAGGAACGATAAGAAGAAAGAGATAGGAAGAGAAGTAAGAATACACGGAGGGAACGATGGAGGACGACAAGGAAGGAATAGAAAAGGAAGGGTGGATAGAAAAAGAGGGACAGAGTGGCTGAAATGAGAATGTAAGGAGAAGAGAAAACAAAGGTATTGGACACTAAGGCAAATACTACTTCTTGGAGTGCAGTAACTGCAGCGTCTTACACCAGGCTGCCTCAGGACACCGCACCAGATTTAATAATGATCTAATGGCAGGGAAGCCCATTAACAAGAGCTGAGATTAGTAACAGCCCTTAACCTGTATGTTAGGGCAGGAACTCAGAGCCTAATCCTGCAAAAACCCTCGAGGAGAGAGAGAGAGAGAGAGAGAGAGAGAGAGAGAGAGAGAGAGAGAGAGAGAGAGAGAGAGAGATAGGATTATTTAAAGAGTAATGGAGGAAGAGGAGGAGGCAGAGAAGAAGCTGAGGTATGAGGCAGAAAAAAAATTTAATGTCTTGGTGATTTGAATTTTAGGTAAGTATCAGGAATAGAGGGGAAGGTGAGAGAGTTTTTGTGTGTGGGAGGGAGGGAGGGAGGGAGGGAGGAGAGGGAATGTGGGAGGAAAGAAGGAAGGAAGTAGAAGGGATGAAATGAAGGAGGAAGGAAGTAAAGGAGGAAGGAAAAAAGGAAGAAAAGGAGGGAGGGTGAAAAGGCTGACGAAAGTGATGGTGAAGGTGAGAGGGAGGGGATTGTATAGGTGAGAGGGCAGGGATGGTATAGGCGAGTGGGCGGGGATGGTATAGATGTTAGGGGATGGCGGAGGTGATAGGGACGGGATAGTATAGGTGAGAGAGAGGGGATAGCATAGGTGAGAGGGAGGGAGTGTCATGGGAGATGAGAGGGGAATTCAGGACGCACCTTGCCTTGTTGGTTGCCATAGCGACGGTCGAACAGGTCACCTCTCGTGTGTGTGTGTGTGTGTGTGTGTGTGTGTGTGTGTGTGTGTGTGTGTGTGTGTGTGTGTGTGTGTGTGTGTGTGTGTGTGCATTTTAGTTTCGTGGTACTCTGTTCATTTTATTACCCCTTTACAACTCCAAGTTTTCACCTTACATCAGTGTACTGTTGTCCTCTTCCCTCTAATGTCCAAGTGCAGCTATGTAGCGTGTTGGTCTCTAGCTTAGCGGACGGAGGACTGAGTCATCACAACTCCTTTTTCTGAATGACAGAGTAAGTGTTTTTTTTTTTTTTTTTGAAGTCTCCCCTAAAGTTTATCTCTATCCTCCATTTATATCTTTATAATTTTACGTCATCCACAGTGATACATTTGGATTCTATTCCATCATTTGTGCCGTCTGTATACATCACCTCAACAAACTTTCCCAGTGTGATTCTCCCTCCTTCACCGTTACTTTTACATTTTTCAAATATTCCTTGAAGCATTGAATGATTTTTCCTCTGATCCCTTCCTGTTCTTCTGGTTTTATGGATCAGTCTTTGATAGGGAACCATGCCAGAAGGTCTCCCTGCAGTTTCACAATATACAGTTTGGCCATCTTTTTTATCCTTGACCTGCAAGAATCCCTCGTGGAACTCCAATAGGTTTGTAAGGCATGATAATTTTCGCTGACGAAATGCCTTTTTTTTTCTCTTGGTGCTCAGTCATTCTCTGTCTTGTGTATCACTTTACATAGTAAGAATATCAGTGAAACTCTCTGCAACTCTCATGTGACTCCCTTTATATAAAGTCACCTCATCTCTAATGACTTGATAATATGCTTGTTGAAGGCCGCCATCTTGACCTGCACATTCCTTAAAATAAACAAAGAACTGAGGAGGCCTCGAACCGTAGTACTTATATTTAGCAGACTCAACTCTGTTACTTCACTGAGAGACGTTAATTACCACTTGTCGATTTTATTCCATAGAATGTTTTGAATGTCACGATCGTGTTCCTTCCCTTCGCTAGTCTGCTCGTAAACCTTTCAACTTTCCCAAGTGTCTTTGCCTGGTTACATGGGTGTTCTACACTAGTGCTGAGTACTTTAGTCTTTACTTTGTTCTAGGAAGGCAATCATTTTGTGTTACCACCGTAACATATGCTGCTATTGTGTCCTTCTTTTATACATTTCTGGGGGAAATACTCCATGTAATGCCAACTTTACAGTTCTACTCTCATACCATCTCCTGCTCCCAACAATTACAGTGATTTCAACTGTCAGTCTTCACGACAAAAACTGCCATTCTTCTACGACCTCTGACAAATTAATGTTACTTGAGCAAAATATGATTTCTTTCACTTCACAATTCACTCTTAATGGCACTTGTCACTGCAATAAATTTAATTTTACTCGCAATGGGAAAATTCTTAAACGATGATCAATTAAAAACTTGAAGGATAATTGATTCATTGACACTGAGATGTTACTTTGTCTTTTAATATGATTTTATTACATGAAGACACAAACACTGAGAATAAAAAACATTAAAAAAATCATACCATCGAATCCTACCGATAAGCCAGCGGTAGCTCTGCCGTAGCCCTAGGCAGGATCGACAGGTAACACATGTTTGAGGCAGGATGTATCACAGCTTATGACTGGCACTCCAGCGGTTGCTTCTTGCCGTAGTGCCAACGGCACCGCTGAACGGGTCTTCACAAAACAAAAGCCTGGGTCAGCATATTTTCCTGCCAAGTGCAGCACAACACGCCAAAAAAAAAAAAAGGCTTGATTACTGTTCCCGAACCTGGGCAATCTTGTCTCCCGTTCCCAGTACCTGGAATCTCACCAGCGGAATGCATTAGGAAGACATACAGTGGAAGTTAACTCCAAGTACAAAAATATAAAATAAGCTGCGAAACTTAACATTGCCAGAAGCAGAAATGCCGGATATTGGGTAATCAAAACTTTTAAGGTTCGGCAGTTGGGACTCTACCCTCTCAGACACGACTAGGCAAGTAAACAAAGGACAAACGAACGTGAAAACAACGAAGGAATCTTGCAAAAGTATACACCTCTCGTAAAGTACGCGGTCGTTGTCGTAGGCTCTCTCCAAGCGGCCATAACGTCCAGGATACGACTGCCTGGGTCTTACTCAAGCGACACCACTATACGTCTAGGTGGCCTTCCCTCTGACTTCTATCCTCCACCACCACCTCCAAACACCGCCACTGTTGTCTGCAGCATCAACACAATGTTTACCAACAACAACACCACCACTACACAACCATTAACGACACCAACACCAGGATTATCAGTGTCAACAGCAGCGACAAACAGCCTCTCCATTCGAGTCAGATCGCGCAAACTTTCTGTTTATCCTGCTACATAAACCTTCTCTCCAGTGTCAGATGTTCTTTTGTTTCAGCCTTCGTGTCTTTCGGCTCTTCCAGTGTTTTAGATATTGTGATGTTTACTTCCCATGCAGTGCCATTACCAGCGGCCTTTCAATTATTCCCACTTGTGGTAGTTGGCTTTTTTTTCTGTTATAGAACCTTCCTAAAAATAAATACTTCACTGTACAGCCATAGCATCATGCATCAAAATCAGTTTAGTTTCATCTCTGTTCTTGCATCATGTATTTTAACTACATGGATTCTTATTTCATTTAAACCATTCACATGGTATAGTCCTCTCCAACCACCTTCCATTAAAACCCAAAGATATTTCACCCTTTCCAACACTTCGAGTTTTACACAAATAACCCGCACATAGAAGAACAAAAAGGCAGAATACCGTGACTGGAATAATACATAGAAGCTTACGACAACGTTTCCCACGTTTGTCCCACACATCCCACTCTCCCTACTTTATACCACTACTACTACCACCTCCATTTCCAGCCTTACGTCTACCACTATTACCTCTTTTGGTCCCTTCCCTGTCTGCTAGCCTATATATACTGGCTCCCTCTATCTTTCATATTAATGTGACTTTGTAAATGGTCCAAGACGGACCGAAACGTCGTCATAACACTAGTTTAGCCGACTATCTTGTCTTACTCCCGACTTAACCACGGAGTTAAAAGAACTCTCGTGTGTGTGTGTGTGTGTGTGTGTGTGTGTGTGTGTGTGTGTGTGTGTGGTCCGGGCCTGGTCCGGGACCGGGCCGCGGGGGCGATGACTTACTCCAGAAACTTTCAACAGGGAGTAACGGGAATCTAACGCGTGTTGATATTAGTATATTTCACCGTTCCTGAAGCTGCGTGTGGAAATAACACGTTTAGTTGCAGTGTTACGTGTATTATTGAGGCTTCAGCGTCGGCTTCAACTCCCACAAGATTGAATTTCAGTTCTATTATGAAGCAGCGGAAATACCCATTTAACGGGCTTTGTTCCAGGGATATTGTGTGGTGATCTGGTGGTTCCGGACCTCCAGGTATATTGTGTGGCTTCGAGCCTTCAGGTGTATTGTGTGGCTAAGGATCTTCAGGTGCATTGTGTCCTGACCTGGAGGCTACCATCCTCCAGGTGCCTTGTATCGTGACCTGGAGGCTACCATCCTTCAGGTGCCTTGTGTCGTTATCTGGAGGCTACCAACCTCCAGGTACCTTGTGTCGTTATCTGAAGGCTACCGACCTCCATATGCCGTGTGTCGTTACCAGAATGCTTCCAACCTCCCGCTACATTGTGTCCTGGTGATTACTGACCTCCAGGAGCTCAGGATCTCTGCTCCCTTGCCCCAATAACACTTTCCATCAATTCGGGATGCTCTAACAGAAATTAATTTGTATCGCTGGTCACAGGTGACGTTTCACGTTATTGCCAGCTCCACAATACTGCTACTAAACCATAAGAATATATTTATCTTCAGGTGGCTCTCCCTGTATTGCGAGTTTTTCCACGAATTCCAGTTCTTTTTCCCCCGTCTGATGATGGCGGCAGTTAACTTGCGGACGCGAGAGGTGTAATTAAGGGAGCTGAAGGACGGCTTCTTCTTTTTTGTGTGTTGGGATATTTGGTCCGGTTCAAGGACCTGGGAAGGAACAAGGCTACCCGTTAGTGAATGGTGTGCTTAGCAACGATCAACTCCAGTCCCAAGATTTTCATTCAAGACTAACTGAGATTTCTGGTGGAGCTGGTGGCTGATCGTCGCCTAGTTCCAGTGTGAATCTTATTGAGCCCATCACTGAGCTGTTAAAAATGCTTGTTTAACAAATGTAACTTAATGTAGCTTAACAAAACCTAGTCTAAATCTATTTTAACATTGCTTAACCAAGTCCAACTTAATATAATCTTGCCTAATCTAACTTAACCTAATCTAACTTAACCTAGTGTATCACAGTCTAATTTAAAGCAAATATTTATCTTTGTTGATAATACTAACATATCGAAACAAAGACACGTTAGGACTAAACCTTCATCAATCGGATTTGTCATTAGAAAATGGTAATATTAGTATTCTGCATTTGTTGCTTTTCTCCAGTGTACACTCGTCTATGTCCGGTTGCACAGGTAGAGACTCAGCTCCTGGTCCTGCCTCTTACCCTGACAACAGCTGGAGTCATATGCACCTGACTTCGTGAGGCCTATCATTCGTAAGCACTGTATGTACACTGCCTCTTCCAATTCACTGACCAAGTCATTCCACTTTCTGACTAGAGAAATACTTCATGACAGCCCTGTGACTCGACTGTTTTTGACTTCTGAGCCTTCGTGTACCTTTTTTCGCTTCTTGAACAGTCTATCCCTGACCTATGTGTGTGTGTGTTTGTACTCGCCAGCTGTAGAGTCATAGCTCCTGTGTGTGTGTGAGAGAGAGAGAGAGAGAAAGAAAGAAAGGGAGAGAGAGATATATATATATAAACGACCATTGTTTTAAGCTCACTGTCTAGCAAGCACACTCCAGCATTATTTTTCTGGCTAAGATACACCCAAGCTTAAAACGCTGCGTGCATATAGCTCCGTGTTTCAGGGGGAGAGGAGAGGAGAGGAGAGGAGAGGAGGTGGTGAGGCACGATTTAGGACAGACTTGAATCCCTTCCGGCAATAAAAGGAGGATTATGAAGTTCACGCAAACATACAACATTCCTGCACTTCCTGTCATGATATACGAGTATACCGAACCATATATGCAAAACTCCACGTCCGGGGAGATTTAGCTACCTGTTTTCTTTCCTAAATACAAACACGAGTGCGAGAGGATCCAGAGTTTTTATGTTTCCGGGTCGTAGTAACATCACAAATCCTGCGAGGCTGGTATATATATATATATATATATTATATATATATATATATATATATATATATATATATATATATATATATATATATATATATATATATATATATGAGATTGAGCCGGAGGTTGCTATGCACTCTCCGAGCTCACTGTTTTATTTACTTTTTTTTAAGGGCCAGAGCGGAATTTAAAAAGTAGCCGGACTGTGGGAAATCTGCTTTTTTTTTTTCCTACGTAAGTCCGGATTTCACAGTTTTGGAGATTGTTTCCTTTACGTTTTTTCCACAACGGTATTGTGGGTGTAGGTTGAAAAGGCTCTTGTAGGGAATTGTTACTCGGGTTTAACTTCATGATCGTATTATAGAAGTCCCGTAGTTGTGTTCGTAATAGAGGAGTCATGTGGGTGTGTCCATAATAAAGGGAACACACAAACACACAGGTCAGGGAGACGCTAATCTAGCGCAGACCTACCTACCAAGTGCCTTATAATATATATATATATATATATATATATATATATATATATATATATATATATATATATATATATATATATATATATATATATATATGTCGTACCGAATATGCAGAACTTGCGATCTTAGCTTAAATAGCAACGCTCATCTTGCCATATAGGACAAGTGAAAATTTGTGTATGCAATAATTTCGCCAAAATCATTCTGAACCTAACGAAAAAAATATATTTCACTGTGTTTGTTTAGTATTAAATTATTGTAAACAAATCTAAAATATATTTAGTTAGGTTAGGCTAAAATAAATTGCTCTTGTTATAATAAGGTTAGGTAAGTTTTCTAAGATTCTTTTGGTGCAAAATTAAAATTTATTACATTAACATTAATGAAAAAAATACATCTTTAAACGTATAAAAGAAAATTTCAGAAAGGACTTAATTTTAAATGAGTTCTTGCTAATTGACCAGTTTTACATATTCGGCACGACATATATATATATATATAATGCAGCAACCATGATTATTATTACTATTAAAATTATTATTATTATTATTATTATTATTATTATTATTATTATTATTAATATTATCATGTTTTACACCATAGATTAATTGAGTAACGAGTGTGACAAAGCGTCATGGTAGTTGTTGCAAATATTACCATTAAGGGAAGAAATATCTGGCCATTATGGAAATTTTTCATCCCTATTCTATATTATTTTTTCCCATTTATCTTCTGCTGCTTCTCATTTCCCCGTTTCTTCACTTTACTCTCCAATCATTCTTTCTGTCTTTGTGCTTCCATTTAGTTATTTTTTATTTTTCCTCCCTTTCTGTTTTTATTTCCCAGTTCTGTTACCCTTGCTCTTCTCTTGCCTTGAGTTTATTGCTCTTTCTATCCCTTCCCTTCTCTCATTCCTTCCACTCCTTGTATTTGTCTCCCTGCCTTTACTTCCTCGGCATCCCTTCCCTCCAGCTCTACCTGCCTCATTCCTTGGTCTCTCTTGTTATCCCACCTCTGCCACCCTCTGCGCCTCCCTGCTGCCTCTGCCACCCTCTGCGCCTCCTTGCCGCCCCTGCCACCCTCTGCTCCTCCCATCCTTTCCTGTGACTACGAGTGAGTTTAAATTATTAAGTTTCCTCCTGGATCATCTTAAGGATTCAGCTAATGCAACATAAGAGTGGTTGGAGCGTCTTAATGTTCCTGATAAGTTGACATCTTCCACGAGTTATGTTTTTCTTAGGGGGGAGAGAGAGAGAGAGAGAGAGAGAGAGAGAGAGAGAGAGAGAGAGAGAGAGAGAGAGAGAGAGAGAGAGAGGGTTGAGAGAAAGGAGGAGGAGGAGAAAAAGAGGAGGTGGAAAGAGAGATAAGATGAAGGTATGTACACAAGAAATGTTGCTGATTATTTGTTAAGTGAGAGTGAGTGAGAGAGAAACACAGACAGACGGAAAGACAGAGACAGAGAAGCATTACAGAAAAACAACAATAATTAAGGTGAAAACATTATCTTTAACTTAGGGTCATAATGCTGATACATTATTGTGGGAGGTGAGTCTGCACGAAGGTAACTGTGGTTGTGATGGTGGTTGTGGTGTGGGTGATGCTGGTTGCAGTGGTGGTGGTGGTGGTGGTTGTGATGGTGGTTGTGGTGTGGGTGATGCTGGTTGCAGTGGTGGTGGTGGTGATGGTGGTGGTGATGGTGGTGATGGTGGTGGTGATGGTGGTGGTGATCATCTCATTGGTAATAGCGGTGATTTTGGTGTAGCTACTTGATTGTGTCTGTTTAGTCTTCTTGGCTTTACATATTTACCTTTCCATCAAATATATAAAAATGGATATAATCATAACCATAATGTTTAAAGGGGTGGAGGGGTAAGCCAGCGGAAGGCCTCGGTCAGATGACCAAAAGCCCCAGAGGCGGGCCATGACCCCCGTCAGGAAACACTTGTCACGTTCTCTGACAATCTAACCTAACCTAACCTTTCCATCAATTAGGTTTTAGACTTGAAGGTCCTCAACAGAAGTACTGAAGTTTGTGAAAAGGAAGAACAAGAGAATGAGGAGGAACAGGAGGGGTAGAAAATTAAATAAGAGCAAAGAAAAACTACAGAAATCATTGAAAAAATACGAGGAAGACAGAAAGTGGTGGAAGCAAACTTGACAGAAATAGGAGACTAAAGAGTAAAAGAGAAGCAATGCGAGGGAAAGATGGTGTATGGAAACAGTGTAGTGAAGTTGGTTATAGATCAGAAATACGAGTATGGAAAAAAAATTCTGGCGATAATGGAAATAAATATAATGAAAGAGATAAATGTAATAAAAGCAAGACAATGCGAAAGCAGCGGGGAAGAAGAATGAAATAAAGGTAGGAGGAATGCAACGTGGGAAAAGAAGAGAACGTGGAAGAGGAAGGTGGATGTTATTTGGGTCCACCGCCTCGATGCATAGAACTTGGAAAAGTAATGCACGAGTTCCTAAGTTCCATTTGGCTTTTAGGTGCCACTTACACGCTTGACCGAAGCTCCTTCCTCCTGCTGTGTGAGGCAGAGAAGATAAACATACAGGCAGACAAGCAGAAAGGCAGGAAGATAGGCAGACAAGCAGATTAGGTTTGAAATTGACTCTCTCTGTCTGTGTCTCTCTCTCTCTTTCCCAACCACGCTTACTTAATTGCAATTTTCTCATTGAAAACCCCGGAATGTCACAGACACCGCGAGTCGTGTTTACATCTGGTTCTAGTAGCGATCATGAGGATGTGAAATGAGGGACTCTTAAAATGTTTACTGATTTAGTATATTTCGTGAATACCATTAACAAGCACATCAAAGATTAAGTTAAATTCCCTTGGTTTGGAAGCAGTGAGTAGTGTTGACACATGAAGGCTTTCATAGCTGAGTTGAACAATTAAAGCACCTCAGTGATCACTCCTCGTTATTATTTTGTGGTTTAACTGTTTTTTTCATGTACGATAAATCTGAAATCACTGTCTGTGACGCGATTTTTCTTCGGGGTGGACCTGTAAATCAGCGGAAGGCCTTAGAAATCGTATATGAACAAGATCAGCGTCCGGAAAATTATTGTTTTTCTCCTGACACACGAAATAACACGACCATGGCCTTCATATCTTCATAATCTAAAATATCCTAAATGCAGGAATGAATTGAAACTGCAAAATTGGACAAGACAAAACAGTAAAAACAACGCTGCTTCTGAGACCATCTATTAGCATTCACAGGGAAACCTATAAAGACTAATTAAGTCAGAGCCTAGTCGTTTCTGAATTCATAAAAAAAGAGTCTTGTGTGTGTGTGTGTATTCACAGTATTATATCTCGGATGTAACGAAATGTCCTCGTATGATCCACGCCTGAGTGCGACTCCCTCGCCAAGTACTTGTACAAATTTCCTTACTCTTGTGGTTTTGCTGAGAACACGATAGTAACGTCTGCCAGTAGCTGGTGAGACTGTAGTGTAAATAGCCTGGCCCATGGCCGGGCTCCGAGAGTACTGAGGCTCACGAAACTTATCAAACGTGTAAGTTAGAGTCCAAGGTACATGTGTGAAGTTTATGTCTGTATATGATCAACTATCGTTTTGTGAAACAAAAAGTGTGTAAACTGCAATAATACCTCGAAAATAAAGAAAAGACTTACGTTGCAAAACGAGCATTTGCTTGGAAAACCTTTCGCTCGGTACAAACCCTTTGTCAAGTCATGATAAAGCTCAACACAGAAAGAAACATTGTCTAAGAAGAAACTTCTTCTGCAACGAATGTTCTCTCTTTCACTACTATCAGCACCATTTGCATCCACATATTTATTTAACATATGTGTTGAGATATCCTCCTCGTTCGCCCCCCCCCCACTCATCCCCAACCAGGGTCTCCAGGCCCCTTACCCCAGCCGTAATGGAGGCAGAGGGTGTTAATGGGTAGGCATTATGGCGACGATGTTTGCAGCTCAGCCACCACCCGGAGGCTGTTTATCCTCGTCCCCTGGAGAGTGGCATCTCCCGTCTGGGCAAACGTACTGATCATTTTTCTTATTGAGTGTGTTTTACTGTTTTAATGTGCTGCTGTCTCAGCATGGAAAGAGCAGGGAGACCATGCTCCATTTCTCTCTCTCTCTCTCTCTCTCTCTCTCTCTCTCTCTCTCTCTCTCTCTCTCTCTCTCTCTCTTTCTCTTTTCACAGGGTTTGACTAGGTTAGGTTAAGGATCCCTAACTTTGTTGACAAACTATTGTCAATTTAAGGATTCCTAACTTTATTGACAAGCTGTTACCTACATCAGCTCATTTGAAAGCATTTTTATTGTTATGAAACATACAAGTATGAAACGTACAAGTAGGGAACAGGATGAAGTTGGAGCCATCTGTGGGCCAGCATTTTCATATGATCAACTGACGTTATCTCGTTGACATCACTATGCTGTACAAATGTGTTCCAGACGCAAGTCATCCTGGGAATAAATGATCTAAGATGAAGTGATGTTCTGGAGAAGGTTACAGCCAGAGTGAAGTTGCTGCTTTCTGCCCGTCTTGTTTTATAGAAGCTTGCTTCTCGCTGTCCTCGAAGTGGAGCCAAGTGTAGTAGTTTGACAGTATTGACCTTGTACATAACAGTAAGGTCACCCACATCCCTCCTGTGTTGAAGGCTCTGCTGAAATGACAGATCTAGCCAGGATGGGTCCAGGCGAGAGATGAGACGTCTTGCTCTGTTCTCTACTCTCAAGCAGTCGCAGATGAGATGGGGGGGGGGGGGGGGCAGGCAAACCAAGAAAGTGGAGCATACTCACGGTGTGAGCGTACTTGTGCCTCGTACAGAATCTTGCATCCCCTACTATCAAGCAGATGCGAGATACGTCGAAGTGTTGTAAGCTTCACTTTCTCTCTCTCTCTCTCTCTCTCTCTCTCTCTCTCTCTCTCTCTCAGTAGCACAGTCAATTAAATACAATTATTGACTCCAGGGATTACATAGATCTCGCAGAGGTGTGACTTTGATACCGGTGAAGAGCTCATGATCAAAGGAATTGGAGCCACACTTTTTTGAATTGAATTCTCTCATTTCCCTCTGGCACCGTACTACCCCCGCGGCTTTAGCGCTCCCCCAAACTATGTCAATAAATGCCGTCATTGCGATCGCTGCGGTAACGATAAATGGCGAAAATGGCAATGAAACCGGTGGTTGTGACGACAAGGATGACCACAGCGATGGTGGAGATAGTGATGGTGATGATGGTGGTGATGATGGTGAGTGCTTGGAGCCAGCCCAGGCGTGATGGAGGGCTGGTTATGGTGGTTACTGCATCGTTAAGCGGGCAGTTGGAGTCTTCACGGCGCTTCTGATAACGACATGTTCCTGCGGCTGCCATGCAGGAAGCCTGGATGGCAGGGTACTGGGGCACTCTGCCCCGTCCTGCACAACCCTACGCCAACCCACCACTCCTAACCCCCAACCCTAATCAGAAGACGCTGAACTTGTGCCCCGCCTCAAGACGCCTCAACACACCTCTCTCTCCCCGCTGTGTTTTGCTCCTCCCAGAGTTCCATGTTGACAGAATGGCTTTCCACTGCCAAGACTCCCTGATGGTCTCTCTCTTCCTCTCCCAAGTTCGTTCCACTCCTATCCTTCTCAATGTGTATAGATTCACTTTCTCAGCTGCTTCTGAACCCTTTCTGTCTCCTCTGGCTTATATTGCTATGCCTCCCATTTGGGTTTTCCCTGATATTTCCATTCCTTATTTCTTTGTCTTCCACCGTCTGTTATTTCCTGAGTTTTGCTCCTTCGCCGCCTCTTTTCACTTTCTCGCATCATGCATTTCCTCCTGTGAAATTTGCTAACTCTCTCTCTCTATATATATCTCTCTCTCTCTCTCTCTCTCTCTCTCTCTCTCTCTCTTAAACCTCCATACCCCATTACCCAGAGTATCCTTACTCCTTTTACTTGAATTCCCTTACCAATTTCCAAAGCTTCATTACCTTTTTTTCCCCCTAACCCTTCCCCTCTTTTTATAAATTTCCTCCCTCTTCCCGAAGGTTCTTCCTTCCCTTCGTAAACCATCCCCTTTCCCCATCCTCTTCTTAATCCTACTCCTAGCCCTCCTACTCCTATACATTTTCCATCTCCTCCTAAGCCTCTTCCTCCACATGTTTTCTCTCACCGTCTCACACAGCTCTCTCTTTCTCTCTCTCTCTACCTGCGCTCTCCTACACACTCGCCTTGCTTCATCCATTCTCATTTCCCTTCAACTTAGCGTTGTTAGCCTCCTTATCCATCCCACCGTCTCAACATATTTTTCTCTTCGCGTTTGAAATGTTGCAGCAGACACTTGGCTGCCTTCTCCAGGCACAGCCTCCCCCCCCTCCCTCTCTCTCTCTCTCTCTCTCTCTCTCTCTCTCTCTCTCTCTCTCTCTCTCTATCCACTGCTCGTTTTTAGCATCACTTGTGTTGTACTCGGCGCCCTGTTCTCTGCCCCACGCCTCACCCCGCCACCGGGAGTTATAACCTAAGTTTTTATCATGGGAAACAGTAAGAATGTGGAGTGGAGGGAGACCTCTCTAGATGAATCTCCTCTCATTATTTTGACTTAATTTGTTTGGTGCTATCATTGTTTAAATACACACACACACACACACACACACACACACACACACACACACACACACACACACACACACACACACACACACACACACACACACAAACACACACACAAACACACACACACACAAGATGATCCAGAGATGGGACACAGAAACAAGGGGTCACGACTGGAATCTGAAGACTCAGACGAGTCAAAGGTATGTTAGGAAGTATTTCTTCAGTCATAGAGTTGTCAGGAAGTGGAATAGTCTAGCAAGTGATGTTGTGGAGGCAGGAACCATACATAGCTTTAAGATGAGGTATGATAAAACTCATGGAGCAGGGAGAGAGAGAGGACCTAATATATATATATATATATATATATATATATATATATATATATATATATATATATATATATATATATATATATATATATATATATAAGTGTATATGTAGGTATATACATATATAAATTAATAAAATGGAAAAAGAAAAAAGCTTTATTGAAGTGTTTCTTCTCTTTCTCTCTGTAGAAATCAAACAGACCAAGCATCTCCACCTCTTAATTAACGTGATGAAGTGAGTCTGGGGATAATTAACTCTTCCTCTAATTGACTTCCTCTCAAACACTTTTCATCCTGGGGTAGTTTGCCTTCACCAGTGGCAAGACTCCCCAGGCCTTCGCTCCTCCCTGGTTCTCTTCTTAAGTCATAACTAGTAACCTACTCTCCAAAAACATCCTCATTTTACCTCGTTCGTTTCCTTACGCATTATCCAGCTTCTTTTTCTGAACGTTCCCGTTATACACAATAGTTTTATAAAGGTTAGGCTAGATTAGGTAAGATTAGCGTAGCTTAAATAGAGTTGGTTAGATAAGGGTTGGTTAGGACTCATTATATTAGGCTAGGTTAGATTAGAACAGATTAGATCAGGTTGGATTAAAACAGGGTAGTGTAGGTTGGTCACTGTAGATTAGCTTAGGTTAAATTGTCTTATAAAATTTAATATTTAACATTCAAATTTAAAAAAAAAAAAAAAAAAGAGTCGAGAAACTGAGACATCTTCCTTCTGATTATCTGAAAAATGTAAACAAAAAAGACATCAGTACTGACGTCCCCGTCACATACTTTTGTTACCGTCGCACATTTTGGTTTCCGTCACATACTTTGGTTTCCGTCACATACTTTGGTTTCCGTCACATACCTTGGTTTCCGTCACATACCTTGGTTTCCATCATATACTTTGGTTTCCGTCACATACCTTGGTCTCCGTCACATACCTTGGTTTCCGTCACATACCTTGGTTTCCATCATATACTTTGGTTTCCGTCACATACCTTGGTTTCCGTCACGTACCTTGGTTCTCGTCGCTTACTCTGAAAAGTGATAATATCATCACAATTAGCCCATACTTTGGAAAGAAACTTTTGACGACATTTCTGTCCGTCCTGATTCACTCAGTTTGATAATGGTCCTGGGAGGAACGAATCATCTTTAAAAGTTACCAATCTAAACTGTAATTTACTTATCATTATGGGTGAAATATTTTGACATTTCCTGAATATTTTTGACAAGTTATCTCTAAAACCTTCGATATTTTTTTTTTTTTTCAACGAAGTACTTAATGAAGTTGAAGACACTTACGCACGGTTCAATATATTTATTAGCACTCGTGGAGGAACGTTATATCATTTCACTGCTGCTACACTTGTTGCGTATGTATTTGACTGAAAAAGGCTACTGTGTAGGCGAAATGTTTCAACAATCAAGGTCAAGATATCCAACTGTTGTACATGTCTTAATCATCAACTTGTCGATATGTTGTATCGTAATCAGTGTATAATTAGATGTTTCGGATAATTAGAATTTAAAATTTAGACACGTGAAACATGTGGGCGAGGAACTGCTTACCTCATCTTTTGTAGATGAATGGTTCAGAGAACCGATAAGTTGACAAATTAGACACATGTGCAACACTTGGGTATTTTTATTGAGGAAACGTTTCGCCACACAGTGGCTTTATCAGTCCATATAAAGGAGAGCGTTGAAGAACAGAAGGAGTTTGAGGTAATCAGTCCCTCAGCCTTGAGTCTATGTGGTCAGTCCATCTTTCCAAGATTGATGGACCGACCACATAGACTCAAGGCTGAGGGACTGATTGCCTCAAACTACTCCTGTTCTTCAACGCTCTCCTTTATATGGACTGATGAAGCCACTGTGTGGCGAAACGTTTCCTCAATAAAAATAACCAAGTGTTGCACATGTGTCTAATTTATCACCTCGTCTTTTGTAATAAAGTTCTTGTCTTCCAATCATGTCCTTGAATTTGTATTGTATCGCCATCCAGTGGCTTTATCGTCTACAATAAAGATAACCAGATGTTTCACACGTGTCTAAATTTTCATCCTGTCGGTATTGCATACCATTCATGTACATTAGAATTTAGTTCGTTACAGAAGCTGTGGTTACCGAAGGTATTAATTCTCTTTTAGCTTGTATGTTCTGCCGCAAGTTTGCATATTGACCTAGAATGGAAATTGGGGTTTTCTTTCAGCTCAATAGGAAATGACTAATATTATGCATTTTTTATGGTGTATCTGTACCCAGTGGGGTCATCCATTACTGTACAAAGAATACATCATGAGGTTATAAATTTTAAATTCGACTTTGATCTGTGGCTTCTGTTTTTTTTAATCTGGTCACAGGATGAGCATGGAGTGCACTTGCCGCCCAGGCGACACAACTAGAACTCCTTCCGTTTGTGGTGTGGGTATGGAATTTGGGTCAGACCAATATTAGTCATGCAAAAATTTTGAAGTGTTGATCGTTTCTTGCAATATTTGTGTCAAAGGGTGTCATCCAGTCTTAGTTTATTTTCAAAGGGGTTTCTTATATGTGGTATGCCCCCTCTTCCTAGGATGCTGCACACGACTGTCATCTAACACCTAGGTACTTATTTACTACTAAGGGAAGAGGGGGGAGAGTGGCTTTCCATTGTCTAGCATGTTTCATGTTTGAAAAGCCTCAAAGCTGGCGAAAGGTTCACTCGAGGAGAGATATCTCGACGGCAAATCCGGATGCTTATCTTGAAGATTACTGCCAGACATTAATCCTCCGTGGGCCAGTAATCCTCGACGTGACCTGTGCATGGAATTACCTTAATACGGAGCAGGTTGGTTGGTACATGGCTCAAAGATTG
Source organism: Cherax quadricarinatus (assembly GCF_038502225.1). NCBI lineage: Eukaryota > Metazoa > Arthropoda > Malacostraca > Decapoda > Parastacidae > Cherax > Cherax quadricarinatus. The sequence continues at coordinate 29,581,495 of NC_091313.1, forward strand.
TCGCGGTGTCTTGGGAAGACAGGATCACCGCTCCTCCGACTTGGAAAGGAGAGGGTTAAACTTGACTTGGCTAAAAGGAAAAATAAAAGGAGCTCAGTTATCGAAGTCAGGAGTTGCTCCACGCCTGTAGAATCCAGAATGAAGTGAGTCACATAACTAAACCATTTGATTTGCTTTTTATTGTTACTGAAATTCAACAATGGTATACAAGCGGCTGCTGGTATACCACTGGAAAAAGAGAACCAAATGAAAAGAATCATACATATAAAGAAATGAGTTCTTGAGAGAAATGTATGAGAGATTTCACAAGGAAAATGCTATGGTAGTATTCCGATTATTACAAAAAGATATTTCTTTGGACGAACGAGTGTAGTACAACATGTAGTGTAGCATGTGTTATTATCTCAAGTATTTTATGTGTGTAGATATTATACGTTCTATAATAACATGTACAGGGTCTTACCTCTATAAAACATAAATAAAGAATATGTATATAAGTATGTGCTTCATGTTTCTGACTCATTGTAATTTATTGTAATGGTTAAAACTCAGATTGCTTCTCAGGAAGATAAGTTATTCGAAATAATAACAAACGTCTTCAAAGTGTCTGATTCCATAAGATTTAAACAAGGATATTTTTCACGTATCCTTAATGGGTTTAAAGAATTTTCTTGCTCCCGTAGCCCGGCCCAGGTGCGTATTTCCTAACTGTGCTGGACTCCCATAAATAAGCGGAAATCGACCTGAGCAGAATGAGAAAATAAATACATAATAAATTTAATACAGTATTAATTATATTTAAATTAACCAGTGATATATATTTCAGGATTTAACTAAAAAATATTGTGTTTAAGGCAGGTTAGGTGAGGTTGCTTAGTTTTGATCCAAAAGCAAAAATCTTATGTTATTGTCAGTAAAAAAATAATAATAATCCTGTAAAACGGTTTAGTTTTTAAAGGAATTCAGCCTATTCAGCAAATTATTATTATTATTATTATTATTATTATTATTATTATATATATATATATATATATATATATATATATATATATATATATATATATATATATATATATACACACACACACACAAACACTGATCTCTGGCTGAAGGAGACTTGAACCTACGAACCTTGGAACAAGGTACACAGTGCTATACCAAACTCACCACACTGGACAATACCTTGCCGTTCAGCTTGTGCTACACGTTGATCCAAGGCAGCCAGCTTTCTGTAAGCCTTCTCCCTGAAAGCTGGCTGCCTTGGATCAACGTGTAGCGCAAGCTGGGCGCCAGGGTATTGTCCAGTGTGGTGAGTTTGGTATAGCACTGCGTACCTTGTTCCAAGGTTCGTAGGTTCGAGTCTCCTTCAGCCAGAGATCAGTGTTTGTGTATATTTCGCCTGCTCTTGCGAATTCCTTGCTTATATAAATATATAAATATATATATATATATATATATATATATATATATATATATATATATATATATATATATATATATATATATATATTAATAATAATAATAACTCAACATTTCTCTGTCAACTCGCGGTATTTCACATTATTGACTTTTAATCCTTGTAAACGTCAGAGATCAAATTCAGTCAACACAAGACACATCGAGAAACGGAAAACTTTCTTTCTTCTATTTCTTAGTATTCTTACTCTATAACCATTAGGAACTAATGACTGTCCTTAACAAGTAAAGATTATCCGTGTCCTAATATCGTGTCTATTTCGTGTTAGCTGTTGTCGGTAATGCATCAGTCCAGTAGTTTGGGAACGTTGAAGGAATGTGTCCAACAGCACTGAAATATGGTGGTTTCATAATTTATGCAGTAAAATACTAATCAACAACGTCTCAAAACGCGTTTCACTAAATTACTATATCTGTTTTTCAGTACACAGTGACATTCAGGGCAGGCATCAAGAAATACTTTTATGAAAACTGGAATGAACGTTAAATGACTGCCCGAATGCTGCGCATCTGTCCTTTCTTTTATGCCTCCAAGGAAATAATTTATTATGCCTGATATAAAGAAGCCTTGCCGACCCTTCAGCTCTTTGAAGAGTCGGCAAGAATTTATTGCTGAGGGACACAAATGGTACAAAGTGACATTATAGGTGACCTCCCCCCCCCTATCCAGCCTCGCAAATTCAATTTGTAACCACTATACATCATTTGCGGCTTATTCGAACAAGCCAACCGTTACAACAATGTCATGTCTTCCATTGTTTCCGGATGCATCAAAGTCTTTAGCAATTATTCGGCACACTTGCAGTCAGCAAGACAATACTGCGTATCGTTGTCCCGGACTAACGATAGCCCTTGCTATGTCAAAAAGAGTTCTGCAAGACCAGCTTTTGCTATGTTAAAAAGAGTTCTGTAAGGCCAGCTCTTGCTATGTTAAAAAGAGTTCTGCAAGACAAGCTCTTGCTATGTTAAAAAGAGTTCTGTAAGGCCAGCTCTTGCTATGTCAAAAAGAGTTCTGCAAGACCAGCTTTTGCTATGTTAAAAAGAGTTCTGTAAGGCCAGCTCTTGCTATGTTAAAAAGAGTTCTGCAAGACAAGCTCTTGCTATGTTAAAAAGAGTTCTTCAAAACCAGCTTTTGCTATGTTAAAAAGAGTTCTGCAAGACCAAGTCTAATGTTATGCATTATCCGGAAGAGTTGATCCCTACTGACGTGGAAAATATAAACTTACATCCTGCCTTCTATCTCATCGTTGTTGATGGATCAGGAGCAGGAAATATGGTTCGTCCAGAGAAGAACGACGGTTTCGCAGTTTATGCAACAGAAAAAGAAAATACAGAATACATTGCAACCTATGTAAGAGACTCGGTCAGTCGTGTTCATGTGGTGTTGAATATCTTATAAACCCGTCTCGCAAAGGAGGAACATAAGCAATCGAGGAAAGGGGACTTGTACAAGAGTTTAAAGAGACAAAATTGTGCCTCAAAACGTGAATGTTATCATGCAAGTCAACATAAATAAAAATGAACTTTTATTTTTCAAGTGCCTAGCCCACATGTGCTTCATCACTGACATATTACAGCATGGTAGTCTTAACCGATGGAAGTGACGGCCTGTCTAGTCTATCTGTAAATGCAGACGCGCCAGCACCATGCAGATACGAAGTGGACACGAGGTCTTTACCACAGGCTGTCAGTAGCGCGAACCTTCTGCAAAACATTATAACAGTTGACACTGATGGTCTCATCCTAGCTGAGGCCCATTAACAAAATCAGATGCAGTTCTGTGACTAGGCACATGCATGGAAAAAAAAAATTACAGTAGATGTACGTTCCATTGCTGAGGTAGATGTGATGAGCTGCCAGCTTTACACGTTCATTATAGGATGCGCTCTCATGGGATACGCTTTCACATCAGGTTTCTGTGATGTGGTTAAATCGAAGCCGCTGGACGCCAGGAAATCCTAGCCACCATACTAAGAAAAAGTGTCCATAATGGGTGAACGATTTGAGGACCAAAGTGGTTCCAGTGTACGATTATTTCATACAGCAGCCGAGGCCCTGACTCCTCATCCCTCGGCCTCTCCCATCCTTGTCCCCTCGTATTTTCAATTCCATCTCTGTCTTCGTCTCATTTTTTCCCTTCTCTTCTTCACCGTTTTTTATTCTCCACCCCTGTTCATCCTCTTTCACTTCAGCCCTCCTCTTACTCTTTTCCTCCGCCTCCTCTCCCACAGACACCACCGTCATCCCCAGGAAGACCTCATTTATCATCGCTCCTTCACAAGCATCTTCATCACTATCACCGGTTTCTGCCAGCACTGCTGATTACACGACTGACATCCACCTCGAACACCCACTCCTTTCCTTACCCCAACCACCCACTCCTTTCCCCACCTACACCCACTTGTCTTCTCCCAAACTCATCTGCCTTCTCCCCCCACACCCACGTGCTTACCCACCACTTGACCCATCCACCTTTCCCTCGCACTCACCCAAACCTTTTCATGTAGAACAAGCCCCCAACTCCCCAAGACTCGGTCATCCTCCTCCTTCAGGTACCTTCACCAGGTTCCTCCATTAAGTCAGGTCCGTCCCCCAGCCAGGTGCTTCCAGGTCCCTATACCAGGTTCCATAGCTCAGTGACTTGCCAGATCTCTACACTATAACCCCTTGCTTCAACCCGTCTTATTACAATACAGACACACACACACACACACACACACACACACACACACACACACACACACACACACACACACACACACACACACACACACACACGAAGGATGAGCCAGCAAGACTGGATCTTGTGTTCACCCTGAGCAGTTCAGACATTGAGGACATCACTTACGAGAGGCCCCTTGGAGCTAGCTATCACGTGGTTCTGAGTTTTGATTATATAGAGTTACAAGTGGAGAGGATAACAGGAATTGAACGGGAAAAGCCAAACTATAAAAGGAGGGACTACACAGGTATGAGAAACTTCCTGCAGGAGGTTCAGTGGGACAGAGAAATGGTAGGAAAATCAGTAAACGAGATGATGGAATATGTGGCAACAAAGTGCAAGGAGGCAGAGGAAAGGTTTGTTCCCAAGGGAAATAGAAATAATAGGAAGACCAAAACGAGTACTTGATTTACCCGAAGGTGTAGGGAGGCAAAAACTAAGTGCAACAGAGAATGGAAAAGGTACAGGAGGCATAGGACCCAGGAAAACAAGGAGATTAGTAGAAGAGCCAGAAACGAGTATGCACAGATAAGGAGGGAGGCCCAGCGACAGTATAAAAAAGACATAGCATCGAAAGTCAAATCTGACCAGAAACTGCTGTATAGCCACATTAGGAGGAAGACAACAGTCAAGGACCAGGTGATAAGGCTGGGGAAAGAAGGTGGAGAACTCACAAGAAACGATCAAGAGGTATGTGAGGAGCTCAACACGAGATTTAAGGAAGTATTTACCGTAGAGACAGGAAGGACTCTGGGGGGACAGACCAGATGGGGACACCAGCAAGGAATACACCAACAAGTGTTGGACGACATACATACAGATGAGGAGGTGAAGAAACTGCTAAGGGACATCGATACCTCAAAGGCAATGGGACCGGACAATATCTCCCCGTGGGTCCTTAGAGAGGGAGTAGATATGTTGTGCGTGCCACTTACCACAATCTTCAACACGTCCCTGGAAACTGGGCAACTACCTGAGGTATGGAAGACGGCAAATGTAGTTCCCATTTTTAAAAAAGGAGACAGAAAAGAGGCACTAAACTATAGACCTGTGTCATTAACGTGTATAGTATGCAAAGTTATGGAGAAGATTATCAGGAGGAGAGTGGTGGAGCACCTGGAACGGAACAAGAGTATAAATGCCAACCAGCATGGATTCATGGAAGGCAAATCCTGTGTCACAAACCTTCTGGAGTTTTATGATAAAATAACAGAAGTAAGACACGAGAGAGAGGGGTGGGTTGATTGCATCTTCTTGGACTGCAAGAAGGCCTTTGACACAGTTCCTCACAAGAGATTAGTGCAGAAGCTAGAGCATCAGGCGCATATAACAAGAAGGGCACTGCAGTGGATCAGAGAATACCTGACAGGGAGGCAACAACGAGTCATGGTACATAATGATGTATCACAGTGGGCACCTGTGACGAGCGGGGTCCCACAGGGGTCGGTCCTAGGACCAGTGCTATTTTTGGTATATGTGAACAACATGATGGAAGGGTTAGACTCAGAAGTGTCCCTGTTTCCAGATGATGTGAAGTTAATGAGGAGAATTAAATCAGATGAGGACCAGGCAGGACTTCAAAGAGACCTGGACAGACTGGACACCTGGTCCAGCAAATGGCTTCTCGAATTTAATCCTGCCAAATGCAAAGTCATGAAGATAGGGGAAGGGCACAGAAGACCACAGACAGAGTACAGGCTAGGTGGCCAAAGACTGCAAACCTCACTCAAGGAGAAAGATCTTGGGGTGAGTATAACACCGAGCATGTCTCCGGAAGCACACATCAATCAGATAACTGCTGCAGGATATGGGCGCCTGGCAAACCTGAGAACAGCATTCCGATACCTTAGTAAGGAATCGTTCAAGACACTGTACACCGTGTATGTCAGGCCCATACTGGAGTATGCAGCACCTGTTTGGAACCCGCACTTGATAAAGCACGTCAAGAAATTAGAGAAAGTACAAAGGTTTGCGACAAGGTTAGTTCCAGAGCTAAGGGGAATGTCCTATGAAGAAAGATTAAGGGAAATCGGCCTGACGACACCGGAGGACAGGAGGGTCAGGGGAGACATGATAACGACATATAAAATACTGCACGGAATAGACAAGGTGGACAAAGACAGGATGTTCCAGAGAGAGGACACAGAAACAAGAGGCCAAAATTGCAAGTTGAAGACACAAATGAATCAGAGAGATATTAGCAAGTATTTCTTCAGTCATAGAGTTGTCAGGCAGTGGAATAGCCTAGAAAATGACGTAATGGAGGCAGGAACCATACACAGTTTTAAGACGAGGTTTGATAAAGCTCATGGAGTGGGGAGAGAGAGGACCCAGTAGCAACCGGTGAAGAAGCGGGGCCAGGAGCTAAGACTCGACCCCTGCAACCGCAAATAGGTGAGTACAAATAGGTGAGTACACACACACACACACACACACACACACACACACACACACACACACACACCTGTTCGGAAGTGTTCATGACTTCCTCTGCTTAGCTCGTGACGAGTCGCTGACTGTGGAAATTATTTTAATATGTTGTCCTTGGATTAGACTTTCTGCCTTCGTCATGGTTTTTATAATTACTGAGGTGCCTGTAGGGACTTCGGGGAACTTTTAGGAGAGTCTTTTGACATAATTCAATATTTTTATTTTTAACAGATGTTGGTTATTTTAAGTTAGTACGATAATATTTATTTGTGTTGCGTGTTTACGTTCTTTGCTTTTATTGTTTGTTAATTTTATCATTTTTTATGGTGTTGTTATTTCGAATAACTGTGAGCACTAAACAAAATGTTACGTAAATGCTGCTGCTGCCATTATTATTATTATTATTATTATTATTATTACTACTACTACTACTACTACTACTACTACTACTACTACTACTACCACCACCATTACCATTACTACCACCACCACCGCCGCAACCACCACCTCACACGCACATTGAACATGGTCTTTTCCTCATCTTTCCCCTCCTGATTCTTTTTAAGTTGTCTGGAAAGCAAGACGGCGACATTCTTGAAGGAGAATCTCGAGTTCAAGATCGATGCCTCGAGTCTTGTCCGAGGAGGTGACAAGGTTTTGCACCTCCACTTGCCCACCTTTATTAATTCATCCAGTGTGTTTCTGCTTCTTCCACTGTGTTGGAGCTTTCTCTTTCATCCACTGTGTTGCTGCTTCATCCACTGCGTTAGAGATTCATAGACTGTCTTGCTCCTGCTACTTCTTGGGAATGTTTACACACACACACACACACACACACACACACACACAAACCACTAAGTGCAAATTCATGAAGATTGGGGAAGGGCAAAGAAGACTGCAGACGGAGTATAGTCTAGGGGGTCAGAGACTACAAACCTCACTCAACGAAAAGGATCTTGGGGTGAGTATATCACCGGGCATATCTCCTGAGGCGCACATCAACTAAATAACTGCTGCAGCATGTGAGCGCCTCGCAAACCTAAGAACAGCATTCCGACATCTCAATAAGGAGTAGTTCAGGACACTGTACACCGTGTACGTTAGACCTATATTGGAGTATGCAGCACCAGTTTGGAACCTACACCTAGCCAAGTACGTAAGGAAACTGTACGTAAGGAAACTAGAGAAAGTGCAAAGGTTTGCAACAAGACTAGTCCCGGAGATAAAGGGCGTGCCCTCCGAGGAGTGGTTAAGAGAAATCTCCCTAACGACGCTGGAGGACAGGAGAGATAGGGGGGATGTGATAACGACACACAAAATACTGAGAGGAATCGACAGGGTGGACAGAGACAGGATGTTCCAGAGATGGGACACAACAACAAGTGGTCACAGTTGGAAGTTGAAGACTCAGATGAATCACAGGGACGTTAGGAAGTAGTGGAGGTAGGATCCATACATAGCTTTAAGAAAATGTATAATAAAGCTCATGGAGCAGGAAGAGTGACCCAGTAGCGACCAGTGAAAAGGCGGGGTCAGGAGCTATGAATCGACCCCTGAAACCACAACTAGGTGAGCACACACACACACACACACACACACACACACACACACACACACACACACACACACACACACACACACACACACACACATATATATATATATATATATATATATATATATATATATATATATATATATATATATATATATATATATATATATATCTATATATTTCAAGAATGCGTTCAATCTCCTGAAAAGAGACGTGGTATTAGCAGCAGTACAAGAACATTTCCCTGGTCTCTTCCCTTTTGTTTCAGCTGGGTATAGCAAGGAATCAATGCTTCTCTTTGGAGAGCATGAAATCACATCATCAGAGGGTGTCCAACAAGGAGATCCTCTTGCACCATTTCTCTTCTGTATTGCAGTTAGGGAAATCACAGTCAGACTGACCAGCGAGCTAAACATCTGGTTCCTAGATGATGGCACACTAGCAGGTACAAAGGAGTCCCTCCTACATGACCTTACACAGGTAATGACACGGGGACAGGAAATGGGTCTCATCCTGAATCCATCCAAATGTGAAATCATCTCAGTCAGTCAACAAGTGATAAATGCAGTGAGATCAAAACTACCAGGAGCAGCAGTCATTGCCCCCACAAATAGTGTCTTGCTAGGAGCACCTCTGGGAAGCAATGCCATTGACACAATTCTCAGGAAGAAATTGGAAGAGTTAAGGAGAATGGAACAACGAATAGGCAATCTGGACACCCACGATGCCTTGTACCTTCTCACAAAGTGCTTGAGTCTGCCCAGGTTGACATATTTCCTAAGATGTGCACCTTCATATGATAACCCTATACTGCACGAATATGACAGTATTCTGATATATAATAATAATAATAAATTGAAACTCGGCAACATAGAAATAGCGGGAATATTTTTTCCTCCTCTCATGAAGCCAAAGTAAAATATTCTCAAACAAAAATATCTTAAAAGAATATTAAAAAAAAAGGCCAGATAAAATTGTTACAAAAATCAGTTAAAAGTTTAAGTCAACAAACTTGTAAGAGATCGTTTACCTCGTTCCTGAAGGTGACTCCAGGAACGTGTGCTGAGTCCACCTTTTTTTTTTTTTTTGAGGCTTAGAGGTGATTCTAATCTTTTTTTTTTCATTTGCCCTCTCACTCAGCACTTTCCTCTTCTCTTGACCTCTTGCTCCACATCCTCTTTCCTTTTTTGGCTTCTTACTCTATTTTCTCATTCCTTTTGACCTCCGCAGTCTTCCTTTCGCTTTCCCACTCCACACACTGATCCATCCCTCTGGTTCTCTTATTTCCACGTCCTCATTCATTATGACCTTCTACTCCACATCCTCCTCTCGCCCCTCTCGCCCAGCAGTCTGTTTTCCCCTTTTTTGCGTGACATTTGAAGAATGAGATGAATGGCCCATCTTGAGAGTGAAACATGGGGTCGAGCAGCATGCAAATGACGCAGTGGTGAACGTCTGTATGTGTTAGTGTCGGGTGGGACCGTCTTGTGTGGCTCTTTTTGTTGTTGTTGTTGTTGTTGCACTCTCCTTTTTTTCGTGTTTTTCTAAAGCTCCCCCCTTCCTCCCCCCAGTGAAAATAAGTCACTTTGTCTGACTTTTTGGGGGTTATCCTATGTAGCTTACACATGCGTAACTGTATGATCATTTGTGTAACTGCATTTATGTGTACCTGTTCCTAAATAGACTTATTTTTCCCCTTTCCATTCTCTCTTGTTTGTTTTCGTATTTTTTTTTCTTTTTATCTCCTGTTTGCTCTTCCTTGAGCAGTATGTTTCCGCTTTTGTGTATTTTGTGTACTTTGGCTATTGTGTCCTCAGTGTTGTAGGTATTGTCTCTTGTTGTAAAGAATGTGGTGATGCTGACACTCTGGGGAAGAGGACACGTGTGTACTCTTAAAGGAAGCTGATGAGAGGGTCAAGAGGACTGACGAAGAAACTCCTGCCTAAACGTTTCTTTTAATGAATGGTCCTGGATTGAGCTCAAGTGTCTTTCTGTCTGCTGTGTGTGCTGCTGTCGGTACTGTCTCCCCTGTTTGTTGCTGTCGGTACTGTCTCCCTTGTGTGTTGCTGTCGGTACTGTCTGTTGCCACTTCCTTCGCATTACTGTTCGTATTGAATTCTATTGTTGTTAGTAACTTCCTCTTGCTGTTGGCGTTGTCTGTCTTGTTGATAGTATCCCCCGTAGTTGGTAGTATCTCCCGGTGCTGTTAGTATCCTCCTTTGTTGGTAGTATATCCCGTTGTTGTTAGTATATCCCGCTGTTGGTAGTATATCCCGTTGTTGGTAGTATATCCCGCTGTTGGTAGTATATCCCGTTGTTGGTAGTATATCCCGCTTTTGGTAGTATATCCCGTTGTTGGTATTATTCCCCATTTTTCCTAGCATCGTCTCTGAAGTGGGTTAAATGACGATTTTTTTTTTTTTAGAGAGAGTCCCTCTTAAACTGATAGCATTTTTTGCCGTTTTAATAAAATATCCCCGTCATTGTCAGAATATCCCCGTCATTGTCAGAATATCCCCGTCATTGTCAAAATATCCCCGTCATTGTCAGAATATCCCCGTCATTGGCAAAATGTCCCTGTCATTATCAGCACATCTCTGCTATGGGTAGTATATATCTGGCATTAGTGGTAAATCCCTATAACTGGAAGAATGACCCTGACACTGGCAGTATATCCCCTGTATATTTCTAATAAAAGTTGTCTTTATGAAGTCGGGTCTTTCAGCTTCATGGCAGGACACACCTGTGGAAGTTACGTGTGGTACAGACATCCCTAAGCCCTCTTCTGCAGTCTCCTCCCTTCCTTCCTTCCTCCTCCTCTTCCACCCACTTGCTTGCTTCCTACTTTTTTTTTATCTCTTTTACACCGTTCTGCTCGCCTTCCTTCTGTCATTTCTAATTCACTTTTCCTCTCACCATTTACCAGGTTTTTTATTATCATGCGTTTCCTCAGCTCTTTTCCTAATTACAAGGAATGTAACTGCATTTATATATATATATATATATATATATATATATATATATATATATATATATATATATATTATGCAATAACATCAAAGTAAACAAATGATATCACATGCAAAATTACAAACGCTTTCGTGGTTTCTCACATAATCAAGGCGAAATCGCGATAAGCACTTGGAAATTCACTGTTTTCTCAACCTGCTAACTACATAAAGAACAGAACAGGGCTGTTATTGTGGCAGTCTTACGACAAATTTGCTTAAAATCTTGACGTATGAGAGTACCCGAGTGATTTAGAGCAGCGCATCAATGGTACTGGCCACAAACATGTCGCTGTGATTTATGGCCACTCATGGCAAAGAATTTATGGCAAGTCGTCGGCGGGAGCCATAGTCATATCGACATGACTGGAGCTTCAAGAGGGGCAACTTGATGGCGTGGTAGATCTCTTGATCCAAGGAATTTGAGCTATTCTCTCCTTCCTCGCGTCTAAAACTCTTTGCTTCTACTATCTTCAGCCACTCTATTGCATCAACGGATTTTGTGTTTTTTTTTCAGAAAATTTATTATTATTATTATTATTATTATTATTATTATTATTATTATTATTATTATTATTATTAATACTGCTGTTGTTATTACTAGTGGAAGCAGCATAATTATTATTCAAGGGGAAGCGCTAAATAAGTTGAGACCGGAAGGTAATCAAGTTTGATCCTAGGAATGAGTGGGTAACATCAGTTCCTTGGATCGAGAGATAATAATCCTTGATATAAAACTTAAGGGTTATGTTAAGAGTTATTAAAGTGATTGGTGTTAATGCTATTGAGAAGGTAATTATAGTTGATATAACTGCTGGTTATTATACACTCTATTGCCCGTGGTTGTTTTGCACACTGATGTGTGTACTACTGTGTTATCTCTCTCTCTTTCTCTCTCTCTCTCTCTCTCTCTCTCTCTCTCTCTCTCTCTCTGCCAACATATTCCTTGCACTACTCATCTCTGTACTCAAACCTGAGAGAGGTTTTTATTTTTAATTTAGCAAAATTGGATACATCTGCAGTGTGCTGCTTTCCTAATCTATATGAAAATGACACAGTAGGAACAAAAGCCAGCTATGTTTCTCTGTCCTGTTCCATCACGCAGTCTGGATTTTTATGGATCTTGCTGAAATAGATCTATCACCTTGATCTGCGGGAAAGAGAGAGAGAGTTGAGGAAGGAGAAGGAGACTGGGGGGAGGGGGAGGAGAAGAGGGAGTTGTTGACGAAGAGTGAAATAGAATGAAGGCAAGAGATAAAGGTGGAGGAGAGGGTAAACAGGGAGAGAGAGAGAAAGAGAGAGATAGAGAGGGAGAGAGAGGTAGGAAGGAAGTGTCATTTATCAAGTTTTTCCCCTCTTGGTCCTTAGAGCTGCCCTCCTCGTCCTCCTCCTCCTCCAGAGCTGCCCTCCTCCTCCTCCTCCTCCTCCTCCTCCTCCTCCTCCTCCTCCTCCCCCTCCCCCTTCTCCTCCCCCTCCCCCTTCTCCTTCTCCTTCTCCTCCATCCCATCTCTCTTGATATTCACCACATTCTCTGTATGCCACCTTGCCCATTGACTCACAATCGCAAAGTTCCGTGTTCGATTCTTTGACAAGGAGTAACATTTGAGTATATTTCCTTACTCCCCTGTAGCCCCTACCTACCTAGCAGTACCTGTCTGTGTTAACAGACTTGCCAGTCTCATCCAGATAAAAAAAAAAAGCAATAGAATACTCAAGCCTGGCTGGAAATATAATCTCCTGTGTAAGAAGAATCCAGTTTTGTGTAAGAAGATTCCAGTACTGAATAAAGGGTATCTGTGCAATTAATGATGTTTATTTAAAGAAAATGGGCAAGAATTCTCCACCTCTCCCTTCTGCCAGTCATCTATCATGCTTATCTGACACTCTCTGGGTCCTTAAGGTGAAGATCATAGGTCGTACTTCAGGAAGTCTTCAGGATGGTTTCACCCTCAGGAGGGCAAAGACCATGTTTCAGTTTCGAGGTGGTGATTCAGATCAGAGGTCTCCCTTCGGGAGGTCAGAGGTCATATTTTCACTAATTACAACAAATTTGGTAGCTTAATGATCTCTCTCTCTCTCTCTCCCTCTCTCTCTCTCTCTCCCCCTCTCTCTCTCTCCCTCTCTTTTTTTTTTTTACACAGGGTTTGACAAGGTTAAGGATCCCTAGCTTTATTGACAAGCTATTTACAGGTTAGGATTCCCTAACTTCATTGGAAGCTAAGAGCTATTACCTACATCAGCTCATTTGAAAGCATTTTTATTGTTATGAGACATACAAGTAGGGAACAGGATGAAGTTGGAGCCATCTGTGGGTCAGCATTTTCATTTGATCAACTGACTTTATCTCGTTGACATTATGCTGTACGAATGTCTTCCATACTCGAGTCATCCTGGGTATGTATGATCTCAGATGGAGGGATGTACTGGAGAAGGGTACAGCCAGAGTGAAGTTGCTGCTTTCTGCCCGTCTTGTGGCATAAAAGCTTGTTTCACGCTGTCCTCGAAGTGGATCCAAGTGTGGTATTTTGACAATATTGGCCTTGTACATAACAGTAAGGCTACCCACATCCCTCCTGTGTTGAAGGCTCTGCTGAAATGACAGATCTATCCAGGATGGGTCCAGGCGAGAGATGAGACGTCTTGCTCTGTTCTCTACTTTGTCAAGCAGTCGCAGATGAGAGGGGCAGGCAAACCAAGAAAGTGGAGCATACTCAAGGTGTAGAGTACTTGCGCCTCGTGCAGGATCTTGCAGCCCTACTGTCAAGCAGATGCGAGATATGGCGAAGTGCTGTAAGCTTCCTGGCTGCCTTGTTTGCAAGATTCACAACATGGTTCTTTATGGTTAGTTTGTAGTCAAATTTCACCGCAAGGATATCAACTTCTTCTCCAGGTGCCAACACCCTCCCATTCATCCTTACTACTGCACCAGCATTACCATCATGGTGCCTAGAGACGATCATCATTTGCGTTTTCTCAGGTGCAAATGTTACTTGCCATGTATTTCCCCAAGCTGATATAGCTCTCAGCTGGTGATTGATGTAGCTTAGAGCAGCTGGCATTTCTTCTCTTGGATAAGTGAATGTCGGTGTACAGTCTTCTGCATATGCATGTGATTCTGGGATGAGATGAAAAAGGTCGTTGAAGTAGACATTCCATAACAATGGACCCAGCACGCTACCTTGTGGAACACTTGCCCCAATAGGATGTCTTGCTGATTCCGTTCCATTGAGAACTACACTTAGAGATCTACCATGAAGGTAATCACTGAGGAGACATAGCGTAGAGCCTGCAATTCCCAGTGCTTGAAGTTTTGCTAAGAGGCCCTGGTGCCACACCCGGTCGAAGCGCCAGCAATGTCCAGTGCTACCACACAGCTGACTTTGGATTCATCCAGTGACTGGTGCCACTTAGTGGAGAGGTTTGACAACAGATCAGCAGCAGAGTAACCTTTCCTGAAGCCATATTGGCGATCACAAAGTAGTGAGTGGTAGTCAAAAACTCTGTCATTTGTCTTGAGATTATTGTCTCAGGATCTTACCAGTGATTGACAGGGTGACACTGGTCTGTAGTTGCTGATTTCTGCTCTGCTCTTCTTTTGTGAACAGGGACTACATTTGCCTCTTTCCATAGAGAGGGCCATTTACACTGTACTAGGCAGTGCTGAAAGATGCGAGTTAGAGTGCTGCTAGCTGGTCTGCACATCTTCTCAGCAATCTTTGGCTCAACATTGGGCCCACGCAGCCTTTCTTGGTCAAGCGATTTAAGAAGGAAATGCACCTCCTCCTGCCTTATTGTCACCACTGACAGTTTTGACACAGTTCTTGCAGCTAGCCAAGGAGGGTCCCTTGCTGGATCAGGAACTTGCATTTTGGTAGCAAAGTGTTCAGCAAAGAGGTCCGCCTTCTCTTGACTACTAGTAGAGGTGGTCCCATCCTGTCGATTTAGAGTGGAATAAGTTCATCAGGCAGATAACCTTGTCTGTCTGACCAGGGACCACCAGGTTTGGAGCCTACCCTACCTGATGCTAGCTTTCTTTTAGTGTCCACCTCCATTGAGCAATGGCCCACTTTGAACGTCACCCATACGCCTACAGGCTTGCATGTGCAAGTTCCTGTATATGGTGGTAGGATGTCTCTTATACCTTCGCCATGCTTTGTACTTAGCGTAGCAGCCTCTCTACAACGAAAGCCAAACCAAGGCTGATCTGTAGGCTTCGTCACATATTGCCGGTGAGGAAGTGTTCTTGTTGTAGATGAAGGATGTGTCCAGTGAAGGCTTTCACTTGGTTGTCAACATCCTTGGAGAAGAGCATTCCAATCGGTGGTGGCGAGCTCAGAGCGAAGGGCTGGCCATCCTCTTCCCACAGCCAGGTTGTGCGTGTGGACTCCTCACCTCGTTCTGTTGGGATCTTAAGTGTCGTAAAACAGCCTTGTGGTCAGACGATCCAACGTAGCCTAGGGGTTGACAAGTGACTATGCCTTCTGCCCAGATCACTCACTACTGGGTCAAGGAGGAGCCAAGAGATATGAGTAGAAATCAAGAAAGTTTCTCATGTCAAACACTGCAAGAAGGTCATCAAAGTCCTCTGTATAAGGTGCTGGTTGAGGTCACCAACAATTATAATATGTTGACAGTTGTGTTGTAGCAGAGAGTCAACATTTTCCATTAGGAAGTTGATGTGGTCTGCATGTTGCCACTGGAGTCTGTACATTGCACTCTCTCTCTCTCTCCTCTCTCTCTCTCTCTCTCTCTCTCTCTCTCTCTCTCTCTCTCTCTCTCCCCTCTCTCCCTCTCTCCCTCTCTCCTCTCCCCTCTCCCTCTCCCCTCTCTCCTCTCCTCTCTCTCTCTCTCCCCTCTCTCTCTCTCTCCCTCTCTCTCTCTCTCTCTCTCCTCTCTCTCTCTCTCTCT
Source organism: Cherax quadricarinatus (assembly GCF_038502225.1). Lineage (NCBI taxonomy): Eukaryota > Metazoa > Arthropoda > Malacostraca > Decapoda > Parastacidae > Cherax > Cherax quadricarinatus. The sequence continues at coordinate 29,597,594 of NC_091313.1, forward strand.
CTCTCTCTCTCCTCTCTCTCTCTCTCTCTCTCTCTCTCTCTCTCTCTCTCTCTCTCTCTCTCTCCTCTCTCTCTCCCTTTCTCCACCTCTCTTCTCCCCTTTCTCCACCTCTCTTTCTCCTCCCTCTCTCTCCCTCCCCTCTCTCCCTCCCCTCTCCTCCTCTCTCTCTCCCTCCCTCCTCTCTCCTCTCTCCCTCCCTCTCTCCTCTCCCTCTCTCTCACTCCCTCTCTCTCCCTCTCTCTCCCTCTCTCTCCCTCTCTCTCTCTCCTCTCTCTCTCTCCTCTCTCTCTCTCCTCTCTCTCTCCCTCTCTCTCTCCCTCTCTCTCTCCCTCTCTCTCTCTCTCCTCTCTCCTCCTCTCTCTCTCCTCTCTCTCTCTCTCTCTCTCTCTCTCTCTCTCTCTCTCTCTCTCTCTCTCTCTCTCTCTCTCCTCTCTCTCTCTCTCTCTCTCCTCTCTCTCCCCTCTCCCTCCCTCCCTCTCCTCCCTCTCCTCTCCTTTCTCTCCGTCTCTCTCTCCCTCCCTCTCTCTCTCCCTCCCTCTCTCTCCCTCTCTAAACAGGTGATATCACAAAATGCAAAATAACCACTATGAAAAAAATAGTGAAATTCCTAGCGCATTCGTGATTTCTCACATTATCCACACACACACACACACACACACACACACACAACACACACACACACACATACATACATACATACATACATACATACATCATATATATATATATACACATATATATATATATATATATATATATATATATATATATATATATATATATATATATATATATATATATTATGTGTGTGTAGATTGTTAAACGAAAGCAGACAACAACACCCTTGTGTCCAGGTGGAATAAGGAAAGCTGTCGCCTTCAGTCGGACATCAAGACAGTTTCACTATATTTAAATCCAAATTCTAGGGTCAGTCTTTTAGCACATCCTAGAGGGTGATTGGTAAACAGTACAGAGGATGGTAAAAGATACACAGAGACACGTCAGTAGCAAGGAGGTAGTAGTAGCAGTAGCAACAGCAGTTGCAACAGGAGCAGCAGCAGCAGATGGCAACACTGTCACAACAGTAACAGCATCAGTGGACATAACAGCAAACACTAGAGAAACAATAACGTTGGGTAATGACGCTACAAATGTAGAGTAGCTGACCGGAGCAACGAGTACACATAACAGCAACAGTGGGAAGTATGACCTCGGGTTCAGTGCAGCCTGTGTTATGAAGGTGAGTTCTACTGAGTCGCTACTACGTACAAGTGAAAGTGACGCCATTCAGAAGTGATAGTACATATTCCCAATGATAAACAGCAAATTATTTTTGTGGGCCATTCAGTGCAAATATCTCTCTCTCTCTCTCTCTCTCTCTCTCTACCACACACACACACCACATCACATCTTCCTGGTTTCTCTCCTCTCTGGTAGTGTCACAATCATGATCAGCCGTCCTGGTCCCTCATCCAGGTCAGGACACAAGCAGACCAGAGGTGAATCTCTGATGTTAGAAGACAGGAGTTCTGATTAAGTGTACCTAATAAAATCAATCTTGTTGCAGGTTCCTTCCTTGAACTCCCACACTACCATACACCATTCAGGGGAATACAGACACACATGCATACATATTCATATAAATAGTATATATATATTATATATATATAAGATATATATATATAATATACTATATATATAATCATATATAATATTGTGCTATAATAATATATATATCCTATATAAATACATACACATATAATAAAATATACACATATATATAATAATATTCATATATATAAATATATATACACATATATATAAATATATACACATATAAATACACACACACACACACACACACACACACACACACACACACACACACACACACACACACACACACACACACACACACACACACGCGCGCGCGCGATGGTCAGGAATTGGAAAGACCTCGACGAAATGGTAGAAGCAGGAATCGTACGTAGTTTTAGGAGGAGATACGAAATATTTCACGAGGCTAGGAAAGAGTGAATCTAGCAAGCGGCAAGTTGAGATGCTGGGCCAGGAGCTGAGACTCGACCACTGCAATCATATACAGACGAGTACATACAAGTGGGGTTAGAATACGCGCGCGCGCGCACACACACATACATACACACACACACACACACACACACACACACACACACACACACACACACACACACACACACACACACACACACACACACACTTTATCATGTACATGTCACGGTACGTGCAGACCAAACCCCTGGTTGACCGTGTTGCTGTCATTTAATACAGTAATGGATCTAAGTGGTAATATCCTCCATCAAGAGCCAGCCAGCCAGAGGAACCCTCATGCTCTGCCTTGCGTCTCATTCCTGAAGATTTCCATTCATAGTGTAACGTGAACCATTTTGTTGTTCGTTACCCAGAACTGAGCCTATTTGCTGCACCTCAGGCATTAATACATACGCCCAAACAATCATCCAATAAGGTCCAAACATTCTTAAAGGGATTGATGATAATCACGCTCACACTTGCCACCTCATGTCTCAATTGACAGTGATTCTCTATCGACAATTGTTTTAAACTGCCTACATGTTTATAACATGCTTCGTTCTCCAGCAGCTTTCTCAAGCCGATATATAATGTCTTCATAAAGCTCCTGAGATCGAAACGTTGCCACAATAAAATCTCACACTAGTTACATCAGTGTTTTTTTACCTACCATCTCGTCGGTAAGTCTACCATTATTACTAAAATCAGTCCAATTATTTTATATTCTGTATCTTATAAAGTTTTAAATGCGTGATGAAAGTGATGAATTATTCAAACTTATGTTCTTTCATAATTAAAAGCTTCCCACACGTGAGCTTGTATAGACGAAATATTAAGACTGACGAGAAACTGGGCCAGGATGAAATGCGAAAAAAATACATTAAGAAATGACTCAGTTTTACTATCCTGTATGAGGATCCCACAGCTGCTGAACACTACAGTGGAATATTTAATGATATCATTGACCTACTGAGGTTTCCTGGCTCAGGCTGACATATTGCATCTCTTGATCTATGAAAACCTTCCTCTGTGGTGAAATATAATACGGAAAACATAGCTGGGAATTGTTGTTATTTGTTAAATGTGTAAAACACACTGTTTCTCTCTCTCCTTCCCCACTCGCATCTTCCCTCTCCTATCACCCCTCTCTCTCTCATTCTTGTATTGATTTTACATCAGCACACTTTCTCTGCCCTTCTTTATTGTTTCTTTATTTCTTATTTCCCTTAATTGCATTTATTTTTTAATTGCGATCTTTAAGCTTTGTTTCACTCGCCCCCTGCTTTTTTTCCCACGCTCTGCTCTGCCACGTCGAATGTCCTTGACCTCCAGCTTGAAATGCAATCCCAAGGAACACCAATTTCACAAAGTTTTTACAGTTTTCACCTCTTGGCATTGCCTCTGTGGGTCGAAGAAAAAAAAACTACGCGTTGCAAAAACACCCAAGAAAGTCAGGCAGTGTTACTTATTTCCAGTGGGGGAGGCCCTTAGGTCTTCCCTCATTCTGGTGTGGGTAATATCCAATGGCAGGACCTAAGACCAAGCATTGTATGTGTGGAGACAGATACATTACTTGTTTTCATTTGTGTGTGTGTTCCTGTTGAATTAAATATTTTATTCCATGGCTGAATCATGTTGTTTTTTCTCCGTGTTTGCTTTCTTCAGACAAGAGGCGATGGTTCACATTACCTCTCAGTCTGCCCGTTAGAGAAGCTTGTTTATGAGAACTCCAACACTGCTCTTGACTGGACTGATTAGATATTCCAGAACCATAGTCTTTAATGTATTGATGTTGATTATTGACCTCCCTGAGTGATATATGGCAGCAATGAAGGACCAGAGGGCTGAATGTTTTAACTCAGTGACATGCGAGCCTTAGGGCCGGGGTATTATTCTTGTATCTGAACAAATCTAGTTCTCCTCTCTCTCTCTCTCTCTCTCTCTCTCTCTCTTATACTTTCACTTTTACATTATTTTTGCATCCCTTTCCACTCTGTGTGCTGCTGCAACTTCCGTCAAGACGTGGAGAGCTCGACCCACACAAGATGATAAACTCAACCATTCCTGTCACTATTGTCCGATTTGGACCATTTACAAAGTCACCTCGAGACGAAGTTAATACCACAGATATTTCCGGGTCAAATATGGTTAAAATACGTCGACCATATCATCACAGTGTGGCCAGAATGGAATAATTTTGTGTATATTAAATTACTTTGCTCCTCTTTGTTTGATGCTCTTTTCATTTGAGTAGCTGGAAATATACATAAGTTAAATAGATTACTTTTTTTTTGTATCACAACCCGGAGTTAAAATAGCAGTAGGTGAATTATTTTGCTGACGAAAATAATAGAGATAATATCTCCATTCGAGAATTTACCCGAAAAGAGGCATTAACTATCCCATGTTGACCTTGCAGGTTCATGTTGACCTTATAGGTCCATGTTGACCTTGTAGGTTTATGTTGACCTTATAGGTTCATGTTGACCTTGTAGGTCCATGTTGACCTTGTAGGTTCATGTTGACCTTGTAGGTCCATGTTGACCTTGTAGGTCCATGTTGACCTTGTAGGTCCATGTTGACCTTGTAAGGTTCATGTTGACCTTATAGGTCCATGTTGACTTTGTAGGTCCATGTTGACCTTGTAGGTCCATGTTGACCTTGTAGGTCCATGTTGACCTTGTAGGTCCATGTTGTTAGGTAAGACACATATGCAACAGTTAGGTATCTTTATTATGAGACGTTTCGCCTACACAGTAGGCTTCTTCTGTCAAGTACAGAAAAGTTGATAGAAGCAGAAGATACTTGAAGACGATGTAATCAGTCCATCACCCTTAAAGTTTTGAGGTGGTCAGTCCCTCAGTCTGGAGAAGAGCATTGTTCCATAGTATGAAACAATATGGAGATGAAGTGACAGGATGGAGCTTTTTATAGCGCCAAGAGGTGAGACGTAGGCCACTAGGAGAGGTAAGAACTCAGATGCTGAGAGGTCAGGTCCCTCTCAAATCCAGCCGCTCTCACTGGTGGAAGTTGTCGAAGTTGATTGCAGGTCTGTACCAAGATACCCTTGTGTTGCAGTGTCTGACAGATTGAACATTAAAATGGTATAAAATACCGACAGGTTGTTAGGTAAGACACATATGCAACAGTTAGGTATCTTTATTATGAAACGTTTCGCCTACACAGTAGGCTTCTTCAGTCAAGTACAGAAAAGTTGATAGAAGCAGAAGATACTTGAAGACGATGTAATCAGTCCATCACCCTTAAAGTTTTGAGGTGGTCAGTCCCTCAGTCTGGAGAAGAGCATTGTTCCATAGTATGAAACAATATGGAGATGAAGTGACAGGATGGAGCTTTTTATAGCGCCAAGAGGTGAGACGTAGGCCACTAGGAGAGGTAAGAACTCAGATGCTGAGAGGTCAGGTCCCTCTCAAATCCAGCCGCTCTCACTGGTGGAAGTTGTCGAAGTTGATTGCAGGTCTGTACCAAGATACCCTTGTGTTGCAGTGTCTGACAGATTGAACATTAAAATGGTATAAAATACCGACAGGTTGTTAGGTAAGACACATATGCATATGTGTCTTACCTAACAACCTGTCGGTATTTTATACCATTTTAATGTTCAGGTCCATGTTGACCTTGTAGGTTCATATTGACTTTGTAGGTCCATGTTGACCTTGTAGGTTCATGTTGACCTTGTAGGTTCATGTTGACTCTGTAGGTCCATGTTGACTCTGTAGGTCCATGTTGACTCTGTAGGTCCATGTTGACCTTGTAGGTCCATGTTGACCTTGTAGGTCCATGTTGACCTTGTAGGTCCATGTTGACTTTGTAGGCCCATGCTTTTCCAAAAACAAAAATATATATCCCCATAATGCTGTTGAAGGGTTCTTGATCCAATGAATCTAAGCTACCCTCTCCATCCTTGACTCTTCCCCCAGTGCACCCCATTACCTGGACCCCCTACCGATTTAGAGCTTCTCAAAGATTTGCCCCAGAAGATGCAGTTCCTTCTTACAGCCACAACGCACCAAACGTCGTACCAAAATATTAATAACCCAGTGTGTCAGTTTACTGTATTTATTTAGGAGTGTTGGTAATGTATTCAAGTAATGCATTATTTTTGTTAGTCGAGGATTAATTTATTTAATGTATGAGGATTTTTTCCTGTTTTTTTTTCTGGATTTCCACAGTTCCAAGTAGTCTTTTTTCCTTCTTCCTTTTATCTAAATTTTCCCATCCTCCTCCTTTTCCTCTTCTTCCTCCTCCTCAATTATCACCATCATAATCTTCCTCCTTCTCAAGAAATAAATACTACTAGATAGTGTCCCGTCTGTATTTAACACGAATCTACCGCTGGGTGGCATTTAACACGAATCTACCGCTGGGTGGCATTTAACACGGAATTGGATCTGTGCTCCAGTTCCCTGAATTGATCCTGAATGCCTCCCATCCCCCCGCATGCGCTGTATAATCCTCCGGGTTTAGCGCTGCCCCCTGATAATAACAATAATATCACTGGAACCTCAACAGCCTCAAAGGAGGGGAATTCTGCCTATCGAAACATTCCATGAGTCGTTCTCTTATGCGATCATTGTTCCATTCTTCGGGAAGGTTGGCCATGATATTCATCTGTTGAGCCAAGTGACAGATCACACTGTTGACTTCGGCTGAGGTATAAGGTTCCTCCCTCCGCTCGAGCTCCAACTCAAAGAAGTTTTCTTCCTGGTGATAAGCTCGTTGTAGTGTTCCCTCCACTAACATTGTGTGAAGAGAGTTTTTCTCAAATACGCGGCACCGGAGATGTGATTTCATCCTGTAGTCCTGGGAGGCGTCAGGGTCACTGTAGCCCTGGGCGGCATCAGAGTTATTGTAATTCTGGGAGACATCTGGGTCACTGCAGCGCAAGGCGGCATCAGGGTCAATGAAACCCTGGGCGACGTCATGGTCACTGCAGCGCTGGGAGGCATAAGGGTCACTGTAACCCACCCTGGGAATCATCAAGGTCACTGCTGCGCTGGGCGACATCAAAGTCACTGTAGCCCTCACCGGCATCAGGGTCACTGTAGTCCTGACCGGCATCAGGGTCACTGTAGTCCTGACCGGCATCAGGGTCACTGTAGTCCTGACCGGCATCAGGGTCACTGTAGTCCTGACCGGCATCAGGGTCACTGTAGCCCTGACCAGCATCAGGGTCACTGTAGTCCTGACCGGCATCAGGGTCACTGTAGTCCTGACCGGCATCAGGGTCACTGTAGTCCTGACCGGCATCAGGGTCACTGTAGTCCTGACCGGCATCAGGGTCACTGTAGCCCTGACCAGCATCAGGGTCACTGTAGCCCTGACCGGCATCAGGGTCACTGTATCCGTGTCCGGCATCAGGGTCACTGTAGCCCTCACCGGCATCAGGGTCACTGTAGTCCTGACCGGCATCAGGGTCACTGTAGTCCTGACCGGCATCAGGGTCACTGTAGCCCTGACCGGCATCAGGGTCACTGTAGCCCTGACCAGCATCAGGGTCACTGTAGCCCTCACCGGCATCAGGGTCACTGTATCCGTGACCGGCATCAGGGTCACTGTAGCCCTGGGCGGCACCAGGGTCACTGTAGCCTTGGTCGGCATCAGGGTAGCCCTGGGCGGCATCAGGGTCACTGTAGCCGTGACCGGCATCAGGGTCACTGTAGCCGTGACCGGCATCAGGGTCACTGTAGCCGTGACCGGCATCAGGGTCACTGTAGCCCTGACCGGCAGGGTCACTGTAGCCCTGGGTGGCATCAGGGTCACTGTAGCCCTGGGTGGCATCAGGGTCACTGTAGCCCTGGGCAGCATCAGCATTCCTGGAACTCTTGGAGAGATTTCCGCCCCAGGATTCGTCTGGAAACTCATAATGCGAAATGTCGCAGTCTGGGTGTCCTCTCACGTCTCTCCCGAAGGAGGCTAGCTTTTGGATCCGCTCAGCTGTGATGTACTCCTCAATCATTCCCGAGACATGACCCTTAATTAAATCATCAAATCTGTTCTCCTTCACCAAATGAGCAAGGTGATCCTTCACGAAGTCTTGAAGGTGTTCCCAAATGAAGTCCCGAAGGTCCTCCTCCTCATTGATTAACAACTCCGTGAAGCGCCTGAGTTTCTCGTTTTTAATTAAGCCATGAGGCTTCACCTTGTTACAGCTGGCAAGCTTGACCAGGGACAGGACCCTATGCAAGCCGGCAGGTTTGAACAGGGAGAGGACTTTGCGCAGGCCGGCTGGCTCCTCCTCAAGCAAGACCAAATCCTCCCACGTCAACTCGAACACCACGAGTAGCTTGTAATAACACTGAACTGCAGCGCCTATTACTGCTGCAGCTCCCAGGACGACACTGAGGGCGCCGGCGAGGGAGGTGGGAACCTTGACCGACTCTACGTTAACTTCCATGTGCTGCGCGTACTCCAAGAGCTGGACGACGTCGTCATAGTACGCGACTAACTGGAACATCCTCCCGATGAAGGGAATGCCGCTGAAGTACACATCCCTGAGGGCCATTGAGGAGTGAGCGTACTTGGGAGGACCCATGATCACGCTCCAGACTGAGCGATGCCACGATAACTTATCTTTAGCGTGCTGCTCGACCGCCATCATGATCTGGTGGTAGCTCTCAGCTAAGCTCCAGCTGAAATTCTTCAGGTAGAGCAGAGTTCCGCAGAGCACCACTGCCACCACCAGTAACAGCCATGACGAAAACACTACCAAGAGTACTGTATTTTTATTCATCGTCTTTTTAATTTAATTGAATTTTAGATTTTGTTTTTTATCAAAGTATACGATGTTGATTTTATGTAGAGGTAGACAGACGCCAGAGTCCCGCTGCTTTCCCTGAGGTTAGTGACATCACGACAACTTTACAAGTCAAGTCCTTCATTACAAGCTTCCCTTGCTAGTGAAAGTCTTATATCATAACATATATACATATATATATATATATATATATATATATATATATATATATATATATATATATATATATATATATATATATATATATGTGTGCGTGTGTGACAGCAAGTCTTGCCGTCCAATAAAGTATTAGTAGAGCTCAATAAGTCAAAGAAGGGGACCTGGACTACAGACCCCAGACTACAGACCCCAGACTACAGACCCCAGTTTCTCATCCCTTTGTTATTTTTCCTCCATTTATGTGTCGCAAAGTTCAGAATTTTAGGTAGTAGTTTGTGTTTTAATATTTGTTTGGTTATTTTTTTTGTAAGTGGAAGCAAGAAGTAATTTCATACCCGAAGTTCGTGCACTAAAAATTGCTACTGAAGATTTATTTTTTCCTTAAATGTTGGGAGGAGGCTGAGTGACGGGAGGGAGAGGGATGTGACGGGAGGATGGGCGGTAAGTGACGGGAGTTAGAAGTGGGAAAGTATGATACGAGGGAGAGAGAGCAGAGTGATGTATAATACATAATAGTACATATGAAAGGCAGATAGGAGAACACTTGAATATCCACACCCAGGCTGTCTGATGAGGACTATCCACTGTTATATAGATTACTGATGCACAATTAGTTAAGCAGAAAGTTCTCCCCCCATCCTCCACGCCCTTCAGCCACTGCCTGCACAAAACAGGGTGTGAAGATTAATTTACAAGGAAGTTGTCTCCTCCTGAAATTTGCTCTGCGAAATTTGCTAGGTTTGTCTTTCACATCATTTTACAAGGTATTTACACCTTGGTTCCCTTGATGCTAGTGAAGGACTCTTTGATCCAAGAACCACCTTGATCAAGGTTTTCCTTCTCTGGATTCTCTACGCATTATTTACAAGTGAATTTGCTGTGTTTAAGCTGACGTCTAATTTTCGGCTCGTATTCTATGCAGACCTCATTCTGGCTACGATTTCCATGGAATAACCCTTTCCATGAAGAATAAATTACACTGCCGTACCCGGAACAGTTCATGACCCTCCCACATTTTTAAAGAAAACTTTAGATGATGTTTCAGTCTGTTCCTGACCATAATCCCCTCAAGGAAGGTTCCTTGATGTTGGTGAGGGGCTCTTGATTTAGGGAATTGGATTTGTGCTCCAGTTCCCCGAATTAAGCCTGAATGCCTTCCACATCCCCCCCCCAGGTGCTGTATAATCCTCTGGGTTTAGCGCTTCCCCCTTGATTATAATAATAATCCTGACCATAATCAAGTCACAACTAGGAAACAACTGGTGAGGTAAAGAGGTGGAGAAGAAAGGCTGAAGACAGGTCGTCACTTATTCACCTGACCTGTCTTCGACCTTTTCCTCTAACTTCTTCGTCTGATCTCTTTCCTAGTTTTCTCTCCGTTGTTCCAGGATAATCCGAAGCGTCGTCTGTAGTTTCCTTTCTAAATTGAAAGTTGGATGTATATCCTTCCAGATGTAAATCGCGTTCCTGATAACTGCGCTTAAAGCAAAATAGAAAACATAAGAGACGAAAAACATTTCTGCACCATGTTTAAAGAGTTCCTCCGCTCTCGAATGACTATGACCATAATTTTTTAAGGGGTGAACCGCTAAGCCAGCGGAAGGCCTCGGTCAGATGACCAAAAGCTCCAGTGGCGGGTCATCATATAAGACCCACGTCGGGAGACACTTGTCCTGTTTCCTGAAGAACCTTGCCTAAAACAACACTCTAAAAACCCTGACACAAGACAGTACTGTTGAATGCCTGGTCAATCATGTCCTTGCTGCCAGCGCCCCCTGCAGGCCTACAGAGCCATCACACAGCCTGGTTGATCTGGCACTTTGTCTTAAGTGTAGGCTTGATTTTCTCTCACTAATTTTTGTTACATAATAGCTTTTTTTTTTTTTGGTACACTCAAGATTCCCTACACAATCCCCTGACAGTGTTGCTACACAGATTCCCCTCACAATGTTCCCCTCAGTCTGCTGTTGTTGCTGTTGGACGTTAATGTTAACGATTTAATGTTTTCTTGTTAACTGATGCGAGATATTTTAACCAAGAGTTTTTGTAATTGTTTGTGTGTGTGTGTGTGTGTGTGTGTGTGTGTGTGTGTGTGTTAGAGTAAATGTTCATTTTTTTTTTTTTTTTTTTTGGTTTCCGAGTGTTAGTGTGTATGATTGTATTTAACTTTTTATTGTCATAAACACTGAATTACCTTAGAGGCCCAAGATATTCGTAAATATCACAACCTGATATGTTGAATTATTATTATTATTAGAATCAAGGGGAAGCGCTAAACCCGGAGGATTATACAGCGCCTTAGGGGGGGGGGAGGTGGAAGGCATTCAGGCTTAATTCGGGGAACTGGAGCACAGATCCAATTCCCTAAATCAAGAGCCCCTCACCAACATCAAGGAACCTTCCTTGAGGGGTTGATATGTTGAAGAAAACAGAAAGTTTGTGGAACAAGCTTTTATGAGACAACTTTTCGCTCTGGTAGAGATTTTTCTAGTCCTGTCTTGATAAACCTCTTCACAGAGCGAAATGTTGTCCCATTAAAATCTTGTTCTTCAGCGTTGTATTTTACGACATTTAGATCCAAATTTCTTACCTAGGCTGTAACTTTTACCTAGGCTTTCACATTAATCTCAGGCATTAATCTCAAGATACAGGTAATACTTCGTGGTACTGCTAAGCCACACACAGATATTAATATGAAATATTGAAAGCATTTTTCCTCTCTTGCAGGTAGGACAGGTTGCCATGGCTACAACGCATCCGGCCTCAAAGGGGAAGTAACAGTTGAGAGTTAGTTGGATGGGCGGTTGCTGTTTCCCCTCCCCTTACTTCACAAGTGACGTCCTCACCTCATTTGTCTCCTCCTCTCCTCCTTTCCTTATCTTCCTCTTACCTTTACACGGGCCGCGGGGGCGTTGACCTCCGGAAACAGCCTTCAGGTATCTTTCCTCATCCGGTATTGATGAATAAGACATATACACATCACCTGGGAATCTTTTAGAGACTCACGCCAGCTGGTGGCTGTATCATACTAACACAGACGTGATATATAAACTTGTTTATTATAGCGATGAAATAGTAGTAATAGTTGTAGTAGTAGTAGTAGTAATAATAATAGCAGTAGGAAGATACAGAGAGCTGTGTGCTATACGTAGATTGTCAAGATTATTCCCTGTGCCAAGATTCTATGATACTTCTGTGTCTGACAAATATAATTATATCCAAGGTTTAGGATGTCGACAGGATGGTGGAAATAGTGTATCCGCTGCAATTGGGTCACTTTATTTGAGAGATTTCCTATTCTCTCCACATTCTTCGTGTCTTCTTCCTCCATCCATATTCATTCTTTCCCATCTTAATTTTCTTTTTCTTTATTCTCTTTTCTTCCTCTACATAACTGTTGACACCTTCCGCAGTTTGTTCTCTTTCCTCCCTTATCTGATATTTTTCCTTTATTTCAATCTTTATCACCCCATTCTTGTTTCCTGTTCTAAAGTTTCTATTTTCTTTACCATTTTTCCTCCCTTATTTTCTTTTCCTACAGATGCTTTATTTACCACAAGTGTTTTAAGTGACATCCTCACCTCTAGTTCCCATTTTTCACAACACTAAACAATAGCATAGTTCTCACTCGACTCCATGCTCTTGATGATGAGAAATAGAAGCCAAAATACACCTCCCTCACCATATCAACAAGCTGATGATTTGTAATAATGTTGGTAGAATTACCGACAATATGTTAGGAAAAGCGACCCGTGTACAATTCGACGTAATATTATGGCACCGTTTCTCTCTCTCCAGGAGCTTGGTTAAACCGTCATAATACAGGAACACTGAGAGTGTGTATAAGTATTACCAAACAAACTGATGATTCATTAAAAGAATTTTTATTTCTTGACGTCGCAAGATCCGAGTTTTTAAGGCCATAATTACTTGTGGACAGGAGAGAGCCTAAATGATGAGCTTAGTGATGTCAGCCAGTTTATCTTGATTTCCAACCTATCTTCAGTTTACTTAATTTTCATTCATAGGTGAGTACAGATAGGAAGCGCGTCTGTCTCGCGTTCGGCAGACGGAGGATCAAGCCTCCACTACGTCTCTTGCGTTGAATGACCCACATGGTTTAGCGCCTAATATAATTTATTAAAAAAAAATATTATTACTTAATTTTCACAGCTTCGAAAACGTAAAAGAAACCTGTGAAAGAGTCGACATTTCAACTTTTTATTAAGTAATAACTGCCTGGGAAAACTTTTTTTCTCTCTCTCATGATTACCGCGAATGCTAAGTTTACACACATCACTTTGATAAATTAGACACATGTGCAACACTTGGGTATCATCAATCTTGAAAATATTGATGGACTGACTACATCGAAAAGATTGATGTACTGATTATATCGAATCAAGGCTGAGGGACTGATTACCTCAAACTCCTTCTGTTCTTCACCATTCTTCTTTGTATAGGACTGATGAAGCCACTGTGTGGCGAAACGTTTCTTCAATGAAGGTACCTAAGTGGAAATAAATGGTATAAAATACCGACACAATGGAAATATAAACACATATGCAGTATAATGTGATCCTATATTGACTACGTTTCGCCCACACAGTGGGCTTTTTCAAGTCACAAACAGTTCTGTTTGTGACTTGAAAAAGCCCACTGTGTGGGCGAAACGTAGTCAATAAAGGATCACATTATACTGCATATGTGTTTATATTTCCAAGGTACCTAAGTATTGCACATGTCTAATTTATCAGCTTGTCGTATCTCTGATCCATTTATCTACATATCATTTTACCTGCCGGTGATTCGTTCTTCAACATATGTTGACTCACAGGCTCCTAGACCCTCCAGACCTCGTCCTCCCTCAACATTCCTGTCGTATGTGTTACCTCTAAGACTTCCTGTACATATACGCACACACTTGGAGACCCATCCGAAATAAAACACTTTAACTCTTCCACTTTCAGACAATACAAGTAGCCTGAATACCACACCTCAGAGCTTATACACACACATTTTCTCGAGAGTTTAGTCTCGATGCCATACTTAAACCTCAACTCTCTCTTCACCTTTTTCCCCAAGAACTCGCACACAAAACACGATAAAACAAACTTTATCTCTCTCTCTTTTTCCACTCCACGTCCTTGGGCGTGCAGGCAGTTACTACAGATAGCCTGACTGGGTGGATTCGCCGTCGTAACCCTGTAATCTTGGACCATCCTGCTATTAGCTTCCTCGTTAAGCTTTGAACCCGAGAGGTCTCCTGGGGACGTCCTAAGTCTCTGATAATAATACAGATTGTCTTAAGGTGTTACAGAGAAAGTTATTTAAGGATGCTCTACAGAACTGAGGAACATTTCAAAGTGCTCTTTGGTGCTGTTTACCGGCTTGTTTGATACTGTTAAATGAACACAGATGCATGTGACATTTTATCATGACATCGTTTTGCTCTCCTGGAGAGCGAAACGATGCCGCAATGAAATGTCATGTTAGTTGCATCTGTGTCCATTTATATAACATTCTGTCGGTAATTCTATCATTATTACTAATTATTTAATAATTTTTAATGGTGTTTTACTGGATTTAATTGGCTGCCTGATGGTGTTTTACCGATTCAACTGAGTTTTTAAAGTATTTTACTGGCTTTACTGGGATGTTGTATAGTATTTTATTCGTTTATTGTTCATGTCATGCTCCCAGAAAAAAATCCCCTGCTGTCCTTTAAGGCGCAAAAAAAATGTCGGAAACATTTGAAAACAAAAACAAGAAAGGATCAGAAGTTTGACGTTGTTTTTACGTCGTATTTTAACATTCGTCTTAAGTTATTTCGAAAAGTTGTTCAGCAGTGTTGAAAAAGACTGTGTTCCATGTGGCAGGTCGAGGGTGTTGCAAGTGAGGAGGTCGCAAGCTATTGCTGTATTGTGTGCGAATGTGGGCGAGGTCGGTGGTGCTCGGGTAGGTTGGTAGGTGGTGTTCGGGTAGGTTGATCAGTGGTGCTAGGGTAAGTTGGTCGGTGGTGTTCGCCACCTTCCAACGGTTACTCACCACCCTCCAACAGTCACTTACCACCCTCCAACAGTCACTCACCACCCTTCAACAGTCACTCACCACCCTCCAACAGTTACTCACCACCCTCCAACAGCTACTCACCACCCTCCAACAGCTACTCACCACCCTCCAACAGTTACTCACCACCCTCCAACAGTCACTCACCACCCTCCAACGGTTACTCACCACCCTATAACAATCACTCACCCCCCTCGAACAGTCACTCACCACCCTCCAACAGTCACTCACCACCCTCCAACAGTCACTCACCTCCCTCGAACAGTCACTCACCACCCTCCAACAGTCACTCACCACCCTCCAACACTCACCACCCTCCAACAGTCACTCACCACCCTCCAACAGTTACTCACCACCCTCCAACAGTCACCACCCTCCAACAATCACCACCCTCCAACAATCACTCACCACCCTCCAACAGTTACTCACCACCCTCCAACAGTTACTCACCACCCTCCAACAGGTACTCACCACCCTCCAACAATCACCACCCTCCAACAGTCACTCACCACCCTCCAACAGTCACTCACTACCCTCAAACAGTTACTCACCACCCTCCAACAGTCACCCTCCAACAGTCACTCACCACCCTCCAACAGTCACTCACTACCCTCCAACAGTCACTCACCACCCTCCAACAGTCACTCACTACCCTCCAACAGTCACTCACTACCCTCCAACAGTCACATACCACCCTCCAACAGTCACCCTCCAACAGTCACTCACCACCCTCCAACAGTTACCGTCCTTCAACTCAACAAGCTAGTATGATATCACCATCTTTATGTAAGTTAACCTTGGATGGTAGTCTCCACATCCTCTCATTACAGACAGGAATTTTTTGGTGGTCAGGTGGTGATATCATCGCTGATATATATATATATATATATATATATATATATATATATATATATATATATAATTGTGTGTGTGTGTGTGTGCTCAAGAATCGCAAACAAGCGATACAAGATGCAAAACAACAACATGGGGAGCTGAATTATAACTCTAGGCCTTTCGTGTTGCTATCAATATTGCATCAAGTCGCAGAAATGAGTAAGAAATCTCAGCAGATTCGTTTCAAGCGACGCTCAAGCGTCTCTTGAAACAAGTTTTACCTGTAGTCGCCCCTCCGGCCAGTAGGCAGGTGTTTGCCTGTACCCTGATCAAAAAGTTAACTATAGCTCTCTACTGGTGTTGACTCGCAACTGTTTTTCTTCTGGTGTCGTTGTCGGCTTATGTACTCTACCTGCAGAGAGGAGATGGCTCCTCTACTGCTGTTCTGGAGCGTCGAGAACGATCCCAGGGTGTGGGTCGCCCTTGAAGTAAGGACTAGCGTATATGTTACAGCTCGTTGAGGAATCGGTAGAGTGCTGGTCGTCACCCTCCACTGTGTCCAGACTTCGTTTTGGCGAAGGTGGAGTCACTGAGAACTGCGTGATATTATAACATTTCGTTATTTATGTCTCTTATTTAAAATGGTTTAATAAAGCCAAATATCTTGTGCCTTGCTGCCGATACGTTGCCTGTGAATCAGGAGATAGATTGCTTTAGTATGCACCCCAGCCCATCCTGTGAAGAGGGGGGAGGGGTGAGAAGAATCAATGGCTTACAGAGGCACAAAATGAGTCCCAGGTACTTAACCCCATGACTCAGAATACATTCATATTTTTATTGATAAAGGCTTTAGTGACCAAGCTATCACCCCAGAACCACTGAAAAGAAATTTGAGATTGCCATTTCTTTTCGGCTGTGTTTGTATGCTCTCTCTTTGCTGAAGTCAGGAAATAAGAAAATTTCCAGAGGCCACAGATGACAATGTTGTTGAAAGTGTGTGTAAAACAGCGCTTGGTCGTTAGTGGTGATGGTAGTGGAGAGCGGGAGGGAGAGAAATTGCACTGAGTCCAGAAGATGACACGGAGAGGGAGAAATACCAGTAAGATAAGAAAGATGATGGTGAAGAGAGAGAGAGAGAGAGAGAGAGAGAGAGAGAGAGAATAGTGCACGGAAGGTGCAGAAAATGAAGAAGGTGATATCAAGAGGAGCCACCAAAAAGAAATGGAAGGTGATGGAGAACGAGGGAGAAAAGAATGGCCACCAGTAAGGGACGATAGATGATAAGGGAGGAGCTGTTGGAGAGGAAGGGAGAAAGTGTGTGCCGCGCATCCAGGGAGTAACAAAGGAAGAGAAAGAGCTACAAAAAAAGACAAGAGCGAGGAAAAAGAAGAGAGGAGCAGCCAGTAGGATTAGAGAGATGCTGATGATGGTGGGGCTGTTGGAGAGTGAGGGAGAAAAGAGAGTGATGGGTGTAGGGAGCAACAGAGAAAGAGAGCGAGAAACCACCAAGATAGGGAGAGTAAACACAGCTTCATTGTGTTTTCCGGAACGCATTCAGGTGGTCGAAGCATCCCGGTGAGCTTCCTCGTCCTTTCACCCACAGAATTCACCTTCCTCGCTCTTACCCTCTAAGTCAGACAAGCTCACAGCTCATTCCGTTTGCCCGTGCAGCGCTGACTGATCCACACATACTTAGCGCTTTTTGTAAACGCAGTAAAATTCTGAACTCAGAACCGCTCGTAGTGCTGGTTTATTATTATTATTATTATTATTATTATTATTATTATTATTATTATTATTATTAGTAGTAGTAGTAGTAGTAGTATGGAAAACCGCTAAATGCGTAGACGTCATATAGCGTCTGGAGAATTGGAGGTAGATTTTCAAAATATTTCACTTAATACTTTTTCCAGTTTTACACAGTTTATCGTTCAGGCGCATACAGACTGATTTTAGCCCGTTACTCTGTACGCCTCGGAACGTAGATGAGAAATATGCCTTATAATTTGCACATGGAAAACTCGAAGGGGGACTGGTCCCAAATCTGCACACAGAAATAACTACTTATGAAAGCAAGAGGCTTGGCATCCGGTGCAAAATACCTCCAGTGACTACACTACGGAACAGCTCAATAAGCGTAAGGGGGCCAAGACTGTTTAACACCCCCACTTCTTATATATGAGGGATTACCAAGATATTCCCGGCTGTCCCCAAGAGGAAACTTGATAAGTTCCTCAAGTCAGTTCCTGATCAGGCGGACTGTGGTGCATACATGGGACTACGTGCAGCTAGCACCAAAAGCCTGGTTTGTCAGGTTATCCACCGGGAAACCTGGTCTGGGATCGGCCCGCGGGGGCGCTGTCCTCATTAACAGCCTCCAGTGAACGTCCAGGGATATTTTTTCCAATATAAATTCAAGAACATAATCATAAGACAGTAGAAGTATATACAAAAGGTGAGGTAATCGTTAATTCAACCTTGGAGTTAGTGAAGAGTTTTCCGACTCTTGAAGACTACGTTTTTCTTCACCAACTCCAAGGCTGAGGGACTGATTACCTCATATCTTGTATATAGTTCTACTGTCTTCCCATTATGTCCTTGAATTTGTATTGATAAAGCCACTGGATTGCGAAACATCTGCATAACAAAGATACCCAAACGTTGCACGTGTGTCCGATTCTTCGTATTGTTGATATTGTATACCATACTGTGCATACAGTAGATTATTATACAACGAACGCTGTGGCTCTGGCTACGCGCTCACCCCACTACATCTGCTGTTTATATACACAAATAATCCACGCATAGGAGACAGAAACTTATGACGACGTTTCGGTTCCACTTGGATCATTAACTAGTCATGGTGTTGTGCCTTTTCATTTTTCACGGCTCGTATATTTCAGATGAAGTCACACCTCCAGTCCTGGAGAGATGTCTCTGTCCTGTCCTCTAACGTCAGTCTTCTTGTGGTAGCGTCATGTCTGCCCAAGCCAGAGTTTATGGTAGCGTGATATCTGCCCAAGCCAGAGTTTATGGTAGCGTCATGTCTGCCCAAGCCAGTGTATGGTAGCTTGATGTCTGCCCAAGCCAGAGTTTATGGTAGCGTCATGTCTGCCCAAGCCAGTGTATGGTAGCTTGATGTCTGCCCAAGCCAGAGTTTATGGTAGCGTCATGTCTGCCCAAGCCAATGTATGATAGCTTGATCTCTGCCCAAGCCAGAGTTTATGGTAACGTCATGTCTGCCCAAGCCAGAGTTTATGGTAGCGTCATGTCTGCCCAAGCCAGTGTATGGTAGCTTGATGTCTGCCCAAGCCAGAGTTTATGGTACCGTCATGTCTGCCCAAGCCAGAGTGTATTACGTTAAATTTTCATCTCTCTGGTGACGTCTTGTTAAACGTAGGGATTAAAATTGCTGGTTATAGTGCTCTACATTTAAAAAAAATATCCACAAATATTCATTTTCCATTTTCAATATATTTTTCACAGTTAAACACCCATAGATTACTTGCCCATCCCGTGGGGGCTCATAGAACAATATATATGTTCAAATATTTCATTCTGTACACAATATAGCCAACATACAAGGGTAATATATGCATATATTCCATCCATATTGGTTGTCGCTGGGGGCAGGTCACAGCGAGATCTCCACCACACTCGCCTGGAGGTCACAACGAGACCTCCATCACACACATAATGGAGGTTACAACGAGATCTCTGTCACAATCGCCTGGTGAAGGTTACAACGAGATCTCTGTCACACACGCCTGGTGGAGGTTACAACGAGATCTCTGTCACAATCGCCTGGTGAAGGTTACAACGAGATCTCTGTCACACACGCCTGGTGAAGGTTACAACGAGATCTCCGTCACACACGCCTGGTGAAGGTTACAACGAGATCTCCGTCACACACGCCTGGTGAAGGTTACAACGAGATCTCCGTCACACACGCCTGGTGAAGGTTACAACGAGATCTCCGTCACACACGCCTGGTGAAGGTTACAACGAGATCTCCGTCACACACGCCTGGTGAAGGTTACAATGAGATCTCCTTCTCACTCACCTGGTGGAGGTTACACAGTCAAGACCTCCCTCAGACTGGCTCGGTAAGTAGGCAAACAGCTATGCTACTTATTGCCAGTGTTTCCATCAAAAGAAATTACTTAATGCAGCGTTCGGCGGTCATCACCCCCGCGGCCCGGTCCCAAACCTGATTGCTGGCCCGGTCGACTTTGTTGTTGGTGCTGGTCGCACGCAGTCAACTGTATGCATTACAGCCTGACTAATCAAAAATTTATTTGAGGAATTTATCAAGGTCCCTCTTAAAAACAGTAGTTTCTTGGTAATTCCCCTTATGCATGAAAAAAAGCGTTGAAAAGTCGCGGATCTTCAACATTCATCGGGTTCTCTTACTTGTCGCTCCCCTGCTTTTCTCTTACTGAACCTTACTGTCTTCCAAGTCTCTTACTTTCATACGGAGTGATTTCGGTGTGCAGACTAAGACCAGTCCCTCCAGAATTTTCCAGGTGTAAATTATGATGTACCTTTATCGCCTACGTTCCAAGGAGTATACAGTTCAAGGTGCTTCAAGTGTTCTCGGTAGTTCAGATGTTTGACTGAATATGTCCACACAGTGAAAATTCTCTGTTCGTTTTCTAGGTCAGCACTCGCGTTTGCACTGAAGTAGGCCGTTTGTACTCACCAGAGTAAAAAATTCTTGCGCAAAATGTATGTGGAAAAAAAATCTATAAAGACACACGAAAAAACTTTCATTAAAACGAAGTTTCTCTCAGTGAGAGCTTGATCAAAGTTATGTTTGTGAATAGAGAAAATAAAACTGGTAAGTCAGCAACATGTAAAAAAAAAAAAAAAAAAAAAAAAGAGCAACACAGAGCAAAATATTTCGAGAAAATCAAATTAATTTATCAGAATGCTTACACACGACTAGAAAACAGTATGTCGGCAAAATTTAATGGACAATTTTTTTCTAAGCAGAAGGATAAGTCCCACATTTTTATACATTTTTTTTTATTAACACATCGGCCGATTCCCACCAAGGCAGAGTGGCCCAAAAAAGAAAAACTTTCACCACCATTCACTCCGTCACTGTCTTGCCAGAGGAGTGCTTTACACTACAGTTATAAAACTGCAACATTAACACCCCTCCTTCAGAGTGCAGGCACTGTACTTCCCATCTCCAGGTCTCAAGTCCGGCCTGCCGGTTTCCCTGAATCCCTTCATAAATGTTGCCTTGCTCTGACTCCAACAGCACGTCAAATCCTAAAAACCATTTGTCTCCATTCGCTCCTATCTAACACGCTCACGCATGCTTGCTGGAAGTCCAAGCCCCTTTCACACAAAACCTCCTTTACCCCTTCCCTCCAACCTGTCCTAGGCCGACCCCTACCCCGCTTTCCCTTCACTACAGATTTATACACTTTTGGTGTCATTCCATTTTGTTCCATTATCTCTACATGTCCGAACCACTTCAACAACCCCTCCTCAACCCTCTGGATAATAGTTGTGGTAATCCCAAACCTTCTTCTAATTTCCAAACTACAATTTCTCTGCAATTTATTCACACCTCACATTGCCCTCAGACACGACGTCCCCACTGCCTCCAGCCTTCTCCTTGTTGCAACATTCACCACTCATGCTTCACACTCGTATAAAAGCGTTGGTATTATACTCTCATACATATCTACGATATTTTACTTCGAGAAATTTTATTTGAGTTCTTCCTGGCTTAATTGCTCCTCACCGCTGCTACTGCCGCCACTGTCATTGCTACTACCGCCACTACTATCATTGCTACTACCGCCACTACTATCATTGCTACTACCACCACTATCACTGCTACTACCGCCACTACTATCATTGCTACTACCGCCACTACTATCATTGCTACTACCGCCACTACTATCATTGCTACTACCGCCATTACTATCATTGTTACTACCGCCACTATCATTGCTACTACCGCTACTACTATCATTGCTACTACTGCCACTACTATCATTGCTACTACTGCCACTATCATTGCTACTACCGCCACTACTATCATTGCTACTACCACCACTACTATCATTGCTACTACCGCCACTATCATTGCTACTACCGCCACTATCATTGCTACTACCACCACTACTATCATTGCTACTACCACCACTATCAATGCTATTACCACCACTATCACTGCTACTACCACCACTGTCACTGCAACAATGACTGTTACCACCACATCACCTACCACCACCCACTACCACCACCGCTACTAGCAGCGGGGGGAAACTTAAATATTCATGAAAACCATTTATGAAGATGGAAATCTGATGGAACCTAAGAAAACACATCTCTTCTGAATACTAATGCTCCCTTCACTGTCATACTTCAAAGTAGTAGTGTTTAAAGTCCGCGAAGCCTCGTGAGTTGCACGACCCATACATATGAACCTGTTTAGGAGTCCTAATTGTGTTTACTAGCCATTATTCCTAATTAAAACTGATAAATATGTGTTATAGGGAATATATTCAGTATACAATTTAGCTATATTTCTCAGTGATATATCTTCATTGCATTTCTCAGGAATACGTTCTGGTTATAATTGTCAGCCTTGTGTCTTAGTTATTATTCTTAATACTACTGCCTGACTACTTGTCCCTGGGAAGAAAAGGAAGACAGTTTGAGGTGATGTAAACAAAGCCGGGCGATAGGAAGACAGAAGAAACGGATTAAAAAGGAAAGAAATGTGAAATAGGGGAGTGAAGTGGGAGAGAGAGAGAGATAGAGAGCGGGACGAGAAAAAAAGATATAGTTATGGGTGCATTTTTCAGTACCCGAGATCTCTCTGGTGGAGGACAGTCGCCGGCACCAGACCAAGAGGAGAGAAGGAGCTTGATAGGGCGACCTCTGGCTGTATAAATTTACATGTCTTGAATATAAAGCGAAGCAAAGTAAGCTCTGGATATGGAGTAAAATTTACTAACAGCGGCAAAATGAAATGCTTAATTACATGTGAACCTGATTTTCTCTTTTCTTTACAGAAATCGCTGTTTGCTACTGTTGTATTTGTATATATATATATATATATATATATATATATATATATATATATATATATATATATATATATATATATATATATATATATATATATATATATGTAGTGCAGAATAAGTAAAGCTTGCGAATTGGCTTAAATAGCAATACACTTCTTGCCGAACAGGGCAAGTGAAAATTTTCGTATGCAATAATTTCGCAAGAATCATTCTGAACCTAACGAGAAAAGTATATTTCATTGCATTTGTTAATTATTAAATTATTGTAAACTTACATAGATATATGAAGTTGAATTAGGCTAAATTAAATTGCACTTGTTATAATAAGGTTAGGTAAGTATTTTAAGGTTCTTTTTGTTCAAAATCATTATTTTTTATATTAATTTAAATGAAAAAAATTATCTTTAAATGTATAAGAGAAAATTTTAGAAAGTAATTAATTTTAAACGATTTCTTGCTAATTGACCAGTTTTTACCTATTCGGCAGTGGAACCCCAGTTTTCGGCCGTAATCCGTTCCAGAAGATCGGTCTAAATTCGAAACAATATTTCCCCTAAGAATTAATGTAAATACAATTAATCCGTTCCAAACACCCAAAAATATTCACAAAAAAATACATTTTTAAAGATTAATTAAAGTTTTACATAAAACAATGAGAACTAAATAAAATAAATTAAGAACATTTAAATCACTATTACATACCTCTGAAGATTCTTGTTGGCTTATGGAAGACAGGGAGGAGGAGAGAGGGAAAGCAGATTATTGTTTGGAAGAGGAATCCCCCTCCATAATGAATTCAGGTAACAAGTTCCTCTCTAGGGTTACTTCCCTTTGTCTTTTAATGCCACTAGGACTAGCTTGAGAGTCACTGGACCCCTGTCGCATAAAATAATTGTCCAGAGTACTCTGTTTCTGGAGGCTCTTTAAGATTTCCTTAAAATGGACAAGGTTTTTGTCACTGAACATGTTGCAGATATGGCTTGTTTCAGCTTGGTCAGGGTGATATTTCTCCACAAAAGTTTGCACCTCATTCCACTTTGCACAAATATCTTTAATCACTGAAGAAGGCACATCCTTCCCTCTGTTCCTCCTCCTCCTCTGAAGCAAGTTCCTCAGCTGTGGTCTGTTGCTGTTCCAGTTGAAGGTGCTGCAGCTTTTCAGTGGTTAGCTCTTCCCTGTGGTCCTCCACCAACTCCTCCACATCCTCGCCACTCATATCCAACCCCATGGACTTCCCCATTGCCACAGTAGATTCCACAACAGGCACAGGGTCAGGGTCAGAGTCACCCTCAAACCCTTCAAAATCCTTCTCGAGGGCACATGGACTTCCCCATTGCCACAGTAGATTCCACAACAGGTACAGGGTCAGGGTCAGAGCCACCCTCAATCCCTTCAAAATCCTTCTCGAAGGCACAGTCTGGCCACAACTGTCTCCAAGAAGAGTTCAAAGTCCTGGAAGTCACTCCTTGCCAAGCCTTACCTATAAGGCTTATGCAGTTGTAGATATTGAAGTGATTCCTCCAGAACTCTCTTAGGATAAAGTTGGTAGAATTACCGTTAGTAGAATTAGGGTCAATTCAGTGTCCGAGGTCACTACAAAGCAATTTTGAAACACTGCTTTTGTGTAGAGTTTTTTGAAGTTAGAAATGACCTGCTGGTCCATGGGCTGGATGAAAGGAGTTGTATTAGGAGGCAAGAACGTCACTGTTATAAAGCGGAAATCCCTAGACAATAGGTTTATCAAGTTTGGAGGATGTGCAGGAGCACTGTCCATTACCAGGAGGCACTTGAGTGGCAGTTTATTTCCTAGGATGTATTTTTCACACTCGGGCCAAACACTTCATGGATCCAGTCAATGAAAATTTGCCTCGTGACCCATGCCTTATTATTAGCTTTCCACATCACACAATTTACTCTTGACGACATTGTTTTTCTTGAAAACACTGAGATTTTCAGAGTGATACACGAGTAAAGGCTCCACTTTGAAATCCCCACTAGCGTTAGCACAGAACAAAAGAATTAGCCTGTCTTTCATAGGCTTGTGTCCTGGCAGTGCCTTTTCCTTCTTCGTGATGTAGGTCCTCTTTTGCATTTTCTTCCAAAACAGGCCTGTTTCGTCACAACTGAACACTTGCTGGGGTTGGAATTCTTCAGCCTGTACATACTCCTTGAATTCCTACACAAATTTTTCAGCCGCACGTTCGTCTGAACCTGCAGCCTCACCATGCCTTACAACATTGTGTATGCCACTACGCTTCTTAAATCTCTCAAACCAGCCTCTGCTGGCCTTAAATTCACTGACATCATCACTATTACCAGGCATTTTCTTTACGAGATCCACATACCTTACCTTTTCACAAATGATCGTCTCTGAAACACTATCTCCCGCTAACTGTTTTTCCCTGATCCACAACAACAAAAACTTCTCCACATCTTCATTTGCTTGTGATGTCCTTTTCATTAACATGTTTACCCCTTTCGCCACATGAGCTTCCTTGTTTTGTTCTTTCTTTGCCAGGATAGAAGTGATTGTTGATTTGTTTTTGCCATACATCCTGGCAAGTTCCAGCACCCTCACACCACTCTCACATTCTAGTCAAACAATGTGTAGTGAAGGAAAATGTAGACCACAACTTTGGTATATCTATGTCTAGCATTAGACACATATATACCAAATGGAATGTGCTTCATTATCCCCTTATTGAGAAATGTAGAGACAGAGAGTATGATAATCTATGTCATCAAAATACACATATAACCTGCACTTACGGTTATCTGTGTACTTTTATAAGAGACGGTATTGTGGCTTCTTATTCGTTATATTAAAGTATTTCTTTAAGGAAAATAAAATTCCAGACATATTAAGAAAACATCCTGAATTAGTTCGCAAGAGATAAGACATTTGTAGATATAAATTTAGATGTACTGTTTTTAACCCTTTTGGGGCCTAGTTCCTAGTCCTTTTGTGTATCCATATGTTCTTGCGCTACCCTCCACAGGACGGATATGGTGGGCACAATAAACTAGCCACCTAGATGGTAAAATATTGGGGGTTTTGCGATAGCATTACGAATGTGTGGCGGCGTGTTGACAGAGAGAGGTTGGGCGACCACTGCCACTCTAGTGGTTTTCCCATGTATTCTCACTACACTGTTCACCCACTCCTCTTCCCCATCCTCCACCCACTGCCACGCCCCCATCCTCCACCCACTGCCACGCCTCCATCCTCCACCCACTGCCACGCCTCCATCCTCCACCCACTGCCACGCCTCCATCCTCCACCCACTGCTACGTCTCCATCCTCCACCCACTGCCACGCCCCATCCTCCGCCCACTGCCACGCCTCCATCCTCCACCCACTGCCACGCCCCATCCTCCACCCACTGCCACGCCTCCATCCTCCACCCACTACCACGCCTCCATCCTCCACCCACTACCACGCCTCCATCCTCCACCCACTGCCACGCACCCATCCTCCACCCACTGCCACGCCTCCATCCTCCACCCACTGCCACGCCTCCATCCTCCACCCACTGCCACTCCTCCATCCTCCACCCACTGCCACTCCTCCATCCTCCACCCACTGCCACGCCTTCATCCTCCACCCACTGCCACGTCCCCATCCTCCACCCACTTCCACGCCTCCATCCTCCACCCACTGCCACGCCTCCATCCTCCACCCACTGCCACGCCCCATCCTCCACCCACTGCCACGCCTTCATCCTCCACCCACTGCCACGCCTCCATCTTCCACCCACTGCCACGCCCCACCCTCCACCCACTGCCACGCCTTCATCCTCCACCCACTGCCACGCCTTCATCCTCCACCCACTGCCACGCCCCCATCCTCCACCCACTTCCACGCCTCCATCCTCCACCCACTGCCACGCCTCCATCCTCCACCCACTGCCACGCCTCCATCCTCCACCCACTGCCACGCCCCATCCTCCCACTGCCACGCCCCATCCTCCACCCACTGCCACGCCTCCATCCTCCACCCACTGCCACGCCTCCATCCTCCACCCACTGCCACGCCTCCATCCTCCACCCACTGCCACGCCTCCATCCTCCACCCACTGCCACGCCTCCATCCTCAGCATTCCACACTGTCATATACTTTCAAAACATTTCCAGACTTCCATTGTTTTTTGCGCTGTGTTGAGCGTACTAAGTAAGACGGGAAGTCCCCGAAGTTGCTTCCAGGTACAAGATGAGACGGAGAGAGAGAGAGAGAGAGAGAGAGAGAGAGAGAGAGAGAGAGGATAATTGTGTGCATATACTACCAGCTGAATCGTGAGATGAGATGTTGCAACAATTTGTAGCAAGATATACATGTATATGTGTATATAATTTATATATATATATATATATATATATATATATATATATATATATATATATATATATATATATATATATATATATATATATATATATATATAAAATATTTAACATATGTGGTACTTTGTTTTTAGCAAGGAGAAAGATGGCAGACAGGAACCACAACAAGAGTCCAAACTAGTGCAGCTAGGAGCTGGCGACGAGATCCCGGATTCTAACTTACTAGTGAGTCTATTTCACTAAAAACTGGCTGACTTTTACTACAAATAACGTCAAGTTTACTCCTCGGCTACTGATAAGCGACATTTCTGTGCAAATTTGATAGTGAAGCTCGATTCTGCCGCATGATGGGAGGGAGGGAAGAAAATGGGACGGGTTTTGGTAGCAACTCTTCCCCCACCTCCTCGTATATCTTTCTCTCTCTCGTTCTTTCTCGACTTGCAGGAACATATGAGATAATCATAGGAGGGATAGAGACGACAAAGGAAGAAGGCTGTTGTTTATAATGAACGTGCTCTGTGTCCCTACCAGGATTGCAGCCTTGAGGACCCACGCAAATATCGCAGCCACTCCCGTGTTTGACCAAGGATAATATTTTACAAGCAGGATCGGTTTCATAGATCTGACCAGGGGTGTGGAAGGAACGGAGGAGGATGCGGTATAGAGCAAGAGAAAGGGAACACTGAGGTTACTTGTGTCTGTCATGTTGTCCCTGTTCACCCATCAGTAGAAAATGGGTACCTGGGTGTTAGTCGACTGGTGTGGGTCGCATCCTGGGACAAAACTGTCCTAATTTTCCCGAAATGTTCTGCATAAGAAGCGGCTTTCTATATAGTAATATGTCACTGATGTCAGCTAGGCCTGTATACCTT
This sequence comes from Cherax quadricarinatus, assembly GCF_038502225.1. Taxonomy (NCBI): domain Eukaryota; kingdom Metazoa; phylum Arthropoda; class Malacostraca; order Decapoda; family Parastacidae; genus Cherax; species Cherax quadricarinatus. Next base: position 29,625,775 of record NC_091313.1, read on the forward strand.
GTACATATACTTGAGGAATTAAAGATATTATTATATTATTTATTATTATTATAGTTTGAAAGGGTGTCTTCGTACAAATTTCAGAAGCCACAATAAAAGGGGAAACGGGGGTAAAAGTAGTAATGATTCTTGGTATTTATTTTTCGCTGTGTTTGTGAAGGCTATCAGATGTCGCAGGTCTACTCAGTAGCGTGTGTATGTCACTAGCATATCTATACACACGAAAACATGTTCCTTTATTTGCTGGTTGGTGTGTGGAAACCTAGTTCTCCCATCTTATGTGACGGATATTGTATGTGCTAAACAATTAGACATGTGCAACATTAGAGTACCGTACGGTACTCTTCACCAGTTCCAAGGCTGAGGGACTGATTATCTCGTCTTTTGTATATAGTTCTACAGTCTTCCTATTACGGCCTTGAATTTGCATTGATTAAGCCAGTGTTAGGCGAAACGTCTACAAATGAAGACGCCCAGATGCTGCGCGTGTGATTAATTCTTCATCTTGCTATGAATCGACCCTTGCAACCACAATTAGGTGAGTACACACACATATACCGTCTTCTCCTTCTTCCTCTTCCCTCTCCTTCCTCCTCTTTTCTACACTTTCACCTTTCCCCTCTTCCCCACTTCTGACATTATGCCTCTGCTGCTATCATTCCACCCTCTCCCCATCCTTCCCAATACCCCACCTCCCCCGACCACCACCACCACCTCTCGCCCGACAACTTAACACCTGTCTTGAATTATCGATACATGTCGGTTTCTCGAGGCTAAATAGTTTCCATACCAATTTCTACTCTCTTTCTCTCTCTCTCTCTCTCTCTCTCTCTCTCTCTCTCTCTCTCTCTCTCTCTCTCTCTCCAGTTTTTTCCTTATTTCCCCTTTTACCCCAGGTTTCCCAATAATTATTGACGTCCTCTCTGCTTATCATATTTCATACTTTTTTTCCAGCTTTCCCTGTTCTTTATTGATCATAACTTTGTCATATTTTTTCCATCAACTTAATCCAAATTGCTTCGTTCCTTAAGTTTTATATATTTGTTATACATCCGCCTTACTCCATGTTTGCCATCTTCCCTTTTCTTCATTTAATATTAAGATATTTCTTGGTTCACATACCGTCCCTTGTTCACCTTGCAGTAAATTGGTACCTGGCTCAGTGTCCTAACATCTCCAGCGCCTACTTACCTGCTGCTGTCCATCAAGGTTAGGTTAGGTAAGGCTCGTCAGGAAACAGGTCAAGTGTTTCCTGACGCGGGGCTGCGGGTCATCATATGACTAAAGCAGAGCTTGCACTGTATGGGTCTGTCATGAGTTAGAGGAGATCGACTACATCAAGTATAACTCTCTCTCTCTCTCTCTCTCTCTCTCTCTCTCTCTCTCTCTCTCTCTCTCTCTCTCTCTCTCTCTCTCTCTCTCTCTCTCTCTCTCTCTCTCTCTCTCTCTCCCTCTCTCTCTCGTTTACACAAGGCTAGGTATATACAAGCTATGACAGCTTACATCAGTTCATCTTAAAACCTTTTTATTGTTATGAGACATACAGATAAGGAACAGGATGGAGTTGGAGCCATCAACAGGCTAGTGATTTTATTTGGTCTGCTGCCAGTAGACCCCTACAACCACATATAGGTGAGTATGCGCACACGCAAACACACACACACACACACACACAAAACCATACAAGGACCAGGAACTGCGACTCAACCTCTGCAACCACAAATAAGTCTTTTATCGACAAGTACCTTTAACAGAATGGTAACTAACACACACAGAGTCACTTGTTGCTGTCTATAACACCCGGTCATAAAGAATTCATCACCTGACTGGCAACCTGCGCTGTGTTGACACACAATAATGCAGAATCGCCTTGCAATATTTCATGTCGTGCGCAGCACTAAGAATTGCAAATTAACCTTTAAAGCTCACTCTTGCGTGTACTCACCTAGCTGTACTCACCTAGTTGTGGTTGCAAGGGTCGATTCACAGCTCCTGGCACCGCCTTCTCACCGGCCGCTACTGAGCTTTATCATACCTCTTCTTAAAGCTATGTATGAAACCTGCCTCCACTACATCACTGCCCAGACTATTCCACTTCCTGACAACCCTGTGACTAAAGAAATGCTTCCTAACATCCCTGTGATTCATCTGAGTCTTCAACTTCCAACTGTGTCCCCTTGTTGTTGTGTCCCATCTCTGAAATATCCTGTGTGTGTGTGTGTGTGTGTGTGTGTGTGTGTGTGTGTGTGTGTGTGTGTGTGTGTGTGTGTGTGTGTGTGTACTCACCTATTTGTGGTTGCAGGGGTCGAGTTTTAGCTCCTGGCCCCGCCTCTTCACTGGTTGCTACTGGGCCCTCTCTCTCCCCGCTCCATGAGCTTTATCAAACCTCGTCTTAAAACTATGTATGGTTCCTGCCTCCACTACGTCACTTTCTAGGCTATTCCACTGCCTGACAACTCTATGACTGAAGAAATACTTCCTAACATCCCTTTGACTCATCTGAGTCTTCAACTTCCAATTGTGACCCCTTGTTTCTGTGTTCCCTCCCTGGAACATCCTGTCTTTGTCCACCTTGTCTATTCCGCGCAGTATTTTATATGTCGTTATCATGTCTCCCCTGACCCTCCTGTCCTCCAGTGTTGTCAGACCGATTTCCCTTAACCTTTCTTCATAGGACATTCCCCTTAGCTCTGGAACTAACCTTGTCGCAAAGCTTTGCACTTTCTCTAATTTCTTGACGTGCTTGATCAAGTGCAGGTTCAAAACAGGTGCTGCATACTCCAGTATGGGCCTGACGTACACGGTGTGCAGTGTCTTGAACGATTCCTTACTAAGGTATCGGAACACTGTTCTCAGGTTTGCCAGGCGCTCATATGCTGCAGCAGTTATCTGGTTGATGTGTGCTTCCGGAGACATGCTCGGTGTTATACTCACCCCAAGATCTTTCTCCTTGAGCGAGATTTGCAGTCTTTGGCCACCTAGCCTATACTCCGTCTGCGGTCTTCTCTGCCCTTCCCTGATCTTCATGACTTTGCATTTGGCGGGGTTAAATTCGAGAAGCCAGTTGCTGGACCAGGTGTCCAGTCTGTCCAGGTCTCTTTGAAGTCCTGCCTGGTCCTCATTTGATTTAATTCTCCTCATTAACTTCACATCATCTGCGAACAGGGACATTTCTGAGTCTAACCCCCCATCATGTCGTTCACATATACCAAAAATAGCACTGGTCCTAGGACCGACCCCTGTGGGACCCCCCTCGTCACAGGTGCCCACTGTGATACCTTATCACGTACCATGACTCGTTGTTGCCTCCCTGTCAGGTATTCTCTGATCCATTGCAGTGCCCTTCCTGTTATATGCGCCTGATCCTCTAGCTTCTGCACTAATCTCTTGTGAGGAACTGTGTCAAAGACCTTCTTGCAGTCCAAGAAGATGCAATCAACTCACCCCTCTCTCTCGTGTCTTACTTCTGTTACTTTATCATAAAACTCCAGAAGGTTAGTGACACAGGATTTGCCTTCCATGAATCCGTGCTGGTTGGCGTTTATTTCTTGTTCTGTTCCAGGTGTGTACTCACCTAATTGTGGTTGCAGGGGTCGAGACTCAGCTCCTGGTGTGTGTGTGTGTGTGTGTGTGTGTGTGTGTGTGTGTGTGTGTGTGTGTGTGTGTGTGTGTGTGTGTGTGTGTGTGCGTGTGTGTGTGCGTGTGTGTGTGTGCGTGGGTGCGTGTGTGTATGTACTCACCTATTTGTACTCGCCTATTAATGGTTGCAAGGATCGAGACATAGCTCCTGGCCCCGACTCTTCACTGATCGCTACTAGGTCCTCTCTCCCCTTGCTCCATGAGCTTTATCATAACTCACCTTAAAAACTATGTATGGTTACTGCCTCCACTACATCGCTTGTCAGACTATTCCACTTCCTGACAACTCTATGACTAAAGAAATACTTTCTAACATCTTTGTTTCATCTGAGTCTTCAACTTCCAATTGTAGCCCTTTGTTTCTGTGTCCCATCTCTGGAACATCCTGTCTCTATCCACCTGTCAATTCCTCGCAGTATTTTTATGTCGTTATCATGTCTCCTCTAACCCTCCTGTCCTCCAGTGTCGTCAGGCCGATTTCCCTTTACTTTTCTTCTCAGAACATTTACCTGATCTCTGGAGCTAGCCTTGTTGCAAGCCTTTGCACTTTCTGTAATTTCTTGACGTGTTTGACCAGGTGTGGGTTCCAAACTGGTGCTGCATACTCCAGTATGGGCTTGACATACACGGTGTATAAAGTCTTGAACAATTCCTTACTGAGGTATCGGAACGCTGTTCTCAGGTTTTCGCGCGCCTGTGCGTGTGTGTGTGTGTGTGTGTGTGTGTGTGTGTGTGTGTGTGTGTGTGTGTGTGTGTGTGTGCGTGCGTGCGTGCGTGCGCGCGCGCATAAGTGCATGTATGCATTCGTGCCTTTTCTCCCATTGGAATGCTAACTCCCGCACTGAACCATCACATGCATCTTTATGATAATATACAATGGCATTCCTGGGTCGTTATGTATAATAAATTACAAACATTAACTTTTGTGATCGAAATATGAAACTCCAATTGCAATATTTTGACAAATGCTTGTCGATGGCCAAGTTTCCTGGGATGTTGAGGTGTCCTCATTGTTGGCCTCGATTTACGAGGTTCTGGAGTCTACGTAACACACTTAAGCGATCTGAAGTATTTATTCCCCACTAAGTGAAAATTATGAGACGTATGTGCGTGGTTGTAGGGCACTGTGGAAGGTCGAAGGGTGATTTTTGTAGTATGTTGTTTGATCGTGACGCGCGAAGAGGTGGGGAGGTGCACCAGTTAAGATCCCATCAGCGCTGACTAAGGGGCGTGGACCCATTGTCGAGTTCGAGATAGTTCAGAGGGGGATCTCGAGGGAAATTTGAACCAGTTCTGGAGCTCTGTAAACCCTAAGCGGGTATCTTTAGGGTGTGTGATTCGATTGCGAAGCTCTACAAAAATCCTAACGGTGATCTATGGGGTTCGATCTTCCTTATTTCCTAGGCGAATCCTTAGCATGAGATACGTTATCAATACCGTCCACCCTTAATTCTAACGTTACCCTCATATACCTTATGTTAAGACTCCGTTGGCATTAAACATTATATTTATAGGGATAAAGTTAAACCCTGTACGGGAAGTCACGCAGCAGGTGACTTCCCGTACAGGGAAGTCGCCCGCTCCAAGGAATGGGAGTGTACCTCCAATTTATTGGATATAGACCATACCACGGGTGGGGATAGAACCCGCGATCGTGTCATTACGATTTCGTGAGTCAGTTATTGGACACAGAGCTAGTTACCAGGATCAAGGCGCCTACCCCCCTCCTTCAAGGTTCGCATTAAAAGTACACATTCGGTATTAACTAAACAGCATTTGATATTTATATACACTTGTCTAATATGGAATTTAATATTTTTATTACCCTATTAATTTTTGACATTTATTAGATTCCTTCAGTTTTCGTTAATCCCGTTCTGCTAATTTTGTGAACTGCCAAGAATGCACTTATAGAGAAAGCCTAGTAAATCTCCGAGTTATCGATGACGTTCATTATATTTTTAAAATGTGGTTCCTTAGTCTTAATTTTCTTCCCAGGCAAGGGAAGAAATACTCAGGTGAAAGAAACGGTTAATTCTCAGTGAACACGACACAATACTTTGTCAGGTCAACAAATTATTAGGTGGAAATTAATTTTTTTTAGTTTCATTTTGTCTTGTGCTTCACCTTAACATTCTATTCGTTTCGTTGCTTCATCTCATTGAATTAATTCATTCCTCATAGGAATCATGATCGCCTCAGCCATGGAGGGGAGGGAGGGAGAGAGAGAGAGAGAGAGAGAGAGAGAGAGAGAGAGAGAGAGAGAGAGAGAGAGAGAGAGAGGCACTCTTTCACCGGAGAGATTTTCCTGGACACTTAAATTCTACCTTGTAACTGATCAAAAATGCGTAATTTGTATAAGGCAGCGTATATATAATTCGGATTAGTTATTGCTGTTATTCGTCTCATGTAGAAGTGTTTACCCTCCGTCGTACCTCGGCGAAGACACACACATTACTCGGGTAATTAAGCTGTACAAGGCTGATGAGGCGATGGTGTTAGGTGAACATAGTAATTCCTGAGTTAACTGTTGGGTTATCTGATTTGCGAGACGACTACAGAGTGAACAGTGGTGGATGCATAGCGGGGAGGAGAGGGAGTGTGAAGGGAGAGGGAGGAAAGGCTAGAGGAGTGAGATAAGGGAAGGAAGGTGGGAGGGAAGTGAGAGAATTTGGTAAGTTCCTCAAGTCAGTTCGTGATCAGCCGGGCTGTGGTGCAAACGTTGTTGTGTGTGCTGCTGTCTTCAGCAGCCTGGTTGATCAGGCTTACAACCGGATGACTTGGTCTATGATCTAGCCGCTGGGCCAGTGACCCCCGAAATTGTTTCCAAAAGCATCTCATTGACTAGTGTGATGGACTCGAGCCACCGTAGCAACCCTCTTGAAGTGCTTCTCAGTGACTGGGGTGTCGAACTCTAGCAACCATTGGGCAGAGCTTCTCAGTACCTAGTGTGTGTCCAGCGCGAACCACCGCACCATTAAGTTGCTTAATGACCCATAGCGGAACCCAGTCTCGGCTCTGCTGCCTCCTCAGGTTTTGCCAGAGACTCTTAGTAAATAGAGGGAGTTTGTGATGGTTGGTGGCCAAACCACGTTATCTATGGGATTACTTCTGAAGGTTATTATTTTAGAATCGACCTGACGACACTGGAGGACAGGAGGGATAGGGGAAATATGATAACGACATATATAATACTAAGAGAAATTGACAAGGTGGTTAGGGATAGGATGTTTCAGAGATGGGACACAGCAACAAGGGGTAACAACTGGAAGTTGAAGACTCAGATGAGTCACAGGGATGTTGGGAAGTATTTCTTCAGTCACAGAGTTGCCAGGGTGTGGAACAATCTGGAGAGTGATGTAGAGGAGGCAGGATCCATACATAGCTTTAAGAAGAGATACGATAAAGCTAATGGAGCAGGAAGAGAGTAAATCCAGTAGCGAACAGCGAAGAGGCGGGGCCAGGAGCTCTTACTCGACCCCTACAACCACAAATAGGCAAGTACAAATAGGTGAGTACACACACACTCCGAAAAAAAAATGCGGATAATTTATAGTTTTTAGACTGTATGGCTTCAAGGGTTAAGATAACAGATGAAACAAGAAATCTGTGGAATGTTTGATGAGACAACAGCGTCACAAACGGTGGAAACTGATGCAACCTTGTCACAGAGGTGCTGACGGTAAATTAATCTTGTTGGAACCTTCGTGGCTGACTGACACAGCACAGAACCTGCCACATGCGTGAACCATCCTTAGAACCCTCGTCCATTACTGTTTATTCTCTAATAGTTGTTCATTACGACTTATCGGTTTATAAAATATGATCTCTTTATTTAACACTCTGCTGAAGAGGATCCCAGCAGGTGGTCGAAATATACAGATCACTTAATCTTCTGAGTTTCTGTCTCCATACCTTTATACCGTTGATGAGTTTCGAGAGTCTTTCTACTCCCGGAGCCCGGCCATGGGCCCGGCTCGTCTGATGCTAGCCTGGTCAAGCAGGCTATTGCTGCTGAAGGCCCGCTGCCCCACATATACATCACAACCTGATTGATCTGGCACCACCATATGGATTATTGAGTACTGACAACATTTTATTAAACTTTACCTGTACATCAACACTCAAATTACATAAGCTAACAGCAGGCCTCAGGAAAAGGACAGTAATTATATAAGTATTCCACGGTCCTTGTGAGTAGCTTAACATCTGTTGCAAAACAGTCATAGCAGACTCCAAGAATCTGCAGTTGTACACTTAATGTATTCTGTATACCATAGAAATCCCCCAAGTAATCAGCATTTTGGTTGTAAAAACATTTCTTTTTCTATGTATGTTTATAATGTTTGCATGAAATTTTACATTTTTTGGTTTTTTATAAATATAAATCTCACTTAAAGTACTGTATCTGGAATATTTTTTAACTTTGCTCCAGTTACAAGGTGTTGCCATATTCGAGAGGCTGAAAGTAGCTCCATGTAATCTGTGGTAATAATGAACGCTGTAGTAAATAACATCCATTAGGGTAATTAGCCAGTTCTATTGAACAGTAATCTCTGAGAGGCAATAGTGAGGGGCTAATTAAATTCAGACGACCACTGTTTGTGCCAGAGAAATGTCTTGTGTTTGTCATGCATTAAGTGTATTTGTGGGAGCGTTTGGTTCAATGGACCATACTAACTGGCAATGGTTCGCCTCCCTGGTGGAAGGAGTCCCCACTTAATGAGCTGTAAGGCAAGCCAGCTGGAATATAATGCTAGAGCAAAGGAAATTTATTCTATTTTTTTAAGTAATTTTTACTATGTAACTACCAAAACATCCGTCAAGTTAAAAAGTTAACAGCCAATAGAAGAGAAGCAAGAATTTTGAAAAGCAAATTTTATCCAAAGGACTTAACTCATTAAATCAGTTTACCTGGAGTTTACCAGGAGAGAGTTCCGGGGGTCAACGCCCCCGCGGCCCGGTCTGTGACCAGGCCTCCTGGTGGATCAGCAGTATTCATATAG
>NC_091313.1:29636919-29661919 GCF_038502225.1 Cherax quadricarinatus
ATTTAGAAAACACACACACACACACACACACACACACACACACGCGAACATCACCAGGGGAGAAAAAGAGAGGAGAGAGAGAGAGAGGGTGGAAGAGGGAGGGAGGGAGAAAGAACACAAACACAGAGCTAGTGCGGCACAGACACGAACATGTTTACACTAACCTACAAACAATAGACCTGAATCTATTTGGAGTTTACTCAAGATGTGTGTGAAAATCCTTTCTAGGAATTCACCGCAGGAAAGGATCTATCAGAGTGTGGTTGCAAACCCGAGATACATGCATTTAGTGTGGCCTGATACTCCAGTGCTGTGAGGCAGCTGGTCTGGCCTGACGCATGCAAAGCTCCCTTCAAAAGCATCTGTAAGAGCCTTTAGTCGTGTCATGGTCGAGTGTTTACCTCAGGCAGGGAACCAACCCTGTGGAAAGGCGTGTGTTTGTATTTACCTACAGGAATTTGTCTGTGTTGAGCATTAGCTCCTGGTCTAAAGTTTCCAACATAGCTCATACTCCATTATTATTATTATTATTATTATTATTATTATTATCAGTAGTAGTAGTAGTAGTAATAGTATTAGAACCTATGCAATTGGTAAGCAGAGTGGTAGAGTTCCTCTCACTCTGCTTACCGAATGCAACATTACGTAACTCCTAACTCCTCAGGACCCTGTCCATTCCATACCATCCGTGGCTGGTTTTGCATACATACATTTATCTTTTCTAAAGAATTTCTAAGGCATTCCGTATTATATAGTGTATATATATATATATATATATATATATATATATATATATATATATATATATATATATATATATATATATATATATATATATGTTTTATTTTCAATATTACCTACAATAAATGTTGAAAATGGGAACCATTTGCATGAAGATACTTGCTTCCCAATGTCTTAAAACGTTCCAGAAGTTTTCCAACAAATCTTTGACAGTGCTTGGCTTTCCTGGGTCGCTTGTGGTGGAATATCTGGCGTGCCTCTCGCAGACTTTTTCCCGCAGCAACACCATCTCAACATTCTCTCGTGGTGCGTAGTTACCCATTGTCCGGAAAGGCTATTAACTGTCTGCAATGAAAAAAAAATTGTACAAAAAGGGCAAAAAGTACAATGGTTCCTGTAGAAACGTACTTTAAAATCACCGTGATATATATATATATATATATATATATATATATATATATATATATATATATATATATATATATATATATATATATATATATATATATATATATATATATATATATATATAAAACGTTTGAGATAGTGTGCAAACTTTTTCAGGATTATTTCAGGCATGTGTTTTAGTTTTTTTTTTTTTTAATTGAAACACTACTCGCATCAGTTATCAGCGTCGTAGGTTTAAACAAAAACGTATCTAAAATGTTTATTTGGACATCGTCTATAAAGCATTTTCTAGTAGGGGAAACTGCTTCACTTTGTAATGTTACCGCTGTTGATGCTTTTGTTTTGCTGCTGTTGGCCCTTTTCTGGTCCTTTTAGATAGCGATGCATTTATTTCTGTATTTTTTTTTTAAGTTTTAGGGCATTGCTGCTGTTGTTGGGTAGTGGGGCTGTTTGTGGTGGTGATGTTGTTGGTTTTAGGTTCAGTTGTTTTTTGTTTGAGGTTTTGCATAGATGGTTGTGATGATTGTTGATGATGATGGTGGTGGTTGATGCTGTTGGTGGTGGTTGTTGCTGTTGGTGTTGGTTGTTGCTGTTGGTGGTGGTTGATGCTGTTGGTGGTGGTTGTTGCTGTTGGTGGTGGTTGTTGCTGTTGGTGGTGGTTGTTGCTGTTGGTGTTGGTTGTTGCTGTTGGTGTTGGTTGTTGCTGTTGGTGGTGGTTGTTGCTGTTGGTGTTGGTTGTTGCTGTTGGTGGTGGTTGTTGCTGTTGGTGGTGGTTGATACTGTTGGTGTTGGTTGTTGCTGTTGGTGTTGGTTGTTGCTGTTGGTGGTGGTTGTTGCTGTTGGTGTTGGTTGTTGCTGTTGGTGGTGGTTGATGCTGTTGGTGGTGGTTGTTGCTGTTGGTGTTGGTTGTTGCTGTTGGTGGTGGTTGATGCTGTTGGTGGTGGTTGTTGCTGTTGGTGTTGGTTGTTGCTGTTGGTGTTGGTTGTTGCTGTTGGTGGTGGTTGATGCTGTTGGTGGTGGTTGTTGCTGTTGGTGGTGGTTGTTGCTGTTGGTGGTGGTTGTTGCTGTTGGTGTTGGTTGTTGCTGTTGGTGTTGGTTGTTGCTGTTGGTGGTGGTTGTTGCTGTTGGTGTTGGTTGTTGCTGTTGGTGGTGGTTGTTGCTGTTGGTGGTGGTTGATACTGTTGGTGTTGGTTGTTGCTGTTGGTGTTGGTTGTTGCTGTTGGTGTTGGTTGTTGCTGTTGGTGGTGGTTGTTGCTGTTGGTGGTGGTTGATACTGTTGGTGTTGGTTGTTGCTGTTGGTGTTGGTTGTTGCTGTTGGTGTTGGTTGTTGCTGTTGGTGGTGGTTGTTGCTGTTGGTGTTGGTTGTTGCTGTTGGTGGTGGTTGTTGCTGTTGGTGTTGGTTGTTGCTGTTGGTGGTGGTTGTTGCTGTTGGTGGTGGGTGATGCTGTTGGTGGTGGTTGTTGCTGTTGGTGTTGGTTGTTGCTGTTGGTGGTGGTTGTTGCTGTTGGTGGTGGTTGTTGCTGTTGGTGTTGGTTGTTGCTGTTGGTGTTGGTTGTTGCTGTTGGTGTTGGTTGTTGCTGTTGGTGGTGGTTGTTGCTGTTGGTGTTGGTTGTTGCTGTTGGTGGCGGTTGTTGCTGTTGGTGGTGGTTGATGCTGTTGGTGGTGGTTGTTGCTGTTGGTGTTGGTTGTTGCTGTTGGTGGTGGTTGATGCTGTTGGTGGTGGTTGTTGCTGTTGGTGGTGGTTGTTGCTGTTGGTATTGGTTGTTGCTGTTGGTGGTGGTTGTTGCTGTTGGCGGTGGTTGTTGCTGTTGGTGGTGGTTGATGCTGTTGGTGGTGGTTGTTGCTGTTGGTGGTGGTTGTTGCTGTTGGTGGTGGTTGATGCTGTTGGTGGTGGTTGATGCTGTTGGTGGTGGTTGTTGCTGTTGGTGGTGGTTGATGCTGTTGGTGGTGGTTGATGCTGTTGGTGGTGGTTGTTGCTGTTGGTGGTGGTTGTTGCTGTTGGTGGTGGTTGATGCTGTTGGTGGTGGTTGTTGCTGTTGGTGGTGGTTGATGCTGTTCTTGGTGGTTGTTACTGTTGGTGGTGGTTGTTGCTGTTGGTGTTGGTTGTTGCTGTTGGTGGTGGTTGTTGCTGTTGGCGGTGGTTGTTGCTGTTGGTGGTGGTTGATGCTGTTGGTGGTGGTTGTTGCTGTTGGTGGTGGTTGTTGCTGTTGGTGGTGGTTGATGCTGTTGGTGGTGGTTGATGCTGTTGGTGGTGGTTGTTGCTGTTGGTGGTGGTTGATGCTGTTGGTGGTGGTTGATGCTGTTGGTGGTGGTTGTTGCTGTTGGTGGTGGTTGTTGCTGTTGGTGGTGGTTGTTGCTGTTGGTGGTGGTTGATGCTGTTGGTGGTGGTTGTTGCTGTTGGTGGTGGTTGATGCTGTTCTTGGTGGTTGTTACTGTTGGTGGTGGTTGTTGCTGTTGGTGGTGGTTGATGCTGTTGGTGGTGGTTGATGCTGTTGGTTGTGGTTGCTGCTGTTGGTGGTGGTTGATGCTGTTGGTGGTGGTTGATGCTGTTGGTGGTGGTTGATGCTGCTGGTGGTGGTTGATACTGTTGGCGGCGGTTGTTGCTGTTGGTGGTGGTTGTTGCTGTTGGTGGTGGTTGTTGCTGTTGGTGGTGGTTGATGCTGTTGGTGTTGGTTGATGCTGTTGGTGGTGGTTGATGCTGTTGGTGGTGGTTGTTGCTGTTCTTCTTTGTGGGTGATGTTGCTGTTAGTGGTTGATGCTGTTGGTGGTTATCGCTTCTGCTGCTGCTGTTAGTAGTTATTGCTGCTGCTGTTGGTGATAGTTGGGTTTTCATTGTTGCTTTTGCTGCTTCTTTTCCCGGGACTGTTGTTACTGTTGAGTCGAGTTACTGTTAATGTTTGTTGTTGATGTTTTCCTGCTTTTGTTCGGGGGTTTTAATGTTGTACTTCCCTCAGGTGTTCCCCCATTATTTCTTTTATTGCTTTTGCTTTACGCTCTCAGCTTTTGTAGATACTGTTGTTTCCACTTTTTGTATATTTTTTCGATATTTTCCCATGCAACTTTTATATTCGTTTTAAATAACCCAAGATTTTCATTTTTTTCCCTCGACATTTTTTCCCTATCATTTCTTCTATTGAAATGAGTATAATTTAGTCTGCTTCTTTATTAGACGTTACAGTTTTTTTCCCCCAGCGAATACTAATTGAATCAATGACATACAGACCCAGGCGATTTGCATGCGAATTAAAAAATCCTGAATTATGGACGAATTTCGCTTAACGAGACCTATTTTTTTATTTTTTTTTGTTATGGCTCTTTTGTCATAACTTGGTCGATGTGTCGAAATTTTGGTGCATATCAGTTGTCGTTTATGGTGGACGTGTGCGGGAAGGGCCGTAAGTGGTACGTAGTATACAGGGCTGTCCTTTGACTACAGAGCCGTCCGTGGGGAGTTAGTACGGGGTTTATGGGCCAATAGTTGTGTTGTGCTGTATTGTTCTCTGACACACTGTGTTGTTTACAATATTAATGTTCTTTACAAGGCCCAAGCGATATTACGCTTTAAATTCACTGTAAAGCTATTTATAAATCGTTTATATTTATATTTGCTTTCTGTTGTTATCAAAATACCTGACTACAGTAAAACTCGGTTTTTCTTACTCTTATTAATAACCAATGTTTTAATGATTATTTATTTTAACGTTGGATATGGAACTGAATTATTTTATCAGCAAGCAATTATGTCTAGTTTATTCATTGATTAGCTTCTTCGTTTATCATAATTATCACAATGTCATCCACTGGGAGAATTTTAAAAAAAGCAAGGGCGAGTAGAGCCACTGTAGTGTGCTGAACACATCGACGCCAGACTGAGGGACTGATTACCTCAAACTCTCCTCATCTTCCATCTTTTTCTGCACTGGACTGAAGAAACCACTCGCTGACGCAGCGTTTCCGGAATAAACATACCCAAATGTTGGACAAGTGTCTCATTTATCAACGTGTCACCTCTCTAAATCATTCACATTCATAATTGCTACCTTGCTCACACTCCAACAGCACGTCAAATCATAAAAAAACACTTGTCTCCAAAACTCCGTGTGCTAAACTTCTGCGAATCGAAGCGCGTAAAAATCTCTGGCGTGAATGTTAGGGGTTAAAAATAAATAAACAGAAGAAAAAGAAAGGACGGATAAATGGGTCAAGATTGAGCTCTCTCATCAGCTGATGAGCTTGTGAGTCATGGGAAGCTATCTGGAAAAGCTAGCGGGAAATGCTCCATCGATACACTCAAAAATCTTTATGAAATCACCGACATTCTTCTAGATATCATCCTCCATTTCGGGGAAGGGCGGCTTAGATGTCGGTGACTGGCTCTTGGTCTGTGGAACTAGAGCTAAGTCCAATTTCTTGCATCAAAATACCGCCCTTTCGCCGCCAGGCGTTGATGGACCCCCAGTGGGTTTAGCACTTCCCATAAATGTGAAAGTCATTTATTACGTTTATGGAAAGTGCTAAACACACACGGGTCATTCAGTGCCCTGAATGAGATTATTATTATTATTTATAATTACTTCATTTTATTATTCAGAAACAAGCGCTAAACTCGTGTGGATCGTACAACTAGAGTTCTTAAAGAGACTCAATGACAGGAGATTAGATTCGGTTAAAGATTCTTTCAATCTTTCATTCATATTTTATTACGGCGAAAGTGTTCCCAAGTTTGCTAACTCGGTCACGACTCTTCGTAAACAAAAGACACAATGCGTGTTATGGCCTTTGATTGTGGAGGTGTTTCGACCACCAGGGACTTTACTGTGAGGGTGAAACCGTCTTCAATATAAAATGCCATAACCCGCATTGTGTCTTTGTTTACATTCTGTTGGCATCCTCCACCAGTGTTACCATGCAGACTCCTCGTAATGGAGGACCCCATTGTCCTAAGATTTTGAAATATTGCCTCGTATTTTGGGGGGTATTTTGTTTTGTCAAGAGGGTGTGATTTCTTACTGGGGGAAAGGGAGGGGAGTCGAGGTAGTAGAATACCTCATGAAGGGCTGGCACTTTAAATTCAGCGGTGTTAACTCATAAATCTTGTTTTTCAAAATAATTACTCTCATATGATAAACTTTAAAATTAGCCATAGGAAGTACCTTCAAGGAAGAAGCTGGCTATAACCCTGGTTTGTCTGCATCACGCATCATAAATAATAGCAGAGCAGTAAATGGTGAATCTGTATGTCATAGTCAGCAGCCTGAACTGATCAATAACTCAATAACGGACTGATGGTAAAACAGAGTACTTACAGCTAAATGCAGAGTACATGGTCAGCCTTATAGTCACTTTCTGAAACATTATGTGAATGGTTGTTCACTAATTGAGGAATGTAGATACAGACAGCATAATAACTTACGGAATGTGTCAAGGTATCTTGCTAGTGTAAATAAGATGCCATAAATTTTAAGCAGATATCTTAAACTTAGTTGTACCGTGAAATATAAACTGTGAATATATATGTACATCCAGATGTACTCCCTATAGCTCTTTTGGGCAATAGCTCCAAGACTTTTTGTGTCCGAATGTTTGTGCGCTACCGTCACGTATATTTGGTGCAAAATTTAAATGTAGAAAAAAATATAAATGTAGCTAAGATGCTAAATTATCAGACAGACAAAATATATTTGAATATATGGAATTATGATAAATATTACCAATGGTCCAAGTCGGACCAAAACGTCGTCAAAAGCTTTCTTCTACGTGCGGGTTATTTGTGTATTGTTCCAGTCATGGTATTGGCCTTTTTTTGTTGTTTCTGATAAATTTAAGTGAAATATTTTTAACCATTTTGGAGCCTAGTGTCTAAGTCTTTGTGTACCCATAATTATCATTATTGCATTCATGGATCCATAAGCTTTATCACCGCCAAACAGAGAGGATACAGGATGAACCATAAACTAGCATATACGGCCGTAAATTTAAAAATTCCATTCAGGCGAGGTTGTCAGTCTTTAAAGTCAAGAGCTGGCAAGCGAGGGGATTGCTTGCTTCTAGTTAAGCTTGTATTATATTAGGAGAGTCCAGGCTGGCAGGCTCGCTCGTAAACCACCTGCCAGGGTTGAGGGCCAGCACAGAGCTAGGAACCAGGAAAGGTTTCAGCGTTGGGGCCCAAACACAGCTAGATGTGTGTCTGTCGCTGGGGGCACCGAACAGAGCTGGAAGAGTCTTCGGCTCAGCATGGAACCTCAACACTAGCGTCATACCTGTGTTGGGTACCAGTTGTCAAAGGCACTTGTCGATTGACACTTGGCCTGGTGGAGGTATGTGTGTGTGTGTGTGTGTGTGTGTGTGTGTGTGTGTGTGTGTGTGTGTGTGTGTGTGTGTGTGTACACGTGTACGTGTCTGTAAATATACACAACATTCTCATATGAACAGTCAATATATTGATAATGGTAAAGGACGTGAAGTTCTCTCTCTCTCTCTCTCTCTCTTTCTCTCTCGTCTTGATCTAATACACTCTTTAGTTTTAATTTCCATGGCTGTGCTGGCCCCTCTTTCATTTTACTATTTCTCCGGCTTGCCTCGTACATTATCACCATTATTTCTTATCCCTTGTTCTCCGCTTTCTCCCTTCTCCATCTTAGATTTAGTGCTGAAGATTTTTCTTACTTCCATAACAATCTTTTATTAAGAGTCCAGATTTTAATTTTCTTATTTGTCTTTGTTGGTCTTCCCATTTCCCTCTCTCTCTCTCTCTCTCTCTCTCTCTCTCTCTCTCTCTCTCTCTCTCTCTCTCTCTCTCTCTCTCTCTCTCTCTCTCTCTCTCTCTCTCTCTCTCTCTCTTTACACAGGGTTTGACAAGGTTAAGGATCCCTAACTTTATTGACAAGCTATTTACAGGTTAAGGATTCCTAACTTTATTGGCAAGCTAAGAGCTGTTACCTACATCAGCTCATTTGAAAGCATTTTTATTGTTATGAGACATACAAGTAGGGAACAGGATGAAGTTGGAGCCATCTGTGGGCCAGCATTTTCATTTGATCAACTGACTTTATCTCGTTGACATCATTATGCTGTACGAAAGGTGGAAGCAGTTGCAAAAACAGACTACTAGGAATAGTAGTTGCAGCTGTTCTGCTATTTTTAAGTACTGCTGCTAGTAAGTGCTCCTTCTGCTGTTGCTGTTGCTACTAATGCGAGTAAGCGCTGCTTCAGCTACTAATACTAGTAGGTGCTGCTGCTGTGCTATTAATGCTAGTAGATGCTAGTGTTACTGTTATTACTCATGCTAGTAGGTACTGCTGCAGCTGTTGTTACTTCCATCACTGAGAAAGGAAGGGAATTAGGTGACAAAGAGAAGGAATGAGAAAGAAGATGAAATAAAAAGCTTTCTTGTATTGAGCTAAAAAGGAGAGAAAAATAATAATGAAGATAAAGTGGAACTATACGAAGGAGGAAAATTAAAATGAATGACTTACAAGTGAAAGGAAGACAAGGAAGAAGAAGATTTAAAGAGCGACAGGAAAATGCAAGAATTATAAAAGATATTCAAGGTAGAAGAGAGGAAGAAGGAGGAGGAGGGATGAGATTACAAAGGAGAGAGGTGGTTTAAAAGAACGAAAAAGGGTAATGGGGAGTAATAAGAGACGTAGAGGAAATAGAAGACGAGGTGGAAACTTTTAAACATGTTTTTTTATATGCCTTTGACGAGTTTCAAGAGTCTTTCAACTCCTTAAACCCGGCCTTGGGCCAGCCTCGTCAAGTGTTTCCCCAATCATATTCCTAGTTGTCATGAAAGGAAGGTCAACCGACATAATTACTCTCAGGTCTTTCATGTGTTCCCTTCGTTCTATTTGGTGATTATCTTGGGTTTAGTATACAGTTATTCTAAGCTGCTAAAAGTTGTCACCACTGAGTGCCATGTTATCCACTGGAGACAGGAAGAGGAGAAGGAGGAAGAATCACGCAGGGAGGAATGAAGGATGAAGAGAAGGAGGAGGCGTAAGAGAGAAGAGAAGAAGGAGTAAGAAGAAGAAAGTAGAAGGAGGAGGAGAAGGAGGACGAGGAGGAATTGGAGGGTGAGTTATAAGGAAGAGTGATGACGGGCAATATGTTGGTGGGGGGCAGGGGGGTCCTCCTCTCATCCACACCAGGCCAACATTTTTCACAATATTCATCGTGCCAAGATTTAAGAGTCAATTTTTTTGTTTGTTTTATGTCGCTGTCGTGGGGAGAAGAGTTGGCATCTTGAGGAAATTCTTGTTGCATTTCAGGCAGACTTTAGCATTTCTTTGAAACTCAGACATTGTTTACGTTAAAACCATCATTAATGAATACATTTTACGACCCAGTATGTATGTATATATATATATATATATATATATATATATATATATATATATATATATATATATATATATATATATATATATATATATATATATATATACACACACACACACACACCACACACACACACACACACACACACACACACACACACACACACACACACACACACACACACACGTACAAGTATATAGACATACACGTTCAAGGAGTTACCGGAGGTAAGAGACAGGAGGCAGCCCCTGGCTTCTCCCTATTTCACTACCCTTTTAGTAAAGATCTTTTGCAGAGTAAACACTGGACAGTATTGCACGGTTTCCTTGTCACTGGGTCTCAGGAGTAGTAATCTCTAAATACCATAGTGCCTAATGACCTGGATGACGTCGGTACCATTCGTGTAGGTCACCTGCAGATAGTTCCGGAGATAACGGCCCGGTCCTGGACCAGGCTTCCATGCTAATGGCCACTTTATAGTGTTGTAAAATACTGGGCTAAGCACTGGAGTAGTTTCAGCAGGGTTCACACTGTATCCAGCAGCTTCGATTGGACTCGGAGTTTCTATATAGAGTAAAACACATACATTGGCCCATGCTGTGTAAAAGCAGCGAAAAGGCATCTTGCATCAGGTTGATCTTACGTTACTTGAACAAGGCTGGAAGACTTGAGAATTTAGGATCCACTAGCAAATGCTTTTATTCGAGGTGGTCTTGACAGGTGCAAACAGATGTGGCTGGTGTCTGTGGCTCAGTCGCTGGAGAGAGGAAGGTGGTGATAGATGGGAGATAAGAGAGAGAGAGAGAGAGAGAGAGGGTAGGATGAAGAGATGGGAAGGGAGTGGGAGATGAGGGATGATGAGAAGGAGGTAGGGAGGGAAAGGAAAGACTGAGGAGGAGGGAAGAAGGATGGGAAGATGGGGATAGGAGTGAGGGATAAAAGTGGAGAGAGGTGTATTGAGGGTGCGGTTAATGAGATCTTTAATTACACTAATTTAATTACACCTACACCTCTAATTACTTTACAGTAGTCGAAGCGGGTAATTAATCACGTGGAGAATTATAATAATTTCATTAGTAATCCATTTCTGCTGGTTAATTTTCCTTAGACGATGGTAGCGTCTCTTCCTCCTCCTAGGATAGGACGATATGGGTGAGTAAACAGTGCAAGCGATATTACTTATAAAGCCGCCGGCTGTGGTTGATTTGTCTTCCGGTTGCGGTTGATTTGTCCTCAAGTTGAGGTTAATTCGTTGTCCGGTTGTAGTTGATTTGTCCTCCGGCTGCGATTGATTTGTCCTCCGGCTGCAGTTGATTTGTCCTCCGGCTGTGACTGATTTGTCATCCGGCTGTGACTGATTTGTCATCCGGCTGTGATTGATTTGTCCTCTTACTATAAGTGAAATGCCCTCCGATTCTGTCCGAAATAGACTGACATCATACGTCTGGCTTCATCGTCCATTATAAATTAGCGTTTCGCGTCGCCGTCCGTCATTGTCCATCGTTCATCATTGTCCATTGTCTTCCCAGGCACCAGGGTGCAATATCCACCGACTTACACCCCGGGTGTGGGACTCTGCCAACTCTGAACTTACTAGGCACCATAGTGCAATATTCTCCGACTTAAACCACTGGTGTGGCACTGTGCCTACCCTGAACGTCCCTTACACCCTATTTCATTGTATTTCAAGGCACTAGGGTACAATATCCACAAACTTACACCACGAGACTGGCACTGTGCCAGCCCAGAACGTCGCAGGAACCAGGGCATAATATTCTCTGGCTTGCACCACCTTCAGTCCGCTCCGGTAATTTGTATACAAGGGTCCGCTTTCATTCCGTAAGGAAGGGGATGGGGGGGGGGGGGGAAGAAAACAAGGAATTTTGACTTTAAGTCTCCCGAAAAGAAGAATTAATTTTCAGAATGAGATTGTTAACCTTGTGATCACACGAGCTATTATTTATGAAGGCAGTGTCCCATTTTCTGTGCAGGAATATCAGGAATATATGTATATCTCGGTCTTTTCAATGATTTCTCGCCATCTTTATATTAGTAAACAGATTTTACTTGTGTAGGTCGACATATCTATTTGGGTATATATCTATCTGGAGTCTACTTGGAGAGTGTTCAGATGGTCAACGCCCCAGAGGCTAGATCCATGACCAGGCCTGCTGATGGAACAAGGCCTGATCATAAAGGCTGTTACTGCTGTCCACAAGCAGTCCAGAGTACAAATAACAGCTCTGCTAATCAGGAATTGACTTTATCCAGTTCCCTCTTGAAGACAACAAGGGGTATGTCGGTAATCCCCATTACGTATGATGGGAAACCGTTTAATAGTCTTAGGCCCCTTACACTTACTGTGTTATCTGTGTACTCATGGCACCCCATATTTTTCACTGGGTGTATTTTGCACCGTTTCATATTTGGTGATTTGTGTGCGCAGATGTAGGAGTAATTTCTCTAGACTTTTCTAGGTGTAAAGTTGTTATATATCTGTCTCTCTTGCGTACCAGGGGACTTCAAACGTTCCAAGTAATTAAGATGCTTGACTGAACGTATATATCTAGTGAAAGTTCTTTACATTCTCTAGGTCAGCAGCTTCACCAGCCATAATAGAGGTTGTTAATTTAAAGCATTATTCTAGCTTGAAAGTTTTCATTATCCATTCAATCATTTTTCCTCATGGTCGTGATAATGACGCTATTAAGATCCTTGAACGTGAGATCCTCCGACATTATCACTCCTAATTCTTTTTCCTTAGTTTTTCGCCTTGCTGAGTCGTTAGAATTTATACTTTGTTCTAGCTTTTATTTACTAAAGTTTTCTATAACGGAGGAAAAATCGAAATTTGTCCTCATTCAGCATCCTACTGTTTTCTGCGGCCCACTGGAAGACTTGGTCTATATCCACTTGAAGATTTAGTGTCCTCAGTGGATGACGCTCTCATGCAAATTCTAGTATCGTCTACAAAGGATGATATATTGTTATGATTTACATCCCAGTCTACGTCAGATATGAGGATGTGGAAAAGGATGGGAGCGAATACTGTGCCTTTGGTTACAGAACTTTTTACTGTGGCAGCCTTTGACCTAACTCTAATTATTATAATTACTCTTTGTATTCTATTTGATACAAAAGTTAAAAATTCTTTTACCCCCTTTCCAGTTATCTCTTCTGCACGCATTTTTATGCTCTATTACAGTATAATCACACTACATCTACATTCTGTTTGTCTTCCAGTGCATCCAGGACTATGTCAGAGTGGTCCAGTATTTGGAAGAGGCATGAGCGACCTACTGTAAACCCATTTCGTAAAATGGGGCATTTAAAAGTGATTTGTTCAAATTAGTTATAATTCTCATCATATAATGAGGATGGGTGCCTCAGTACCCTGATGCATGATAGGAACCGAGGTAATGAATATGATGGATAACCTGAGGCAAGAAAGGTAGGGACTGAGGTGAGTTAATGAAGAATAAAGTGGTAACAACAAGAAACTGGCGTTACTACTGTAAAAGATGATACACAGGATAAACTATATTGATGTTGTATTTCGTGAGGCGCTAAGCCAGCATACGTCTGTCAGCGGAAGGACTGCTGCAACCCTGAACCTTCGTCCGCAGTCGCGGGCTGCCGTTGATCAACCCAGAATAAACTATATAAAAAATGCATAATTTTTTTTATACAATATTTTTATACACTATTTTGAAGCATTGTTTTGAAGCAATGCAAGTATTTAGGGTCTGATGGGGATGGGTGATTTTCCTGAGTCTAATTTAGTATAAAATCAGGCGTTTCGCTTAGTCTCGTTTAGAGTGAGAATTCTGAACCTGAATTTAGTGGGGCAGACTGTGTTCCAATTAACTGTCTAGATGTTAAAATACTGGAACATTTTGACGCTTCTTGAAGTACATGTGTTTTGTTATATATTAATTACCTTGAGCGGGTTTTTTCCCTCTCTGTACACGTGTTTAGTACCTGTATACAAAGGAACGTTTGCTTCCTCCTTCTCTTAAAAAAGTGAGAAAATTTTTAATTACCTTTGTTATAACATTGCTTAAGAAAAATTAATTATATTCTTTAAGCTGGATAATTAATGCGGAAGTTTGCCGGAGTAACCCGTGTTTTGGCAGAGATGTGAGATAGTGTGACTCTGTCACTCATTGTGGAGATAGAGGTGTGAGAGTCTGTCACAATGTTTTTGTGGGTATATGAGTGAGAGAGATTACGTCACATTTTTTCTGTTGGGATGAAGCGCGAGAGTCGCAATACCTTGATGTAGACGGGAGAGTGAGGCATAATGTTATGGCGGGGATAAAGGAATGCAAATCTGTGCCACAATAAAGTCTCTGCTGCTGCTTTTGGCAAACCACGAAGCCTTTGTGGAAGCTATTATTTGCTGGTTCCCTCGTCCTTCCTCCTCAAAATTTATCACTTGTTTATCCTCCCTCCAAGGACTCCGTGGTGGCCGGATCTTTGGTGTCGATGAGTCAGTGCGGACGATAATGGTGGTTGCTTCGCCACAAGATTAGTGTCTGAATCATTATGGAAGGATTACAGACGAGCGAACGTGGCTGGGAAATAAGTATTTATATATGAAAGACCAAAGTGTGTGTTGTGACTCAACTAAAGATGACAGGTGCAAAAGTTTAACAAGGCTAGTTCTCTGGTAAATGCAATCGGAATGATTCACACACACACACACACACACACACACACACACACACATTGGAGGGGCAAGTTTTTGGTTCTTATTGAACCATTATAAAGTCGCAGCTTTACGGCTTTAATATCTTGTTCTTTCAATCTTACATTTACCTTAAACAAAGAGGCTGTGGTTATCAGTTATTTAAGCAATGATGGCTTCCCTCCTGTCACCAGTATAAATGAGCCATACTTGGCTCTCTTGGATTATCCAGAATTATTAGCCCTCCATGTCCAGTAACTAAAAAAATCTTTGACGGTTAATTACAGCTAGATTAATGTTATTCTAGAGTAACCTATCGTAACCTAGACCATTTAAACTTGATCTCGGCTAAGATCATTCAGAAATAAACGCACTTCAGAGTGTTTGAAAATGATTTTTACATTCCGATTTGTTTTGAGACGAGAGGTGTTGATACTTGGTGAAGCCAGCACTCGCGAGGCCGCCAGGAATTCCAACGAGAGAGCGCCTTTAGGACAGAGCCTGCCAGATCCCTGACTCAGTGACGTGGGCTCAGCCGTTCCAGCATTTGCTTCTGAACGGCTGGCTCGCTCTATTTCACCGAGTGAGCCTTCTGAAGCCCACACTGTTCGTAAACATTAACGCCCACGGAGGCGAGCGTAAAGGAGATGAAGTGTGTGTGCGGCGGAGTCGGAGGCTGACACCTTCCATATAGATACCAATGGGATCCTCTTTCACAGTATCACTGCAGCAGACTTGTGGGTCTGCCTTACCGCGTCAGTACCAACGCATTTTGACTTGCATCACAAAAATTTAGAGCGAGGAATCTCTCCACTTCTTTACTCCAATTATTTAAGATTTGTTATTGAATTATTTCCCTACGTAATTTGAGGTAATAGCTCTGATCTCAGCACAACGAGTGAAGTGCTGAAGTAAGCATCGGAGGCACTGGTGGGTTTTTTGTAATCATGTAGTAAAATCATTGTATGAAAAAGTCTGTTTTCAGACCCTGACAGAGGGAATGTTCAAGTTGAACCAATAAAACCTAAGAAGTCAGCGTCTGGGAAGGCAAAGTACTCGGGTTTAATCCTAGAAGGGCAGAGGCAGCTGCGATTTTATGGACTAAGAGCCCTTTGCCTGCATCAAGGAACCCCCTTGAAAGGCCCACGCTGTAGTCTTTGTAACTGTATAACATATGCCACTTTGTTATACCCCTCGCATATCCATCACTCAAACACCTCGTTTTATATCATCACTCAGTGAGTCGTACACCGTCGTTTGTCAGTCGTCCAGGCGTCGCACCTCGTCGGCGGGCGTCGCACCTCGTCGGCGGCCGTCGCGCTTTTTCGAAGACGAAGTAATGAGGGTGGGTCAGCAGGAAGCAAAACCCGTAAACCACTTTGTTGTTGACAAGCAGGAGCCAGCGAGGCGCTGCTTGCTTGGGGACTGTACCTCCGTTGTTGACAAGCAGGAGCCAGCGAGGCGCTGCTTGCTTGCGATTGTACCGAGTACAAGACGAAAGTTCACAAATTGTACTCTGGTTCACGACCCAGAAATAGGAGAGAGAAAAAAATAGGGCGACGATACGGGGACTACCAAACCATTATCTTGTCTCCATGAGGGTCCAGGATAGGCAGAAAGATTCGTCAAAAATAATTTTGTATTTGTGGGTTAGTTTTGTGGTACTTACTGTGACTCATTTTTTTTTTACTGTTCTGATTCTTGATGCTCGGTCCAGAGTAGCGATCGTTCTTGGATACGACGTAAGACTAAAACAAAACGTTGAGTTTCTGTTTCTTGCTGCTTAGATCGGAATTTTAATTATGGTTAAAAATGACTCGGATAATTTGCTTCTTGTTGTTCCTGTCGCGGGAGAGTAAGTTCGTGAATAAGACGCATGTGAAGCACTCAGGTATTTTTGGATCACCAAATCTTTCGTTTTTGGATCACCAAATCTTTCGTTTTTGGATCACTAAATCTTTCGTTTTTGGATCACTAAATCTTTCGTTTTTGGATCACTAAATCTTTCGTTTTTGGATCACCAAATCTTTCGTTTTGGATCACCAAATCTTTCGTTTTTGGATCACTAAATCTTTCGTTTTTGGATCACTAAATCTTTCGTTTTTGGATAACCAAATCTTTCGTTTTTGGATCACCAAATCTTTCGTTTTTGGTTCACTAAATCTTTCGTTTTTGGATCACCAAATCTTTCGTTTTGGATCACCAAATCTTTCGTTTTTGGATCACCAAATCTTTCGTTTTTGGATAACCAAATCTTTCGTTTTTGGATCACCAAATCTTTCGTTTTTGGATCACCAAATCTTTCGTTTTTGGATCACCAAATCTTTCGTTTTTGGATCACCAAATCTTTCGTTTTTGGATCACCAAATCTTTCGTTTTTGGATCACCAAATCTTTCGTTTTTGGATCACTAAATCTTTCGTTTTTGGATCACTAAATCTTTCGTTTTTGGTTCACTAAATCTTTCGTTTTTGGATCACTAAATCTTTCGTTTTTGGATAACCAAATCTTTCGTTTTTGGATCACCAAATCTTTCGTTTTTGGATCACCAAATCTTTCGTTTTTGGATCACCAACTCTTTCGTTTTTGGATCACCAAATCTTTCGTTTTTGGATCACTAAATCTTTCGTTTTTGGATCACCAAATCTTTCGTTTTTGGATCACCAAATCTTTCGTTTTTGGATCACCAAATCTTTCGTTTTTGGATCACTAAATCTTTCGTTTTTGGATCACTAAATCTTTCGTTTTTGGTTCACTAAATCTTTCGTTTTTGGATCACCAAATCTTTCGTTTTTGGTTCACTAAATCTTTCGTTTTTGGATCACTAAATCTTTCGTTTTTGGATAACCAAATCTTTCGTTTTTGGATCACCAAATCTTTCGTTTTTGGATCACCAAATCTTTCGTTTTGGATCACCAAATCTTTCGTTTTTGGATAACCAAATCTTTCGTTTTTGGATCACCAAATCTTTCGTTTTGGATCACCAAATCTTTCGTTTTTGGATCACCAAATCTTTCGTTTTTGGATCACCAAATCTTTCGTTTTGGATCACCAAATCTTTCGTTTTTTCTTTCCTGGGTCACCCTGCCTCCCCCCTCAGTAGGTTTTGTATGCCATTAATAAACTCAGTCTCCTAGTCGCCTGTGATGTGTATCGGTGGTGGAAGTGTCAAAGACTTGAAACTTTGCTGTGCTAATTTGTATGAGTGATTTATATTCTTATCGAGGTTTGACAAGCTGCTGCATTACATTTCATGTTATTCCTTTGTGATCTTGGCTAAGTCAGTATAGTCGTGGACTTGTAATCGCAAGGACACCGAGTCGAGCCCCAGCACTCATACAGTATTAGGTAATTTCAAGATGTGATGAGTCTCGTTTCGTTAATTGTTTGTTTTGCTTTTTTAAAATTCTTCTTCTTTTGATGAAGACTGAGACACATGTGCAACATCTGGGTATCTTTATTGTAGACGTTTCGTCATCCAGTGGCTTCATCAATACAGATTCTAGGACATAATTTGAAGACAGTACAACTGTATACAAAAGATATAATCAGTCCCTCAGCCTTGAAGTTGGTGCGAAGAGCACCGTAGTCTATTGTTTTCAATAATAATATAAAGTACTGAAGATTTGAGTTAATGATATATCAGGGTAGGATCCAACAGGTCATAGTGCCGATAAGAGTGAAGATAGGATACGCGTTGCGGATTTTTTTTTTATTGATGCAAAGTCTCGCAGTTCATCTTGATAGTGATAAAGCTCTATACAGAACGAAGAGTTATCCCAATCTGCATCCCATATCTTGTCTTCAGGATGAATCGCCTTACTTCTTCATAATAACCTATGACCCCAAGATTCTAAATCTTCAAGAAGAAAGCTGACAAATTCCCGAAGATGAATAGTTAATCGGGCAATGGTAACTACGTTTAACTGCGTGAGATGAGCACCAACAGCCTCACTGATCTGGAAGGCCCGATCGAGGACCGAACTTCAGAGAGGATAATTCCCTAGTCCATCATCAGGTAAGTAAAATCATGTTACACCATTTTCCAGTGATTTTCAGCTCTGCGCAATCGTCGTTACATTCCTCTCTTTGCATTTTATTTCTCCCTTTGCATCCTATTTACCGCTAGATAAATACATGTAAATTAGTAAGGAGACTTACCCATACGTCCCATCATGCCCACGATTCGAATCCAGCCGAATGCTTTGACTAATATTATTGACTGGACATCTCAACACGACGCTGAAGTGAATTCAAATGAACATCAATTGAAATGCATCGTCACTGATCAGGCGTATCGTTTATCGGTGAGGGACAAGTATATATACATGCCAGTTGCAATAATATACTGGTGTGGCTGCTAAGGGACAATGGTGTGGCCCGGTGTGGCTTTCAAAAGCCTTAGTGCGGACTAGCTGGGTTACACAGGAATTTTGGTGTCACTTGTGGGGTTATTAAGGAACCTTGTTGCATCTTTGGTGTGGTGAGGTGCAAGACTTAACACTGGTGGGGAGTCAGGTGTAAAACTTAGGGAAGAACTGGCGTGGAACGTCATTAACTTTGATGAGCCTCATAAAAAACCTCGACGTTGCTTTGTTGGCAATGTGTGTTTTATGAGAACCATGGCATGGCTCTTAGGGAAACTTGGTATGGCCACTAAGGAATCTTGCCTAATTATTCTGACGAAGGCAGAGACAGCATCGGTTCATCATCTGGCAAGTAAATGCAGGAAAAATTATACCTCACCACTGCAATTTGCAGGAGATCGCTGGTTACGGGTAATACGCAAGTCAGGCAGCGAGAGAAAAATGATCTCATACGAGCAGGTAAGCGAAGGGCTAAAGTGAATATTGAACAGCCTTGTATAGAGATTACTCGGAAAATGAGGCTTGTTAATTGAATCCTCAGGTGATACTTCTTTGTCAATAATTAATCTAAATGTTATTTTTTTAAAAGATTCGCTTTCAGCATGATAGTCTGTTGGGGCGATAACTTCCAAAATATTTATGTAATAAGTTTACTGTATTATATTGACACTCTTGCACCAGAAATTCAAAAAGCCTTACTAGATGACTGTAGAAAAGTCTACATAAATACACTGCTCTACGCAGTGTGTAGTTTAACAAAGACTTGAAAGTCATTATGAGTGCGTCACTGGCAGGTGTGCCACTGGCAGGTGTCACTGAGAACGTGGATTCAAAGAGCAAATAATTTCTGAAAGCAGAAAACGGATCCTGTTCTGAGGATGTGAGAAGATTCATGAACACTCACTCTCCCTCTGCACCTTAATATTTCGACAACACCACCTTTAATAATAGAGAATATACACAATGTAGTTTCTGAATACCACACTCCCTCTCAGACATACTCTCTCTATCTCTCTCTCTCTCTCACTCTCTCCAAGTGTGTTATTTCTCCCATTTTACCATATATCTACATATTTAGTGTTCCCTGCGGCTCTGCTTCCTCTCACTCCCCTCTATTTCGCTTTTATTGTTTTCCATTCTTCCTCGTTTGTCTTTCCATTCTTTCTATCAATCTCTTGTACCCTTTTTTTTTCCTGCCACATAGGCAATCTCTCTGTTGCTTCCTCCTCTTTCCCTGTACCTCTTCTCTCCTGTAACACTCCCTCTCTTTCTCTCTCTACCTTCCTCAAATGAGCCCTATTCCTTCATATATGCCATCTATACCTATTGACATCTATGCCTATTGCCATCTACACTTCTCTCGCCTTTTGTTGATGCTGGTGATAGGCTTTAGCTTTAATGGCCTATTAGGCAGACTGTTCCACTCATTGACTACTGTTTCCATACCAATACTTCCCTATATCCTCACCTCCCCTTCCTTCCTGAGTTGCCCCTTCCCATCTACCCTTCTCCCCCACCACTCCTGCCTTCCTCCTGCCCTCCAAAGTTACATCTCTCACTTACTTGGAAGTAGCTGTCGGCATGGCCGCTGTAATAACACCCCACAGGAACTATTATTCCTGATATACGACCCATGTAGTTCTCCTCCTCTATCCAATCCTCACATTCTCGCCATCCAGTTTATCCTACTCATCCTCCTACTCCTTCCTCTTTCTCATTTTCCAACTCCTATTCTTATTCTTCTTCATCCTTTTGCTTGCTCTTCCTCTTCACGCTCCTTATCTTTCCTCCTCTCACTCTCCTGTTTCTTCCTCTTCCTCATTCTCAATCTCTCTTCCTCCTCATCTTGCCTTTCCATCTGCTACGGTTCCTCCTCCTTGTTGTCCTGATTGGTTAATGGGTATTTTGTTTATCAGTTATCGTCGATGATAACAGGAACAGGGGTATCGTTAATGATCCTGTGACTGGAGGCAGAGATATTTACTCTCAGGTGATAAGAGTTCCGTTGGTCCTGTCACTGAGGAGGCTCAGGTCGCAGCAAACGGTATACAACTATGTATCTTACCTGCGTACAGCGATATATTTTCTTATCTGCGTACAACAATAGTGTCATATTTTCAGTATATAACGATACTGAAGCTCTTGAAACTTCAGCAAAATACTGTATTTCACAGTAGCTACTTAAGGCCGGGGTCTGAATGCAGGGCAAGAGCTCAAGGTGTGACCATCACCTCTGGCTTTCACTCGACAGAGGTAAATATGAGTCGGAGATGACTCTTCCTGCTTCTCTCCCTAATGTTGCTCGTGCTTTTCATCCCCTCCATAGAGCAACGGAATGCTCTGATGCTACTGAAGGGCTTTTGATCAAAGAAACTGAAGATACCCTTTTGTTTCTCGGATCAAACCTAATTATCTCTGATTCCCCGGGAGCTGTATGACCTCCATGGGCTTAGAGTAATAATAATAATAATAATAATAATAACAATGATAATAATAATAATAATGTTTCTACGTACTCGTCCTTTTCCACTTCTGTCATCGGCACTGTCATCGGCAATGTCATCGTTGTCGTCAGCAATCTCACAATTCACATACGCGAATAGTGACGGAAGAATTATAATCGAGGTTCATATCGTTATTAATAATACACTGAACACGCGATCATGCATACATACGATCATATATATGCGATTGCATAGGTGCGTGTGGAGTGTTGTGTGGAGGGGTGGATGGAAGTGGGGGCAGTACACTTAACACCTTTTTTTTTCATATATTGACTAGTTTTTCCACTCGGTGTCGCCTAGAACCCAACACACAAACTGGCTCTAAGCTACCCCCCCCCTCTCCTCCTCAGCACCTACACATACATACACACAAAGAACTGAAACAGTACACAAATAACCCGCACATGGGAGAGAGGAGCTTCACGACGGCGTTTCGGTCCGACTTGGACCATTTACAATGTCACACTAACAGACAGGAGAGATTAATGCAGTATACATAGGCGAGCAGACAAAGACCTGAGAAGTGAGGTAGTAGGAAAGAAAGTAGAGGTAGTAGTAGTAGTAGTATGTTACACAGTGAAATGCAGAAGAAATATTTTATATAACATAGTTCCGAGAATGAACTGAAAGCGAACGCGTTTTATTCTTGTCAGTCAGGCAGTGGCCAGGACAGGAGCAGATGAGAGGTGTGTTTAGTTCAGTACGTGTAGGAAGGTGGCTGGGTGAAGTCGTCATGGGTTGGCGGTAGTCTGAGTAGGTAATTTTGGTAAGTTTTTTAGTGTATACTATAGCTGTTTGTGTTTAAGTGCTCTCATGATTATTTGTAAGGCCCTAGTATGCAGAGGCCTGTTTATGCAAGAGTACTGTATGGTGTTATGCCTGCTGGTAATTAGTCTACCAGGCAGATGTGAAGACGGGGGTGTGTCTCATGGTGCCTCCCTGATGATTTATTTTGTTAAACTCATTAGTAGCAGTGAGCTAATGTGAACTGGAGTGTGGTGGGTTTTTTTTTGGGGGGGGAGTAGATTGTAAGCTATATATAAGTTACTTATTAATATAGATACATTTTTATATAAGTGAGTTTTTGTTCTTCTTTCCTAATAATAATTAATATTGTTTAATATACGAGTACATGCTGGCCCAAGGTTTGCTGTGCTTTTCAGTGTAATTTTATAACCCCCCTAGACAGCAGTGTGAACAGCCTTTAGGAGCCAGGACCATTTTATTTAAGTTACGACATCAAAGTTATAACAGTAGTAGTAGTGGAGTCAGTCAAAGGCCAGAAAAGAGGAGCACTGCAGGAGAGCTGAGGGCCCACACATACACATATACCCACAGGTATGATAGAGCTCACGCAGTCCGGAGGTTGTAATAACAGTAGCGGCTAGAAGAGAGGAGGGGGCCAGGAGCTGAGACTTGGCCACTGCAACCACATAGAGGTGAGTAAAAATATACACACACACATACATACATAGATATATGTAAAGTATTCCTTTTACATCCTTATTTCTCAGTAATTCCAAAATTAGAAAAAGATCTGTAATTGTTTCACTACAGAGGTGTATATGTGTGTATCTTTCACTATACAAATGCTGAGAGTTTACTTCAGTCCATATTTTAGCAAATAAAGTATTCTTGCCTGGCGGTGTGAAGCTTATAGGCAGCCATAACGATTCCCGTACAGTCGACAGTCTTTAAACTCAGTAAACCAGTAAACATTCATTACACGATCATAGAAGAGCTACACAACTCTACTCTCCCATTTACCGAGAATTCTTCAGGGACCTCGATGAAAACATTTTAGATGGACACTGTGATATATTTTTATATAATGAACGCTTAAATTTTGTAATGTTTCTGAGTGAATGTGTGTCCATGAGTGATCACCGATTTCCTGGGTTATGTAAATCCTTCCCGCTTCAACTCTTTCTCCCTCTGTTTCATCTTTTCCCTTTTCTCTCGCCCTGTTAAAGGGTAATTACCTGTTTGATCTGGCTGGCAAGATCATCAGTTTTCATAATCAGTTTAAATATTCTTTTTTTTATATAGTGTACATGTATTGTGTGTTTGATTAGCATATACAACTGCATTTTGATACAGTGTGATTGCAAGGAGCTGCAACATGTGAGTCACGGAAGAATATAGAATAAAATGGCACAATACCGTGATTGGAACAATAATAACCCTCACATAGAAACTTTATGACGACGTTTCGGTCCGACTTGGACCATTAACTAGTCCTGTGTGCGAGTTATTTGTGTAGAATTTGCTTTTATTTAATATCAGTGATCATTGTGCGATAAAAAATGTAATTTACTTAAAATGTCACACGCAAGAAGGCTGGAATTTGTTTGATGAGGAAGGGGTTGTGTAAAATTCACCCCCCGCCCCTTCCCCCCTGTATCTCTTACCTTCCCTTCCGCAAAAGGAGTACTTGACGATATCCTCAGCGCCTCATTGAAGTCTCCCAGCCCAGAGCCCGGCAGTTATCAGCACTGTGTGAGTCCCATCCTGCGTAATGGAATATAACAGGGAAACATAGTTACTCTCTCTTTTCCACACTGTGTAACTGTCATATAGAATAGGATAGGAGGACACTGCTGATGTAACTAGCTTTGTTAAAAAAATCTCACTCCAGGTGTTGTAATAACTGGAGGAAGTTATGTTACGCTGCCTCGCTGTAAATCTTAGGTTTTTGACTATTATTAGGAGATAGTGAGACTAGGAGGGAGTGATTTGTAAATCTATTATGTTGCGGCCATGTTTCAATAATTCGGTCAGTTGCTGGATGGTGAAGACAGGCTGATGTATTTCCATGGAGCTAGCTTGGGGTACAAATTACCGTTGGGAAAACTTCAGCGTATTGTAGTCTGATTTTCCCAATGGAAATAAGTCACTCTGTCTGACTTTTTTGGGTTATCCTAGGTTCTCTATACATATGCTGCTATGTATGATAATTCTATGTAACTGTATTTGTGTATACCTGAATAAATTTACTTACTTTCTTACTTACTAGTGTACCGGGATCTGTGACTGTTATATAACAGCTATGTGATGCGATCAGCCATGAATGATTTAGCATTCCCAGTCCTCTTTGCGTTTTACTACCTGTTTTTGTTAGTGATATTATGGTTTAATTTTGAAACCTCCTGTGTTTCACAGTGTTTTCTATCAACGTTCCAGTGGTCGCAGTGTGTGGCCACTGACAGACATCTTATGCCCTGTAATCTTTATTGTTTTATCTGTGTCGTAATAATTATCTATTTGGCCAGTGTAATGCCCAAACACAAAACCCCAAGATAACAAGTTATGTAACACACTCTCGGACTCCCCACTTCCTCCCACCTCTGTTATTCTCCCCTATTCTGTTTTCAACCCACCCTCTTTTGTTTCTTCTACTTCTCCCACTTTACCCCCCACTTTTATTTCCCTCACACCTTCATATCTTTCCACCGTGAGAGGAGGGGAGAGAAAGAGAGAGAAAGATGCAGGAACTTGTGCCATTTGCGTGGGATTTATATGACTGTGTCTCTGGAGAACACACACTTTCTTTCCCCAAGTCTCAACACACGTTATAAGGAAACGACTAATATTGTTATTTACGAACTGGACGATTTATATAAAATTATCTTAGTTTTCCAAGTCTCGTTATCCACCCGGGGGGGGAAGGAGGGGAGGGGAGGGAAGGAGGGGAGGGGAAATGTACTGAGTAGGGGTAATGGATGGAGGGACAGGTAGAACTGCAAAGTCTAAAATGGATGGAGGGTATGAAGAAGGGAGGGATGGGAATAGAGATAAAGGGGGATGGAGAGCGGATTGGTGAAGGTGGAATTGAGGAGGGAGATAAAAGAAGACTGAAGAAAAGTGGAACAGGAGTAATGGAATAGGGGATGGTAGTATAGAGAAGCGGAGGGGTGACAGGAAAATGGTTGAGGTGGAGGGGTAAGGACG
>NC_091313.1:29664419-29771919 GCF_038502225.1 Cherax quadricarinatus
GCCAGGTCATGCTGCAAGATTAGCCAGGTCATGCTGCAAGATTAGCCAGGTCATGCTGCAAGATTAGCCAGATCATGCTGCAAGATTAGCCAGATCATGCTGCAAGATTAGCCAGGTCATGCTGCAAGATTAGCCAGATCATGCTGCAAGATTAGTCAGGTCATGCTGCAAGATTAGCCAGATCATGCTGCAAGATTAGTCAGGTCGTGCTGCAAGATTAGCCAGATCATGCTGCAAGATTAGTCAGGTCGTGCTGCAAGCATCTCCAGGGTCTGCAGTTTTTACATTCCTTCACCGCTCTCTTAACCTCTCTTTTTCTTCTCTCCATATACTCCTCCCTCCTTATATCTCCTCTACTTAGTAAAAACCTCTCGCATGCTAACTTTTCCTCTCTTACTGCTCTCTTTACTTCATCATTCCACCAATCGCTCGTCTTTCCCCCGCACCCACCCTCTTATATCCACACACTTGTGCTGAGCACACTAACACTACCTTCTTTATATATATATATATATATATATATATATATATATATATATATATATATATATATATATATATATATATATATATATAAGATTTAAGAGACACACCATTGACACAAAGGTGGCATATACGGTACATGTTGTTACGTGTGTATCACCGATTATAAGGCGAAAATCTCATCCAGCTCCTCAGAGCTGGGGCGTGTGCCCAAAATACAGCAGGCATTACCCCTTTGAACAGCCGCACTGAGCCGCTGGAACAGAAAACTAGCTGCCCTGGGATCCCTATATTATACACACGCACACGCACACGTTGGGGGAAGGTTGAGGGAAATCGGACTGACGACACTGGAGGACAGAAGGGTCAGGGGAGACATGATAACGACATACAAGATATTGCGGGGAATAGACAAGGTGGACAGAGATGGGATGCTCCAGAGAGGGGACACAGAAACAAGGGGTCACAACTGGAAGCTGAAGACTCAGACGAGTCACAGGGACGTTAGGAAGTATTTCTTCAGTCATAGAGTCGTCAGGAAGTTGAATAGCCTAGCAAGTGAAGCTGTGGAGGCAGGAACCATACATAGTTTTAAGAAGAGGTATGACAAAGCTCAGGAAGCAGAGAGGGAGAGGACCTAGTAGCGATCAGTGAAGAGGCGGGGCCAGGAGCTGAGTCTCGACCCCTGCAACCACAATTAGGTGAGTTACACATGAACAGGGACTCCAGTGGAAATTAATCCCATTGTTCGAATTTCCTGGGTTATCCTCTGTTAAATCTGTATTATTATCATGTGGGAGTTCGATACGTGGATTAGGGTAGAAATACTCACGTAGGCTGTTATACGTATAATTACTGATATGTGGACAGAGCCCGCAGCCGTACCTATCTCCTTGCTTCCACTCGTAACACTGGCTAGGCGGCTGGCCAGTACCCCGCAGTGGGTGTTTTGAAATAGTGTCAGCTCAGCACAATATGAAGACGTGACTCAAGACGGTTGGTCGTGAGTCAACGGACACTGGTTACTGGTAACTGGTTACTACGTTACTACTACTGAGATTACTGGTAACTGGTTACTACGTTACTACTACTGAGAGCTCGGCGACGCTAACGTATGTCGTCCCGACATACAACTAATACAAACTAGAGATGGCAGGTATACGGCTTGGGCTGATTCTATACAATGTCAAAGTACACAACATGAAACATTATAGATACATAAGTAGAACATTGGAATGAAAGCTTACGTAACTGAAACTGTAATGCAATACAAGGTATACTATAGTACAACTTAAAACTCAACAAATGAACAACGAACTCAACATTGAGATTACAAGTGATAAAAAAAAAATTTTGATCGATCGATCTGTATTCATGTGATCTACGGATTCTGAGGAAGGAATATATACAAAGAAAGAGTGTTTAACAGAAAGGCAGATTCGGTGCACGCAAATCTAGACTGTTAACTCTCAGAATGCGGAGAGAACATGAACACAAAAAAAAAATTCTTGAATACTGTAAGTTGATACTGTAATCATCTATACAGGTTATTTACATTTAACCCCAACTCTGCTAGGGCAAGATTGGCATATGCAGAATGGGTGTCATCTCTGGGAGGATCAAACTCTGTAGCATTGGCTAACTCATGCTGCATTTGAGGCAAATCTGAATTGGAAGTTACAAATGATACTTGAGGATTTCTCAATACCTGTCGTGTACGTAGGGAATAACGACATTCAGGTTGATCATCTGACTGAGTATCAGAGGAAGAGAGTACAGGATCAGGAGGATTGTCAGAGTCTGTCACATTAGTCTGGGTTGGAACATCATTATCGTCACATACTAACTTCATATGATCCAAATGCGATTCTTTATACTGACCAGTACTAATCTCTCTAACCTTATACTTATTACCAGTGATATGTTCAACTACTCGATAAGGACCAACAAACTTTTGATCAAGCTTTGGCATTGCAGACGTTTTGTTAAAGTTAGTCAGCATAACTCTCGAACCTACTTTGATTTTGGATGGCTTTACTCGAGTATTTGCGACTCTTGTAAATTCTGCTGTTGATTTATGAAGTGTTTCACGGATTCTTCTAAAAACACTTTGAGCTAAGCTGGTACGAGTTGCTACAAAATCATCAGGGTTATAATTTGGTTTCGGATTAGAATATAACAACTCATAAGGCAAACGTTTATCTACACCATACAATGCATAATGTGGAGTGTCACCTATAGAAACATTGTAAGCAGAATTTATAGCACACTGCACATCAGGTATAACTTCATCCCAAGTTTCACTATTGGGATTGATAGTGGCTCTCAATACATCAAGTACTTTCTTATTGGTTCGTTCCGCTAACCCATTGCTGGCAGGATGATGAGGAACAATGGTGGATTTAGAGATCTTGTACAAGGTACACAAATTTTCAAGAATTTCATTACAGAATTCACCTCCGTTATCTGTTACTAGGGACTTAGGGGTGGTATGCCTGCAGATAATGCGTTCTTTAAACGCTTTAGCTACTGTCTCGGCAGTCTTATCTGCAATAGGAACTAACTCACAATATCTGGTGAAATGGTCTACCATAACACACAGATGTTTGTTACCTTGGAGGGAACATTGGAAATTAGTTAACAAATCTAGCGCAACTCTTTCCCAAGGTTCGCTAGTAGTTGGATACACTTGGATTGGATTAGGACCATTAGCATTGCCTTTATGTTGCATGCAGACACTACATTTCCTAACATACTCAGAAATATCAGTTGCCATACGAGGCCAAAAGTATTTCAATCTGGCTTGTTTTACTGAACGATCCATACCAGGGTGTGCAACACCTGGTACATCGTGAACTAGCTGTAAGGCTACATTCACTAGTGACTGTGGAATTACTAACTGGTATACTCTTCTGCTTGGAGTACCCAACTCGGCTGTTCGATACAGTAATTCGTGGTTCATGAGAAAGTCACTGATGGTGCTGGTGGCTTCACAGTCAGAATGATCTTCCTGGAGCAGGAATCGAATCACACCAGACCACATGGGATCG
Source organism: Cherax quadricarinatus (assembly GCF_038502225.1). Lineage (NCBI taxonomy): Eukaryota > Metazoa > Arthropoda > Malacostraca > Decapoda > Parastacidae > Cherax > Cherax quadricarinatus. Next base: position 29,667,953 of record NC_091313.1, read on the forward strand.
GTTCTTTCTTACTGGAAGGAATGAACTGCCGGGGAGACCTCATCCACCTCACTGGATCAATCTGTTCCACCAGTTGAGGAGAAAGACTTAGCTCCCACTGACTTCCCAGATGAAGTCAAGCGTTTGTTGACTCTGCTGAACAAACGTCGTAAAGCCATTGCTTTACCAGGTGAGAAGATGGGTATAACGAACTTATTGTCCCATCGTATTCCACTTGAACCTGGTACTAGACCTATCTACATACCTGCGTACAGAATGCCTCATTCACAAGTTGCTGTCGCAGAAGAATTGATCAATCAAATGCTTGATGATGGAGTTATTGCACCTAGCAATTCCCCTTGGAATGCACCCTTGATACTAGTACCTAAGAAGGATGGTACTTGGCGTCCAGTAATTGACTTTAGGAAGTTAAATGCAAAAACCATTCCAGATCGCTTTCCACTCCCTGTACTGGGTGATCTTTTACGTAATATTGGAGATAACAAAGTCTTTTCAACCCTAGATTTGTTACAAGGGTTTTGGCAAGTCCCTCTTCACGAGGACAGCCAAGAGCTAACTGCATTCTCCACTCCTACAGGTCATTATCACTACCTCCGAATGGCATTTGGATTATGATCTTCCCCTATCACGTTCTCAAGGCTCATGACTAATATCTTTAGAGGTCTCATAGGTAATGCACTTATGGTGTACTTAGATGACGTAATCGTCATGTCTAAAGACGTGGATACACACTTGAAAAGACTTGATGTAGTACTTGGTAAGCTTGAAGAAGCCAATTTAAAGATCAAACTGTCAAAATGTCAATTCTTCAGATCAGAAATTAAGTTTCTTGGTCACGTAGTCACTCCTAGAGGGGTTACGACTGACCAAAGTAAAGTAACTGCAGTACTAAATTTTCCAACTCCCAAAACTGCTGATGCCGTAAGATCCTTTGTGGGCTTAGCAGGTTTTTATAGAGCTTTCATTGCCAATTTTTCTTCCATAGCTGCTCCTCTAACTGAGTTGCTTAAGAAAGATGCTCCTTTTGTTTGGACCTTCCGTCAAGAAAGAGCATTCCAAACTCTAAAAGAAAAGCTAACTTCTGCTCCAATTTTGAAATTTCCAGATTTTTCTAAGCCTTTCTATCTGACAACTGATGCTAGTTCAATTGGCATAGGTGCCGTACTAGCTCAGAAGACCGATGGCAAGTACAACGCAGTTGCATTTGCTAGCCGAGTCCTTACAAAGGCTGAACGTAATTATACAGTAACTGAGCAAGAAGCTTTAGCAATAGTATGGTCTTTAAAGCACTTCCGAGACATTATTTATCAGTACTCTGTTCATGTCTTGACAGATCATGCTCCACTGATACCCTTATTCCAGAACAAACAACCTACTGGAAGGTTAGCTAGATGGACCTTGACTATCCAAGAGTTCAATCCCACCGCTGCCACCATTTATCATGTGGGAGTTCGATACGTGGATTAGGGTAGAAATACTCACGTAGGCTGTTATACGTATAATTACTGATATGTGGACAGAGCCCGCAGCCGTACCTATCTCCTTGCTTCCACTCGTAACACTGGCTAGGCGGCTGGCCAGTACCCCGCAGTGGGTGTTTTGAAATAGTGTCAGCTCAGCACAATATGAAGACGTGACTCAAGACGGTTGGTCGTGAGTCAACGGACACTGGTTACTGGTAACTGGTTACTACGTTACTACTACTGAGATTACTGGTAACTGGTTACTACGTTACTACTACTGAGATTATATAATACATATACAATTTCCAGTATCAACTGGATGTACTCATGACTCGTGAAAAAAAAAAGTCGTGTATGCAGTGTATTGATTTCCAAAATAAAAGCTACATAGAAATCAGAACTATAAAATTTACGGAGGTAGTTAACAGCCTCCAGTGAACCGATGAAACATCTAGGCTGCCTGGAATGCCAGCAACACATGGACTGTCTTCTGTGAAATGGAGTAGATAGCTATATCTGACAATATTCTGGAAATATGCCAGACTGCCCGGTTATCTTGGGTTATCTTGGGTTATCAATGGTCAGGGGTTACGGATCTAAATATAGTCTTCTATTTTTATAATTGCAATCTGTTTCAACCACATTATACATTGGAAATAATTCACTTTGTCTGACTTTCTTGGGTTATCCTAAGTAATTTACTCATGTTAAACTATGTACGACATATGTACTTATGTGTACCTGTACGTAAATAAGTAAGCCTATTCAGGTGCAGGTGCACATAAATACAGTTAAATTGTGATATATAGGAGCGTATGTGTAGATTCCTCAGGATAACCCAAAACAAGTCAAGGTGACAAGAGTTACTATTGCTACAAAGTTTATCAACATACAGAGAATACTTTATATTTCAACTGATTAGTGTATGTAACTGCATGGGTTCGACACCAGTCCATACACTGATAAAAAGAGAACGTCAGAATTAAATCAATTTCATTTTGAAGGAGTTCAACCCGAAAATTTCCAACTCCATCCGAAGTTTTCCGCTCCAAAACTTCAGAGACTAATCAAAGAAAACGTAATGAGTTCAAATGGTCCATCTCATTAAAGAAAACGTTAAGTAATGAGAGAGACATTTACGAATAAGAGACTTGAAAGTGAATTTAAAATCATCTCTTCCCACCTTACAACTCTTCTTCTTTCCCCCCCTCCCGTCCCCCTCCCATCTCCCCTCACACCATTTCTTGCTTCCCATTCTTTCCCTGATGTGTAAGTGTACTCGCGTCTAAGTGTACGAACGTGTAAGTGCACTAGCGTATAAATGTAATAACGTGTAAGTGTACTAACTTGTAAGCTTACTGATGTGTAAATCATCAAGGAAGCAATATTGGAAGTATCTATCGACAAAACTTGCACACGAAAATCACTCCATATGAAAGCAAAAGACTCGGCAGGAGATGCAACATTCCCCCGATGAAAAGCAGAGGCGCCACGAGTACACTGAGAGAGAACACAATAAGTGTCCGGGACCTAAGACTGTTCAGTTGCCTCCCAGCATACATAAGGGGGATTACCAATAAACCCCTGGCTGTCTTCAAGAAGGCACTGGACAGGCACCTAAGGTCAGTGCCTGACAAACCGGGCTGTGGTTCGTAAGTCAGCTTGCGTGCGGCCAGCAGTAACAGCCTGATTGATCAAACCCTGATCCACCATGAGGCCTGGTCTCAGACCGGGCCGCGGGGGCGTTGACCCCCGAAATCCCCTCCAGGTAAGTTCCCTTGACAATTAGTAACTAAAACACACGTCCACACACGCAAGCTTTGACAAGATGAACAGGAACAAAATGGTTAAGAGAGGGGACACAGCAACAAGGGGTCACAACTGGAAGTTGAAAACTCGGATGAGTCACAGGGATTTTGTGAAGTATTTCTTCAGTCATAGAGTTGCCAGGAAGTGAAACAATAATGAGAGGGATGTAGTGAATGCAGGATCCATATATAGCTTTAAGAAGAGGTACGATAAAACTCATCGAGCAAGGAGAGAGTGGACGTAATAGCAACCAGCGAAAAGACGGGTCAGGAGCTGCGAATCGACCACTGCAACCACAAATCGGTGAGTACACTTCTAGAATGTCTCGTATACACAGGTACATCTTAGAGGAATATTGGTTAGTCGAGCCATGGGAATAATGCATGAAGTCGGAAAGAGATCAGGACACAGGGGAGATAGATGAAAGGGAAGAACAGAGGAAAGAGAATGGAGAGAGGAAAGAGTATGAAAGAAATAAAACGGAGAGAGTATCAGCTGAAAATGGAAACGGAAGAGACTGTGAAAGGAAACCTGAAATGACGACAAAAGTGATATTGAGAGGAAGCAAGGAAGAGATAGAATAGAGAGAAGGAAAGAGTAAGAAGATAGGAGATAATATGCTCGTAAAAGTCAGAGAGAGAGAGAGAGAGAGAGAGAGGAGGAGGAGGAGGACAGGGGATAAAGAGAGTACGGCTAGGAGAGGCGCATCACGTTGCAAGTCATAAGAATTGATGAGCACCTTCACTGGGGGGTCGTGTACAGTGTCCAGCTCAGCGAGATCTCTTGACAATTTTAGCGCCGGTACGTCTCTTCGGACGATACTGCATCATCCAACTAATGAAAGACAAATGTATTTGCAAAATATGCATTTTCTCATCGGTTGCATAAGAAATGCCATCTTATTTAATTGTGTACTTATTTACCAAGAGTTAACCTGGAGCTGCTTCCGGACGTCACCGCGGCCGCGGCCCAGTCCCAAATTAGGGTCTCCTTTTTTTTTTTTAATATTATATATACTCACTTTTGTGCATCAATCAAGAGAAACTATAACTGTTGACAGAAACTTATTTGAAAATACCTCTTGCTCTAACGCCTGGTCGTGGACCGGGCCACGGGGGCGTTGATCCCCGGAATAACCTCCAGGTAGACTCCAGGCAGGTAAACCTCGTAGGATGTCATATAGATCATAGTAGTGTATAATGCGGGTATACAAATTTTAGCAAGGCAGTATTTTATGTAATGAAGATTCAGTAATGTATGATCACTGAAGGAGAATAAAAATGTCGTAAATATATTTACTTGACTTATTCTCAAGTGTATATAGGCACAAATGATGTTTAAAATTCATATGAAATCATAAATATCCATCGTAAATCAACAAGGAAATTTTCCAGTTGTACTCCTTATATATGTGTGAGTAATCACTGCTTGTTATTCGTCCTTATAGTTTGTTATTCGAATTTCTATGAACACAGGCTAGTAAGACCTCCTCGTCCTCCTCCAAAGGATAGAAGGGCCTCCTTATCTTCTTCCTCAAAGCATAGTTGTACCTCAGGATCCTGGGACCTCATCTCTGCACACAGCCTAGTAGGACTTCTTCCTCCTCTCACCACACACATGATAGTGAATCTTCCCACCTATACATAGAAGAGTAGGATCTCCTCATTCTCCTCCACACGGCTTAAGATCCACTCATCTTCCTTTTCACGGGAAGGAAGGACCTCCTCCTCCACACTGAATAGTAGATCACACCCTCCACACAGGACAGTGACCTCACCTCATCCATACAGGATAATAGAACCTACCCACCCCTCTCTCCACAGAACATTAGAGGGCAAGACCTAATTTCCCTCCTCACAGCTCAGATGCAGCACCCTCCCTACAACTTACAGTTCTGTACTTACAGTTTGGTTGCACCCTACTTCCTCCCAGCAAGCACCCTCGAGGTAGCTTGTGTGGCAGGGAAGGTATGAAGGTCCAGGCAAGTGATATTAATGTTTCCTGTCCCGCGTGTTGGGACTCGGCCCTCCGAACGTCACAATCACAACTTCTGAGCTACATATTCATGCTAGCTGCCGAAACCTATAAAAGGCATCATAATTCATAAGATCGACATTTCAGCTAGACAAACGTACTCCTGATATAGTAAAGTACCTGGTGTGTGGTCCATGCGGAAAGGTACATATTGTGATTTCATTTAACACCAGTTACCTATTTTGAGGGCGGTAATCAAAAGATTACAGAGGCACATAACAGTTCCAGAGGCTGGAGCCTAATATTCTATTAGCTAAGTAAGTTACTGTTTTGCAAGAGTAATGAATTCAGTCACAAAATTAATGAATGGAAATGCATTGCAATTAAGGCACTGAGTGCCCCGTGATGTTTACTTCTCGCTGTTGTAAACAAGTGTTGTGGGAGGCAGGCAGGCCCCGACGGCCGGCCGTGCAGTGCCACCCCCTAACTACCTGCAGGGGGTTTCAGGGGTCAGCGCCCCGCGGCCCGGTCAAAGACCATGTCTAGAGGTTTATCAGGACCTGATCAACCAGGCTGTTACTGATGGTCACACGTAAATCGACGTGCGAGCCACAGCCAGGCTGTTCTGGTACTGACTTTAGGTGCCTGTCCAGTTTCTTCTTGAAGACAGCCAGGGGTCTATTGGTATTCTCCCTTATGTATGCTGGGAGGCAGTTGAGCAGTCTTGGGCTCCTGATGATATTGCGTTCTCTTAGGTTACTCATGGCACCCCTACTTTTCACTGCGGGAATGTTGCATCTTCTGCCGACATTAGTGAAGAACTCTTGACCAAGTGAAGCAATTGTTGAATGATTTGCATGTATAAAAGTCAACAAAGCATATTGAAATATATTTAGTCTAATTCATCTTGATAACTAACATTGGTCAATAGATTGACAATATTTTCTATTTCTCTCAAACGCACAGGTGTTAACACATCAAGACATATTAATGAAAATAAGATACCAGATATATTTAAAAAAATTCCTAAATTTGCTTGTAACAGATAAATGAACTGTAGATATAAATCCAGGTGTATTCCTGTAAATCCTTTTGGGGCCTTGTTCCTAGGCATTTTGTATATCCATATGTTCCTGCTCTACCGTCCACAGGATAGATATGGGGTGCACAATAAATTAGCCACTTTGGTGGAAATATAAAAAAAAAAATCTCGTGTGTGGGGGGAAGTAAGTCCTATCACTGTTTATTTGACATTTGGCTATAAAATCACTTGGGTGAGTCAGCGAAAAGAATGATAGAGGCTTGAGTCTCCATCCGCTAATAGGAAGAGCGATTCGCTACCTAGCCGTGCTAACCTAATTAAATAGATGTCATAATAGCTGACCTAACGTTAAATACATAAGGTAAGAGGAGTTTACCTGGAGTTTACCTGGAGAGAGTTCCGGGGGTCAACGCCCCCGCGGCCCGGTCTGTGACCAGGCCTCCTGGTGGATCAGAGCCTGATCAACTAGGCTGTTACTGCTGGCTGCACGCAAACCAACGTACGAGCCACAGCCCGGCTGGTCAGGAACCGACTTTAGGTGCTTGTCCAGTGCCAGCTTGAAGACTGCCAGGGGTCTGTTGGTAATCCCCCTTATGTATGCTGGGAGGCAGTTGAACAGTCTCGGGCCCCTGACACTTATTGTATGGTCTCTTAACGTGCTAGTGACACCCCTGCTTTTCATTGGGGGGATGTTGCATCGTCTGCCAAGTCTTTTACTTTTGTAGTGAGTGATTTTCGTGTGCAAGTTCGGTACTAGTCCCTCTAGGATTTTCCAGGTGTATATAATCATGTATCTCTCCCTCCTGCGTTCCAGGTAATACAGGTTCAGGAACCTCAAGCGCTCCCAGTAATTTAGGTGTAGAGAGTGAAAGAACGCAAGTTATGGAATTTATGGGTACGTCATTACTTCCCAAGAAAGAAATGATGAGTTGAAGAAGGTAAGATTTATTAAGATATGTGCTTCACCTGGGCATCTTTATTATGCAGACATTTCATCAGCTAATGGTTTTTTCAATTCAGTGCAGAGATTACGTACTGGAGACTCTGGGAGATTATTATTATTATTATTATAAAAATAATTATTCAAGTATTACAATCTAAAATATTTTACTGGAGTGTGTGTGTGTATCCTCTTACCTTTCACTGTCCTTGCTCTGAGTTGCCGCTCCAGCCTGCCACAAGTAAAGATAACCTCATTCTGGCCAGGAAGAGGAAAACAAATTCTGAGAGACCGAGGCAGCTGGACGGATGGGAACTAGAACCCCTTCCGGCGGCCACTTGGTCAAGTGACTCTAAGAGGAGAAATTCGTGTGATGCCAGTGTTGTGGATGTTAGGGTGGGTTGTGGTTGTCAGGGTGGGTTGTGGTTGTCAGGGTGGGTTGTGGTTGTCAAAGTGGGTTGTGGTTGTCAGGGTGGGTTGTGGTTGTTAGGGTGGGTTGTGGTTGTTAGAGTGGGTTGTGGGTGACAGAATGTTATTATGTTATAGTCATAATATAATGTCTTACGGGATACTGTATTCATTACGATGCTTCTGTGTAATTTATTCGTAATTCTTTGCCTACTTAGTAAATACATAATAATTAATCTAAAAGCAAGACACACACAAAAAAAATTAAACTATTTTCATCAGTGGACTACTAATATCTATATATCCCTTACAATATTAAACAATATTAATTTTTACAATGCAACATATAAACTTCTATAACTCAATAATATAAATTCAGGTTTCATAATATAGTTTCCTGTGGTGCTATATAAATTCCTGTAGAACATAATTCATACAGAACTTGATGTATCAGTTAGACTCATCGACACCATGCCTAACCCTTCTAGGGTAGGGAAGGTGCCTGAGCCCGAGCCTTTAGCTCACAAGACTGTCATTCCCATTAGTCCCCTTGGGGCGGGGATGGCAGACCAGAGAGGCCTAGCTTGTGGCTAGGCCTGGGGACAGTTGTTCCCAAAGATGAGGAGGTACTTGTGCCTCCTCCCATGGGAGACTTAGGTCTCAGACACTCCCTAAAGAGGGAGCCAAGGCCGGGCCACCACTTGGAAAAGGCCCGGGCCGGGAGAATACCGGCTAATCTTTAATAATAATAAATAATAATCAGTTAGACTATTTTACGTCTCAATTTGAATGCCCAAAATCTCCGAACCAGTGACAGCTCCGGTCATCGTAGTTACAATGGGGACTGCAATTAGTGAATTCTGACACAAGTACTGAAATGCTCTGACGGTGTTGTGTACCAAACCTTGTCTAGTCCCGGGTCTTCTTGTATCCCACACACAGTGCTAGGATCCCATGCGTAGTTATCCCCGAGCATGGTAGGTTTTTCTAAGATCTGAGTAACAAGGGAATATGCAAGTTGATTTCTTATATGTTAAAGCGTTATTGCTTGTCCTCTAAACAAGGTAAATTATTATTATTAATATTATTATTATAATTATTATTATTATTATTATTCACAAGCGCTAAACGTTGAGGAACAATACAGAGCCTAGGAAATGAGAGTTATCAGATTCGTATATTCTCGAATATATATGTTGCCACAGGGTGTTTACCAGATTTATGATGGTGCTGTACGAAATCGGTAAACCTGCCTCTCAGTCTGCCACGTGGCGCTGAATCCGCGATTCAACTCCACACAGTGTAGTGCTTCGATATGTGGCTTGTGATTTGTTCTTAGGTAACTGGACACATGTGCATGTAATAACTCGTGTAGCTTTCGCACACCTGCAAAGCGCCTGGTGAACGAAGAGTAGCTACGTGTGTAACTAATTACACACGTATTAAAATATAAAAAAAAAAAATTACACACGTATGGACATACGTGAGGCTGTCTCCAAGACTGTGGCTGCAGCCTCTTCTCATTTACTAGTAGGATCTCTGGAGACCTATTTCAACTTTGAAATTTTCCTTCACCCACTTCTCTAATGCTGTATATTATACCTCCTCCTTTCACTTCTGTCATATATATCATCCTTATCGTTTATTCGTGTGTTCCATTGTTTTATGGGAGTTTGGGATCTGTTCCCCGGAGAGACAATGTGGAGATTATTTCCTTATGTTGCTGAAACCTTTCAGTATTCTAGAACCTCACAAATAACTTTTGGATAAAATTTGAGATTCTTAGCCTTTTACAATATGGGCGAGCTGACTCGTACACATTTATAAAAAGTTTAGTGCCCAGCTTAGCTTAGCGCCCAGCCATCGAACCGAACACACGCATATACACTATTTTCAGTGAATTTCCTGCCATTGTGTGTACACACTCTGATTTGAGGGCCTAGTACCCGATCTGAACACTGCTTATGACGTGTCTCCTGTGTTACTGCTTCTATAGTTTCCAGGATTAGTTTTAGTCTGTGTGTACTCACCTCACCTAGTTGTACTCACCTAGTTGAGGTTGCAGGGGTCGAGTCCAAGCTCCTGGCCCCGCCTCTTCACTGGTCAATACTAGGTCACTCTCCCTGAACCATGAGCTTTATCGTACCTCTGCTTAAAGCTATGTATGGATCCTGCCTCCACTACATCGCTTCCCAAACTATTCCATTTCCTGACTACTCTGTGGCTGAAGAAATACTTCCTAACATCCCTGTGATTCATCTGTGTCTTCAGCTTCCAACTGTGTCCCCTTGTTGCTGTGTCCAGTCTCTGGAACATCCTGTCTTTGTCCACCTTTTCAATTCCTCTCAGTATTTTGTAAGTCGTTATCATGTCCTCCCTATCTCTCCAGTCCTCCAGTGTCGTAAGGTTGATTTCCCTTAACCTCTCCTCGTAGGACATACCTCTTAGCTCTGGGACTAGTCTTGTTGCAAACCTTTGCACTTTCTCTAGTTTCTTTACATGCTTGGCTAGGTGTGGGTTCCAAACTGGTGCCGCATACTCCAATATGGAGTATGCGGCACCAGTGTGTGTGTGTGTGTGTGTGTGTGTGTGTATACTCACCAATTTGTGGTTGCAGGGTCGATTCATAGCTCCTGGCCCCGTCTCTTCACTGATCGCTACTGGGTCCTCTCTCCCTGTTTCATGAGCTTTATCGTGTGTGTATGTGTACTCACCTAATTGTGGTTGCAGGGGTCGAGACTTAGCTCCTGCGTGTGTGTGTGTGTGTGTGTGTGTGTGTGTGTGTGCGCGCGCTTGCGTGTCCGTGTAAAAATAACTTGTTCATTTACTTTACTGTTTCGCGAAAACAAGTCCTGCCAAAAAACTTTCTTCCACTGATCATAAAATTCTGTGAAAGTTATGAGTTTCTAAAGTTTTTAATGCCAATGTCTCTTCCCATTATCTTTCTCTTCCAGTCCCTCTTTTTCCTCCCCAATCCACCCTTTTCTTCTTCCTCCTCCTCTCTCGCATCTCCCTCTCACACCTACTATCATTTATCTCCTCTCTTTCTTATTTCTGTTCAGGTATTTCTGCCCCTACGTCCCACTCTCCTAATCCATCTTCTCTCCCACTCTCCCATTTCCATCTCCTCTTTTTCACTTCTCCCATCATCTCCCACACTGTGCACAAAAGTCCCACCTCTCGCTGCCACAGTACCTACTTGGAGGCTACCTGGAGGGCATTCCGGGGATCAATGCCCCCGCGGCCCGGTCCACGACCAGGCCTCCCTGTGGATCAGGGCCTGATCAACGAGGCTGTTACTGCTGGCCGCACGCAATCCAGTGCACGAACCACAGCCCGGCTGATCCGGCACCGTCTTTAGGTATCTGTCCAGCTCCCTCTTGAAGACAACCAGGGGTCTTCCCGTAGTGCCCGTTATTGCTGATGGGAGGCTGTTGAACAGTCTTGGGCCCCGGACACTTATTGCGTTTTCTCTTAGTGTACCAGTGACGCCCCTACTTTTCACTGGGGATATGTTGCATCGCCTGCCAAGTCTTTTGCTTTCGTATGGAGTGATTGCTGTGTGCATATTAGGGACCAGTCCCTCCAGACACTTCCAGGTGTAGATTACGATATATCTCTCTCGCCTGCGCTCTAGTGAGTACTAGTCAAGTGCTTCCAGGCGCTCCCAGTAGTTAAGGGTTTGATGGAACTTATACGTGCAGTAAAGGTTCACTGTACATTCTCTAGCTCTGCAATTTCACCTGCCTTGAATGGGGATGTTAATGTACAGCAGTATTCCAGCCTAGAAAGAATAAGTTATTTAAAAAGGATCATCATTGGCTTAGCATCTCTTGTCTTGAATGTTCTCATTATCCATCCTATCAGTTTCCTCGCAGATGTGATAGTGGCATTGTTGTGGTCATTGAAGGTGAGGTCTTCGGAAATTACCACACCCAGGTCCTTCACATTACTTTTCCGCTCTATTGTGTGATTGGAGTTTGTAGTATACTCATTCCTAGTTATTATTTCCTCCAGTTTTCCATAACGGAGTGGTTGGAATTTGTCTTCATTGAACATCATATTGTTCTCTGTTGCCCAATGGAAAACTTGGTTTATATCTTCTTGGAGCTTTGTCGTGTCCTCAATGGATGACACTCTCATGCAGATCCTAGTATCGTCTGCATAAGATGATACAGTGCTGTGGTTTACATCTCTATGTCTGATATGAGAATAAGGAACAGAATAGGTGCGAGTACTTTAGGAAAGGGAAGTTGTGAGAAGTTTGGTGTTGATAAGGGATATGGATAACAGGGGTCAAGAGATAGTAACGATTAGGTCAAGAAAGAAAAGAAGCCATAAGAGGAGTAAATACGCAGAGAAGAAACTTGGAAATAGGAAGAATGAGAGAGAGAGAGAGAGAGATGCATGATTGATTCAGTAATGGGAGAGGTCGAGGCTGCAGGTGGTGGCTATTGATTAATCCCCAACTGGTAAGAATATTATGTGGTGGACAGGGGAAAATTATGTCGTTGGCAGGGAATATCCACTGAAGGACAGGGGAAATTTTTCACTGGCAGAGAATATTCACTTTCAGGCGCCATTTAAATATAGTACAAGTAATATTTTCGCAGTTATTACCTTGAATATTATAATGGCAATATTAACTTGTATATTGACAGGAGCAAAGAATTATTTTGAGTTTGACTTAGTGTGAAACGTAGTCCAAATGAAGCCTCTCAGAGAAACTTAGTCCCAATAAAGATTAACTCTTAGCGAAGCGTAGTCAAAATAGAAACATGTTCAGCATAGTGTGTCTACAAACATATTTGTCTTAAATATTCTTTATTTTCAAGTTGTATTTATTTTTATTTAATTTCTCTTTATTTAATTTCTTCATACCTTACCTGATTATGTTCAATTATGGTTATTCTCTGTCCGTCAGCTGGTTTCCTTGTCTGCAAGTTTATAAGCAATAGCTGTGCAAAAATAAACACAGGGAGAGTTGAATGATAGTTCTAGGCCTTTCGTGATGCAATCAACACATCATCAGGAGCTTGCAGTGTTGCAGAAAAGAGTAGGAACTCCAGGTAGATTCGTTCAGGGAAACGAGCCGTTTTTATTTCTGCTACATTGCAAGCTCCCGATGATGTGTTGATTGCAACATGAACGCCTGGAGATATCATTCAACTCCCCCTGTGGTTATTTTGCATCATTAATCGCTCGTTCGCGATTGTACTGCAAGTATATCTGTGCTCAGAGCATCTACCCTCCGCCATATTGCCAACAAAAGCTCCAATATACAATGTGCTATTCTATTTCTCCTTAAAATTTTAAATACGTTATTCTTGCCCCAGAAAATGTTCCATATGAATAATTTCCTTCTATTCTTTGAGGACACAGCTCACATAAAACGATCTATACATCCTACATTACGAACCAGGCAAAGTACCTTTTTTTGAGGATTACATAGCTGACGTCTGTTCTCCTCGGCGTGTGTGTACTCACCTATATGGGGTTGAAGGGATCGATACATAGCTCCTGGCCCCGCCTCTTCAGTGATCGCTACTAGGTCCTCTCTCTACCTGCTCCATGAGCTTTATCATATCTCGTCTTAAAACTATGTATAGTTCCTGCCTCCACTACATCACTTGCCAGATATTTCACTTCCTGACAACTCTGTGACTAAATAAATACTACCTAACATCTCTTTGACTCATCTGAGTCTTCAACTTCCATCTGTGACCCCTTGTTTCTGTGTCCCACCTCTGGAACATCCTGTCTCTAATTTCATGACGTGTTTGACCAGGTTTGACCAGGTTTGACCAGGTGCTGCATTCTTCAGTATGGGCCTGACGTACATGGTACGTCAGGCCCATACGTCCTTACTGAGGTATCGGAACGCTATTCTCAGGTTTGCCAGGCGCCCATATGCTGCAGCAGTTATCTGGTTGATGTGCCCCTCAGGAGATCTGCTCGGTATTATACTCACCCCAAGATCCTTCTCCTTGAGTGAGGTTTGCAGTCTTTGGCCACCTACCCTATACTCTGTCTGTGGCCTTCTTTGCCCTTCCCTGATCTTCATGGCGGGGTTAAATTCGAGGACCAAGCTTCCAGCCTGTCCATGCCTCTTTGTAGTGCTGCCTGATCCTCGTCCGATTTAATTCTCCTCATTAACTTCACATCTGCAAACTGGGACACTTCTGAGTCTATCCCTTCCGTCATGTCATTCACATATACCAAAAATAGCACTGGTCATAGGACTGACCGCTGTGAAACCCCGCCCGTTACAGGCGCCCACTCTGATACCTCGTCACGTACCATGATTCATTGTTGCCTTCCTGTCAGGCATTCTCTAATACGATGCAGTGCCCTTCCTGTTATACGTACCTGATCCTCTAGCTTTTGCACTTATCTCATGTGACGAACTGTGTCGAAGTCCTTCTTGCAGTCCAAGAAAATACAGTCTACCCACCCCTCTCTCTCTCTCGTGTCTTGCTTCTGTTACCTAGTCATAAAACTCCAGTAGGTTTGTGACACAGAATATGCCTTGTGTGTGTGTGTGTGTGTGTGTGTGTGTGTGTGTGTGTGTGTGTGTGTGTGTGTGTGTGTATGTGTGTGTGTGTGTGTGCGCGCGCGAGCAGCTACACCGGTGGTGCAGCCAGGCTGAGCTGAATACTTCATGTGAAGAGAGAAGAGCTTGTGTTCACAGCCTCGACGTCTGAATTATAACGACACCCACTACACCACCTCCACTACACTACCTCCACACTCCTCTACACCCGACAACACGACCTCTTCACCACACTTCACTATCACACACATCCTACAACACTTTCTGTCCACCCCACCACTTCTACCCACCCACACCACTCACACCTACACATATCTACACGCTACTCCCTCTAACTACACTGCACTACAACTCAACGTTATCCCACATCCATAATTGCCTTGCTATAATCATCTTGCTAGGATCATCTTGCCGGTATCACCTTGCCAGGATCACCTTGCCAGGATCACCTTGCCAGGATCACCTTGCTAGGATCACCCTGCTAGGATCATAACACTATAACCAACTTCATTACTTGCTGGACAACTTCTACGTTATATGGGACATATGTTTTTAGGGAGGAGATATTTTGTCAGACTGGTAATTGCGCAAGACCCTAAATCTACCGGTAACTTAATTATAATTAACATAATAGATCAGATCTCCATGAGGAAGTAGCGAAGAATTCATCCTCTGTGAGACAAGTGTCGTAAGAGGCGACTGAAATGCCGGGAGGAAGGGGCTAGTAACCCCTTCTCCTGCAAAAAAAGGCTTTTCTTTCTTCTTTTTCGGGTCACTCTTATAGCAGTGGCAGGGTCTGAAATGGGTGCATGACTAAGGTAGTCATTTTTTTTTTGTTTTTGGCCTAAATAACATGGAGATTTTTCCCTTTTCGTTAAAATTTGCTGTAACTCATGGGTTTGATTTTTCACTACGACTTGTGAATCGATCTGAGTTTGTGATTATGATATATTTAATACGACAGTAAGATACGGTTGGTTAAAATAAATTGGCAGCAGCAAATTTTGTAGATTTTTAAAAATTGATAATGACGGCAGCGAAATCAGTTTTTTTTTTTCAACATTGTTTAAAGCGCAGATCAACATTTCAGATCCGAAGAGAACGGTAGTGATGAGACTAACTTTAAATAAACATTTATCATTACTTGAACACCTTAATGAATTGCTGCCATCAGTGAAAGAAGTCTTAGCCGTTTTGGTCGTCTTTGAAAACAGGAAAATCGCATTGCGTTGCGTCAGTCTGTATGCAAATAGCAACAAACTTTGGCCGTGGCCACGGGAGATTTTTGTCAAGAATTTAGAAGAAAGTTTTGCGACAACAGCTGCAGCTTCCCCTCGCTGTCAGAGTGAAAGGTATTGTGGAGGACACAAGCTTTCCCTGGGTATTAAAATGTAGGCTATTATTATTATTATTATTATTATTATTATTATTATTATTATTATTATTATTATTATTATTATTATTATTATTATACCTCTGACATAACTGTGATGTTTTTGGAGTTTTTCTACTCCCGCAGCCCGGTCCTGTGCCAAGTTTTTCTGGTGCTTGCCTAGTCAACCAGGCTGTTACTGCTAGTGGCCCGCTAGTCCTCATATCCATTACAACCTGAGTGATCCGGCATCACAGCCTAGTTGATATCGTAAGCGCAAAACCGGTATGACCCATATCTCGCTTGTGGAATATAATGTGGAGGTAATCTGGTTTAAAGTGCCTGTGTCTCAGAGGATGGAGGATCCAGTACTCCTTGCTCTGAGTGACCTTTCTCTCAAGGGAAGGTCCCTGACGACGGTGAGAGGCTCTTGATCCAGGGAATTAAACCTGGCCTCCCCCTATCCTATCCTATCCTATATCGATCCTATAGCAATTGCCTTCCATTCCCCCCCCCGCGCATCATAACCCACACAGGTTTAGCGCGTAATATAAATATATAAATGTAAATAACGTTTGATCCGATGATAAACTATATTTTGTTCTCTAGCACCAAGCTTAAATTTTGGCGTACAATTTTGGTGAATAATGGTCTTTTCTTCATTTCTTATAATTATTTTGGCCTGGCCAATAAGTGTATGGGTGACTCAGTAGGCACAGCATCACTTTTGGTTCTGGAGAAATAAAATATCGACTCTTTCCCCGAAGCAGGTGTTCCATACCACAATAGTAATTTTTGGCCTTTGGCTGTGTAAGATCTTCGGTCATCTCAGTGGGTGTTACGGGGCCCTCAGTCATGGTTAGAGGGGCCCTCAGTCCTTATTAGAGACCCCATCAATCATTGTTAGCTGACCTCTCAATCACTATTAGGAGCCCCCACACCTCGGGGATCGTTCCGGTCCACTTTACGACTTTCAGAAAAGTTACCATGATAGGCTTAAGAAGGCACGCTGGTTTTGAGCACTAGGAGAGCTCAGCACCTTGTGTTGGTATGGTACAATACCATGGTAGCTTTCGTGGAGCTGGCGAGGGCATGAGGAAGGATATTAATACTAAATATATTGAAAATCGCTAAACCCCATAAGGGTCATACACTGGCTGGAAAATGTGAGGTATTCAAGCTTAGTCCAAGAAAAAGGCAGTGCAAATTCCTTGGGTCAATACCAAGTTAGTAGCATAAAGATGCCCTTCTTAAAAGGAGGGAAGGTAGAAGGGCGGTAATGTTATCCCATGACCCGAAGTCAACAAAATATAGCACTAAAGTTAGGTGTCCATCAGTGTAGAGACACGATCAGGGATCACTATTTATTAGCCTGATTGAAGGCGGAAGCAGACAGAAAAGCCTTTGAACTCTAGCCATTTGGATAATGTAGGCTGTTCAAGCTCTGTGATATCAGCTATTGCAGCTGTTGTGATTCGGTGCTAATTCTGCTGTGTTTTATAGTAGGATAAATCTCTTTGTAGAGTTGTAAAGTTAAAAAGAAAGCTTGTATTGAAAATATCCAGGTTGAGAGGACTCTGCACCTTCGGCCACTCCTTTATAATGAAAGATCCATTGGGAAACATTGAACAGAAGCGACAAGATGCACGAAAAGAAGAAACAACATCAGGGAAAAGGGGCTTAGGATAAGCTTCCATCCTCGTGAACACGGTGATCCAAACAGGCAAAGAATACACCAAGAGCGTCGAGCAGTGCCAAAAACAACCTCTCTTCACGCTCTCTCTCCTCGTTCCAAAGCATTCCCGCACTTTTCCCTTCCTTTCCTAATGTTCCGTCAGCTTTTTACTCTCTCTCAATTCTCGTTTATTCATTTTGCTTCGTTTCCGTCAACATTCATTACCCACCCGCTGTCTCCAGCAACTGGGATCGGGAGAGTAATGATGTTTCAATCCGGCCTGGACAACTGACAAGTCAGTGGCACAGATCTGACCGAAACGTCGTCATTATTATCCCTCTTCTAAATACGATATTGAGACTTTATTATTATTCTTCCTCTCTTCACCATATTTCCCCCCACTCTCACTCCCCAGCAACATTCCTCTCTCCTCTCACCATACTCCCCCAACACTCTTATTATGCTTGCCGCGTGTAAAAGCTTATCCAAAGTAATTAAAAGGAGTATTCATTCACATGCTGGCAAGCTTATTTCCAAGCTTGAACCAGAGAATAATTAGAGCGATTTCTGTGAAAAGTAACTCACATTTAAAAATTAAGTAACTGTACCCGCAAAGTATATATAAATAGTATTCTTTGGAATACCTAAGTATAGTTAGGAGGTAATTACGCACCAACGCGACAACCCTATAGAGTATTTCTGAATTTTTCTGCGGAAATTCTTCTCTGCACATTTCTTCAAGCAGTGAGCCGAGTTTCATATTTTCAATAAGGTTTAAGGGTTTTTGTCTTGTGAATAAAGTTATTGTTACTAGAATATTATTTTTAGCAGATTTATTACTGCCGTACTACCATTAAACTATTAAATTATTCTTTAATAGTTTTAATAGCGTTTGCGTGTCATTACTTGTTTGTTTTGTGTTTTGTTTTTGTTTGTGTTTTTTGTATGTTTTGATTTTTTTTTTGTATTTTTTTTTTAGTGGTTCGTGTGTGGTTTGTATTTGTGTGTATACCAACGACTGTATTGCTTTGTACCGTATGTAACCATGGGAATTAACATGGCGTATATATTTTTTATCTAATGCAGCGCAGCTTAGCCGTGCCCAACTTAACTCGGGTCAGAATACATTGAATGGGTGACGCTTAGCACAAATAAATAAGCTTTGCCTCGTGATACTCAGGCTTCTTGTTGCCTGGCCAGTGCTAGTATGTATTCCCATGTATAAATACTGTAGTTTTAGTACGTAATAATGAATCTGCTTTGTGTGTACTGTATGTGTGTTTGGATTTGTAATGTAGATCAGAGTTCTCCCTCATCTCTTCTCTCGCGTATATAAAATAATTTATGTTGCAACGCACTGTGAAGAATATTCCTTCGTAAAGAAATCTGTGTCTGTTGTGTATGGGATACGCCTTCCTGAAAGAGTGTGTTTCCCAAGTAATGTTATCATGGGGAGGCGCTTAATCCGTAGGGATTATACAACGCCTGTGGAGAGGGGTGGGGTATTTAGGCTCAGTGCAGGGAACTGGAGCACAGATGCAATTCTCTAGATCACGAGGCAGTCACCAGCGTCTAGGAACCTCCCTTGAAGGGTTCCCAAGTAATAGACACTCCAGCTCTGTTGGAACGAAACCTTTGAAGCAACCGTAGCTGCTGAAGCTGCAGTGGAATATTTTACACTATTCTCAGTGCCCTGCTGAAGTCTCCCAGCTCAGGATGACATATTTCAGCGCTGTATGAAATCTGTTGTGTTATGGAATATGACAGAGAAACTGTTTGATTTTGCTCTCGCTATGTAATGATCATGTAGAGTAATAGCACATTGCTGATTTATCCAGAAAACGGGAACACAGACAAGTAGCACGAAGTCACAACCTGTTGCAGACCTGAAGAAAGGGAGAGACCTGCAAACAGGAGAAATCAATAAATTATATAGTAAGTACTAATGACCGGAGGAGCAAGTCAAAGGATATTAAAAATTAATAATAAAAGATAAATAACAAAGCTTAATTTTTTATTTTAGGTGATTTTTTTTAATCATAGATACAATGGCTAGAGAAGGAATAGGATCTTATTATATATAATTAATGGTTTTAAGTTCAACTAAAAAAATTTTAAGAGGTTGGCCGGTAAGCCAGCGGAAGGCCTAGATCAAATGGCCAAAAGCTCCAGCTGCGGGCCATCGTATGACCCGCATGAAAGGAAATATATCCTGTTTCCTGACAGACATTGTGCCTACCTACGACTACGTGCTTCTTGTGACTGCGAGACGGTTTTGAAGAGTAGAAATAATTCTGGGATGAACAGTGGAAGGAGAGAGACAGGTAAACTGCTGTGTAATGCTTGCTTATGGTGCTGTTGGGAGGGCTGTTGCTGTGCCACTCAAATGAGTGTTGTAGTATAGTTTTTGCCTGGTTATTTTGCCGTGTAGTGATGTATAATAGTTATGTGCGCAACACTGCACTTCGGCGAGGCTGACGATGAATTAGTTCTGCCTTTGTTTTTGCAACAAACGTTGTTGTTTTGACGCTGCAATTGTCAGTTGTCACCACGTACATTGTAATCCTACCTTAGAACACGAAAAAAAAGGTTTATTTTTTTAAGTAATGGATATCACATATGTATTTTTGTTTACGGGGTGGCCCACTTAGCCAGCTGAATACCTCTGTCATATGACCAAAAGTGGTTCACTACATGACCAAGATGAGCGTCAGGAAAAATTTTCCCCTTTCTTCTGGCTAATAAAATACCACTTCCATCATTTCATTGCTCTTACACTAGCGTTACCGTTGTCAGTGGTCGCAGCTAATACCATGGTTTACAGCATCCCCATTGGAAAAACAAATGTGGCTGCTATTGCTCTCGCTTCCCTCTCCCCCAGTCCATCCCACACTTCCATTACCATCGCCATAACCATCAGCGCCATGGTCACTAGCTAAAAAAAACTCCTTTGCAGCCTCCATCAGCGTGGCGTCAACGACACCAGTGACAGCACAACACCACCTATACGAGTATATTTTGTTCCTGACTTTTCTTGCTTCAGGAGCTCGTATCAACCCCTGACCACCACACACCGCCCAATCTGGTTCCTGTGACAGAATTTCTTTCACATTTGATTTCTGTGTCCTCCAGAATCCAATCACTTGTCGCCTCCAGCCCAGTGTTGCCCAACAAGCTGCAGCCAGATCTGGATAGCTCTTTTCGAGTTACTTAGTTCAACATCATTCCCTCACTCCCTCCCCTCGTCCCCCACCTAATCAACCACCCTTTCCCCTCCAACACAATATGGTCAAAGAATGTTTTCACAACCGAATATCTTAAGTGAGGAAGCTATGATAAATATAACAGTACTGAACATGTCGAAGGTCATATCTGCTCTGCTAGGATATTGAACTTAGAAGCAACAGATCAGACCTCTTCCACTAAACTGTAGATCATAATTTGTGACAAGCATCATGTAAGAGAATGGATACAAAATGAGTGACACTAGTGAAACACTTTGAGGTAAACAAAAAATGCACCAACACGAGTTCAGGACGAAAAGTCATCTCTAGGATACTTAAAATATTTGATGGAGCCGGAAAAGTGTGCTAGAACAGTGGGTGGAATTAGTATTCCTAGACAAAAATGCCTTCGAGAAAATGATAATCTTCGAATATGCAGCTCCAGCGTGGAGCACTTCCAACCTAGCAAAACGTAAAAAAAAAAAAAAAAGTTACAAACAGATATTTATATTGTGGAACAACAGTATTCAGAAAGAAAGTACTTGGTGTAACACCTCCGAAGGTGTGTATAATTGTCGGAGCACCCATAAGGAAACTGGGGATCTTTTAGGAGTCTTTTAGACAATTTAATGGAATTTTATTGGTACTGGTCATTTTAACTTGCTCTGGTAGTATTTATTTGTTTTGCTTTATTCATGTTAGTAGTTGGTGCTCTTTTGTGTTCAATGTTTTGTACTGTCAAGAGTGGTCAAAGCGTACTTAAAATATTAAAGCGACCTACTCCAGGGACTGATCACTTCAGTCAGCAGAAAGCTGCCACCACTGACACATCTCCCAACCTTTTCCCATTGACTCGCCTCACGAACAGCCCAAACCAATCCTGAGAGATCGTAATGCCAGAGCAATAATAATTCCAGCTTTTCAGAAGCAAAATCTTTTAACCTCTTGAAGTTATTGAATCCATAGTGGAACTGTTAAAGACAGAATCATTGCTTTACTTAAATTTCACAGCTTAGGCTGACAGACTTCACTGTGTGATGTTAGAAACTCATTCTGTGTGATGTAATGACAAGGAAACATTGCTGCCATTTTTCCCAATATGTAATTGTCATGTAGTAGAGTAGCGACGCAATGCTGACATACCCAGTGTTGTTTAAAAGAAATAAAACCCTTAACAACCCAACGCCCTCACCATTCACCTCCCTCACACCCTGCAGCTCCCTCATTCTCCTCATAGTCAGGCCGCAGCTGAAATATTAAACAGGTGTGTGGAGGGAGTTGAGCTAACGACTGCACGAGTTGGGTGTTGTCAATGAGGCCTCGTAATTGGCTTTTGTGTGCGTGTGTATTCACCATGTGTTTACGAGGGGTCGAGTCTCAGTTCATGAACCACACGCTGAGGAAAATGTAAGGGAAGAAGGTAGAGCCTTAGATCCTGGCCACATATTCAAGAGAAGGACCAGGGGAGATGTATAATGTACAAGATACTCGGAGAAATTGACAGTACGACCAACTGACCAAAAGAAAAGTACTGAAAGAAGCTCAAAACTCAGATAACCCAACAATCACGTCAGAAAAACTTCAGTGCCAGTGGCATTTGGAATGAGCCGGATGAGAGAGAGGTAGAGACAAATATAATAGAGTTTCAAGGAGAAGGTTATTAAAGGAGAGAATTTCTTTAATGCAACCTAGCCTAACCGAACCCATTACAGCAAATTTGTATATTTTAGTAAGAGACTTATATCGGGAATAAATAAACGAACTATAATGCATGTGAACCCAATATATTTATAGGAAATGTTGGTAACGTTTATGATATATGATTGAATGGCTCTTGCCCTTGATTTTAATAATAATGATAAAACAATCACATCGATAGATATGACTGAGGTGTATTTACATGGTTAAATTTATTATATTTTAGAAACTTGTATATTAGCTTTTCCCTGAGGTCACTGATCCAAGCTGACCTTTGCCCTTTCTCAGTTTACTGTTAACCTGCCTGTGGTCATTGGCCTTAGTTGAACCTTTCATTATTCACCACTTGTTAGCTGCTGATGCCTCCCGACGCTTGATGCCTCTCGACACTTAATGCCTCTCGACGCTTGATTCCTCCTGATGCTTGATGCCTCCTGATGCTTGATGCCTCCTGATGCTTGATGCCTCCTCATGCTTGATGCCTCCTGATGCTTGATGCCTCCTGATGCTTGATGCCTCCTCATGCTTGATGCCTCCTGATGCCTCCTGATGCTTGATGCCTCCTGACGCTTGATGCCTCCTGACGCTTGATGCCTCCTGACGCTTGATGCCTCCTGACGCTAGATGCCTCCTGACGCTTGATGCCTTCTGACGCTTGATGCCTTCTGACGCTTGATGCCTCCTGATGCTTGATGCCTCCTGGTGCTTGATGCCTTCTGACGCTTGATGCCTCCTGACGCTTGATGCCTCCTGATGCTTGATGCCTCCTGATGCTTGATGCCTCCTGATGCTTGATGCCTTCTGATGCTTGATGCCTTCTGATGCTTGATGCCTTCTGATGCTTGATGCCTCCTGATGCTTGATGCCTTCTGATGCTTGATGCCTTCTGATGCTTGATGCCTCCTGATGATGCCTCCTGATGCTTGATGCCTTCTGATGTTTGATGCCTCCTGACGCTTGATGCCTCATGATGCTTGATGCCTCATGATGCTTGATGCCTCATGATGCTTGATACCTCCTGATGCTTGATGCCTCCTGATGCTTGATGCCTCCTGATGCTTGATGCCTCCTGACGATTGAGGCCTCCTGATGCTTTATGCATCCTGATGATGCCTCCTGATGCTTGATGCCTCCTGATGCTTGATGCCTCCTGATGCTTGATGCCTCCTGACGCTTGATGCCTCCTGACGCTTGATGCCTCCTGACGCTTGATGCCTCCTGATGCTTGATGCCTCCTGACGCTTGATGCCTTCTGACGCTTGATGCCTCCTGACGCTTGATGCTCCTGACGCTTGATGCCTCCCGACGCTTGATGCCTCCTGACGCCTCCTGACGCTTGATGCCTCCTGACGCTTGATGCCTCCTGATGCTTGATGCCTCCTGACGCTTGATGCCTCCTGACGCTTGATGCCTCCTGACACTTGATGCCTCCTGATGCTTGATGCCTCCTGATGCTTGATGCCTCCTGATGCTTGATGCCTCCTGACGCTTGATGCCTCCTGACACTTGATGCCTCCTGACGCTTGATGCCTCCTGACGCTTGATGCCTCCTGATGCTTGATGCCTCCTGACGCTTGATGCCTCCTGACACTTGATGCCTCCTGACGCTTGATGCCTCCTGACACTTGATGCCTCCTGACACTTGATGCCTCCTGACGCTTGATGCCTCCTGACGCTTGATGCCTCCTGACGCTTGATGCCTCCTGACACTTGATGCCTCCTGATGCTTGATGCCTCCTGATGCTTGATGCCTCCTGACACTTGATGCCTCCTGACGCTTGATGCCTCCTGATGCTTGATGCCTCCTGATGCTTGATGCCTCCTGATGCTTGATGCCTCCTGATGCTTGATGCCTCCTGACGCTTGATGCCTCCTGACGCTTGATGCCTCCTGATGCTTGATGCCTCCTGATGCTTGATGCCTCCTGATGCTTGATGCCTCCTGACGCTTGATGCCTCCTGACGCTTGATGCCTCCTGTTGCTTGATGCCTCCTGATGCTTGATGCCTCCTGATGCTTGATGCCTCCTGACGCTTGATGCCTCCTGATGCTTGATGCCTCCTGATGCTTGATGCCTCCTGATGCTTGATGCCTCCTGACGCTTGATGCCTCCTGTTGTTTGATGCCTCCTGTTGTTTGATGCCTCCTGTTGCTTGATGCCTCCTGTTGTTTGATGCCTCCTGTTGTTTGATGCCTCCTGTTGTTTGATGCCTCCTGTTGTTTGATGCCTCCTGTTGTTTGATGCCTCCTGACGCTTGATGCCTCCTGATGTTTGATGCCTCCTGACGCTGCTAAGTTGTGATGAAAGACGAAGAGAGTGATACTTCTGAAAATAAAGATTCATATCAGAATATTTCATTTTATTTACTTTCCATAGTAACTATTTCTATTATTATTATTAAATTCATGGAGCAGCACTAGACCAGTAAAAGTGAAATAACCTTTGAGAAATGCCAGATAATCCGCTTTGGCGAATGGAAGGTTAGTTCTGGTTCTTTGAATCAAATGCTTCAATCATTGTCAATGAACCACCACCTTTTCCTCCCCCCCCCCTCAAGAAACCACCCATCCCCTCAAGAAACTACCCCTCCCCCTCAAGACACCACCCCTCCCCCTCAAGAAACCACCCCTCCCCCTCAAGAAACCACCCCTCCCCCTCAAGAAACCACCCCTCCTGCTCAAGACACCACCTCTCCCCCTCAAGAAACCTCCTACGCCTCACTCCCTAAATCTTCTCGACTATTGATCCCTGACAGCTCTTTGCCCCAACTTAATGCCCGATCACTGCAGCTAAATACACTCAATCCTCAATTACAGGTCAGCGGCAGTGCCAGCGCTACCTTACCTCGGGCAACTTGTAGGAGAGTCTTTTGACATTAATAAGTTAATAGCGTTGTTCGGAGGCGATAGTTATTAAAGCTTGATCACCTGTGTTTAGTGCTTGCTGATTTTATAGTCTGTTGATTTTATCTTTGTTATTGTGTTGTATATATTATTTTTAATTGAGTGTCGTGACCTACGTGAGAGGCTGCTGCTGCTGCTGCTACTGCTGCTACTGCTGCTACTGCTGCTACTGCTGCTGCTGCTGCTACTGCTGCTGCTGCTGCTGCTGCTACTGCTGCTGCTACTACTACGACCACTACTACTGTTGATATTATTACTACTATTGCTAATACTAGCCTTAGTCATTTCTGAGTTAAAAGTTTAACCCTTGCATACAAAAAAGACACAGGGTCTTCTGGGTAATATTTAGGAAGCTGCCATTAGTCAACGACACACGGGGACCTGCTTCTTAAAAAAAAAATCCACTGACAAAGACTGTTCAAATAACCTAGGAAAGCAACTTTCCGCCATTTTGTGGGTTTACTACAATAAAAACTGTTTGGTGTATTTTTGAATAAACAATATATATCGCCAATGATTAACCATACATCTTGTAAATATTGTGTTGCTGGAGGAAGATTATATATAAGTATTCTGTCTTTACTGTCTAGTTTATGCTTTGGGCGAAAATATCTATTTTGCTGGGAAGTAATATAATCCATTCTCAAACAAATCTTAAAAAAAAAACTTTTTTTACGTGAACAGATAAAAATTAAACTGCAAAGTAATTAAAGAGAAAATATTACATGCAAATCCCATTTCTTGGTTCAACCCGAATTACTTACCCCCTGAAAGGCTTTGGTTCTTACTGGTTTAGTGCTTTCCGAAGAGCGTAATAATAAAATCCATTATATAAGGTAACAGGAAAATGCATAAACTGAAACCTTAGCTGAGCTTTCTTCTTGATTTCTTTGCAGGAGCGCAGAGTCTGTTCATCACACCGTCTGGAGGAGAGCAGTCTGTGTTCCAAGGTGACAGTTTCTTCGTGTCCTGCTCCAGTAGTGCCACCAACGTCCAGAGGGTCATGTGGACAGGTCCGGAGGGTCAGCAGATCACCGACTATAAGGGCAGGTCAGGGCTGACGATTCATAGTAAAGGAGTTATGTTGGTTAGGTCAGAAGGGATTTTTAGGTAATTACCCTGTTTCAGAGAACAAAAATTAAACACAGTTACAATGGTTTGATCATCAGACATTCATTTTGGACAGGCAAGATTTCATTTTCATCTTTCCAGTATATTATGTGTCCATGCCGGACACATTAACTTGGTGAAACTGATATTATGGTTAGGTCAGACAGTGTTCCAGGACACACACTTTAGTTATTTCGTGTAAGGTAATAACCCACTGCCCTTTTGTTTAGGTCTGGGCAATAAATAAATATCCTTATAAGTTAGAACAGATGAAGGGAAGTGTATGATGATTAAATCAAACGGAATCAGAGGAATATAGTGTGAAGTCATGGGACTAACTCATGGCATTAAAGAAAGTCATGAATATACGTGTTGGTCGGGTCGTGTGAATTTATTGGGAAATATGTTGGCATGGTCAGACGAATTTAAATTCGAAACCGGGAATAATCATTAAGGTGGTATAAACCTTGGTAATAAATACCGACAAGTTGGTTTAGAAAGACACGTAAGCAAACACTATAACATATTTATTAGAAAACGTTTCGGTCCTGGGACCTTGATCACTTCTAACATACAGAGGTAGAAAGACATTATATATATAGGCGGAGAGTGAGATGTGACGCACGTGACCTGAGGAATGTCATAAGAACATAAGAATGGAGGAACACTGTAGAAGGCCTACTGGCCCATGCGAGGCAGGTCCTCTGTATGTTAGAAGTGATCAAGGTCCCAGGACCGAAACGTTTTCTAATAAATATGTTATAGTGTTT
This sequence comes from Cherax quadricarinatus, assembly GCF_038502225.1. Classification (NCBI taxonomy): domain Eukaryota; kingdom Metazoa; phylum Arthropoda; class Malacostraca; order Decapoda; family Parastacidae; genus Cherax; species Cherax quadricarinatus. The sequence goes on from NC_091313.1 coordinate 29,694,894, forward strand.
GCTTACGTGTCTTTCTAAGGTAGATTGTGCAGAGTCAAATAAGTATTCCCTTGTTGTGTCGCGGATTGTCATGAGGTATATTTGCCGACACGTCATGTGGGACCAAGATGGATGCTGATTGTTCAAACGTGTTGAGGGATCAGGGTTAAATAGCCATCCACTGGATTGAGTCATTCAGGGTCATAGTGGATATTCACTCGCCGTGTACGAGGACTCAGGAAGGCTTATTCGCCTGTCGGATTAGTTCGGATCAAGACGGTATTTATTTGTATAGTATAGAGAGATTACAGAAGATATTTTGTTAAGCCAATTTGATCTTTGCTACATTGTTTAAATATAGTGAAGACACTGTGTGTCGAGAGCATCTGACCACACAGCCTCTTGATACTAACCCTTGAAATACCTGTACGGTAATGTAGAAATGGAGGACAAAGAGGGTTAGATATGAAATGGATGAAGATTCGGTACAGTGTGCTGAATCACTGATTGTGTATTATATAAAAGTTGGAAAACTAAGAGTGTATGTGATAGAGCTGTGATGCACCACTGATAGATTGTATGATTAAAAAAAGTGCTAGATCACGTGTGTGTACTCACCTAATTGTGGTTGCAGGGGTCGAGACTCGGCTCCTGGCCCTGGTGTGTGTGTGTGTGTGTGTGTGAGTGTGATGCGTAATGAAGCAGTATTGGATGGCTGAAACTTGGGAACTCCTAGGTCAAGTTACCAGTCAAGTTATCCTCCGTCAGAGTTCGGGCTGTGTCTCTCAGGCACTAATATCGTCTCTTCTTATTGTTCAGTTTTAATATTTTACTTCCACTTAAAAATTTCTTTCCATTCTTTCGATCTGCCAGCATAGGTTTTAGAGATCGCATCTCATCTCACAAACACTCTGAAACATGCCTTGCCTAAATTCAAAGCCATTTAAATAATGGATTGCGTATGGAGGAGGAACCAACATGGCTGACTAAAGTCTTCAGAGGCCGTGGGAGTCTTCCTCTTACCAGGACTCATCGCATACCCTGAGAGATTATGGCACACAAGCCAGTTTCAGGCATTTAGAAGTGCCACAGGAGAGCAGCGGGGAGATTCTGAAGCCCGGAAGTGAGGGTAAAACGAGCTCTCATCTTAAGTTGTGAAGAGAGGAGAGTCCTCCAAGTAGAATTTTTTCGGGTCAAGTTTGATTACCCTGCCCATGTACCTTGCTCTCATCTCGCCACCGTCTGAGTGTTTGATGTGCCTCCCTCCAGCATCTTCTGAGGGATCATCCAGGCTCTCGCTTAGAACGAGTGGTCAGTGAATGAGCTCAAGCAAAGCTCAATCTATTTTCAATATTTTTTTTTTTTTACACGAGAGAGAAGATTTGTGGTATTTTGATATGGGCGAGTTCTTAATGCAGTTAATGTATGGATGATTCTAGCATTGTTAATGTGCTGGTGTTGTGTGTTCCAACAATGTGTGCTTGGTTTAAGCACTGTTTGTGTAGCTATTAAGTTGAATAACTGTTGTGGTTTTATTTCTGCTCATGGACCGGGCCTCGGGGGCGTTGACCCCTGAAACACCCTCCAGGAAAGGAAAGTATTACCTACGCTTAATTCTTGAAATAAGGTCTAATATTTCAACCCAAACGCAACGGTTGTGAACATATAATTTTATGTTTGCTACCAAAGTCACTCTCGTAATCGCACTGGTCGATTATCACTTTAGTCATAGGCAATTATCGCCAATTACCTGGGCTTGGATGATTAGTTTCTGACGATGCTGGTGGAACGAGGTGGTGGCTGTTGTTCGTCTGTTCTCTATTCAGATGAGGCGACTTGATGCTGGTGAAGAACTCTTGACCCAAGGAGTTGAAGATGCTCTTACCATTTTCTGATCAAACCTGATTTAAAATGTGTGTTTGTGGGGGTGGGGGGTGGCGTGTGTGTGTGGATGACGTGTGTGTGGATGGCGCGTGTGTGGATGGCATGTGTATGGATGGCGCGTGTGTGGATGGCATGTGTATGGATGGCGCGTGTGTGGATGGTGGGTCTTTCAACTATACACTGGGGAACAATGACCTTAACAGGAGTTTATAAGAATCGGGATTATTTTATTCTTCCAGAGATTTAAGTACTTACGCCTGTCTGTCCTAAAAACAAACAAGGTCTGAGCTCGTCTCTCACCCCCCGCAGACACTGGAAATTTCTTTTCAGTTTCCCCCATCTGAATGTAGCCGAAGTTTCTATATTTATATTGCCAGGAACGGCAGCGAAAGTTACCTAGTCATATCTCATCTGAAGGAGGGATAAGTTTGTATGCTTTGATTAACTCTGAAGGCAGCTGATATGAAAATGAAAGTCTCTCTGACATGAGCAAAAGTTTGAAAAAGACTCTTCTGTCGTCTTTAGGTTGACTTTATTTTTTTCATCTCATAGGCAAGTTTAAACTGGCGTTATTTCCACCGGGAAACGTTTAAGAAAGTTTTTCTTTCTCTTGAGAGGCTGGACTTATTATTTTTTCTCTTAAAGATAAAGGAAAAGTTCGTTCCCTCTCTCTCTCAATTCTAGTACTGGAAATGTTTGCCTCTCCTCCTAAGACGGTAAAATATGTATCTGTTAAGAGTGAAACTTTGTCTAAGAGTGAAAGTTTTACTGTCTCCTTGTAAAAGTGACTATCTCTCAGCCTTCCAAACACAGTAAAGTTTTGTGCTTATATCTTATCTTTTGTCAAAACAGAAAAACTGAGCCTGTCTCTGTTAAAACATAGGTTTATGCAGGTCACTTCTCTTAAACACAGAAAGATTGTGTAGATCTTTTCTGTTAAAACTTAGAAAAGTTGTGCCGATCTCTGTTAAAACAGAGAAAGTTTGTACCTTTTTCTTATGTCAAGACTTACATAGTATCTCCTCTCCTTTCAGGTGAGTGAAGAGCTCCCCGAAGAATGTCTGTGCTTCTCTTGTGCGTAGAGTTGTGGCGTTTGTCTTGTTCTAATGAGACAGCTGCAGTATTTGTTAGTGGCTTCTGAGAGAGAGAGAGAGAGAGAGAGAGGAGGGGGGGAGAGAGAGAGAGAGAGAGAGGGCGGTAGGCCCCAACACAATAAGGATGAGATGAACATAGTGAAAATCTACTCGTCTGGATACATCTCCCTTGTTCGTGAGAGTGTTTGTGGAGTTGGCCCCTTATCACTGCATCCTTTACGAGTTTTTTTTTATTTCTCTGCCACCCTGATACTAAATAAATACTAACTAACGTCGCTATAGTTCATTTGAAGCTTTAGCTTGTGTGTCTCAATGTCTGTATCTTTTTCTGACAGTTTCATTCTACCCAGTAAATTATTCTTTAGAATTTTGCACGTCGTGATTGTGTTCTGACTCTCCTCACAGTTCTCGGTTAAAGTTCCTTTAGTCTCTCCTTACAAGGTATTCGTCTCAATTCTGGGATTAAGTTTTATTGTAAGCTTTTGAGCCTTTTTAAGTTCTGAACCTGTTTAGACGAGGGCTCCACATGAATTAATTTTATCTGTTTGGTGTTTAGTATTGCGGAGGATTGTTTACGTCCTGAATGTTGTTCTAGTATATGCCGCGGAGGTTACACTGTGTTTTGTACATCTCTGGAGGAATATCTGCTGGGATGCTGACACATCTTTGAAATGTGTTCAGTCTCCGTTTTGCCTTTTTTTTTTCCTCTTTTCCTCTTTTGCCACTACTTATCAAAGTCGTGTGTGTGTGTGTGTGTGTGTGTGTGTGTGTGTGTGTGTGTGTGTGTGTGTGTGTGTGTGTGTACTCACCTAGTTGTACTCACCTAGTTGAGGTTGCGGGGGTCGAGTCCGAGCTCCTGGCCCCGCCTCTTCACTGATCGCTACTAGGTCACTCTCCCTGAGCCGTGAGCTTTATCATACCTCTGCTTAAAGCTATGTATGGATCCTGCCTCCACTACATCGCTTCCCAAACTATTCCACTTACTGACTACTCTGTGGCTGAAGAAATACTTCCTAACATCCCTGTGATTCATCTGTGTCTTCAGCTTCCAACTGTGTCCCCTTGTTACTGTGTCCAATCTCTGGAACATCCTGTCTTTGTCCACCTTGTCAATTCCTCTCAGTATTTTGTATGTCGTTATCATGTCCCCCCTATCTCTCCTGTCCTCCAGTGTCGTCAGGTTGATTTCCCTTAACCTCTCCTCGTAGGACATACCTCTTAGCTCTGGGACTAGTCTTGTTGCAAACCTTTGCACTTTCTCTAGTTTCTTCACGTGCTTGGCTAGGTGTGGGTTCCAAACTGGTGCCGCATACTCCAATATGGGCCTAACGTACACGGTGTACAGGGTCCTGAATGTGTGTGTGTGTGTGTGTGTGTGTGTGTGTGTGTGTGTGTGTGTGTGTGTGTGTGTGTGTGTGTGTGTGTGTGTGTGTGTGTTGCGGATATGTGCGTGTGCGATAGCGTCTGCGGAGACACGAGGGAGCTGTTGGATAACTTCGATGCTGCTACTACTCCGTGAACTTTGTAAAGCGCCCTTACAACATCTTGTGAAGGTCCTTCTTGGGGAAATGTGGTGGTGTTTTGTCTCTCACTTCGCGGCTCCAGAGAAAACGTTGTCGCTGAGTCCCGTTTGAAAAAATACCTCGTGCTTCTTTTTTTTTTTTCCTCAGCCACTACCAACAGTTTCATCGCCACCACCAACTTTCACTACCGCCAAACTAGCACCGCCACATCATTACCATTACAATATTACCACATCACCATTACAGTACTACCATATCACTACCATTACAGTATTACCACATCACTAAACTACTACCACCACCACTACTGTTAGCACTTCCCCACTACCACCACCGTAACCCCCCCTCCCTGCTAAAACCACCACCGCCATTACCACAACCACCATCCCATTCCCCAGTTCCTCTTTGTCTGGAAGCAACGCTAAAGACTCATGCATTCAAGGAACACAGAGTGGTTCTCCAGCTCTTTGTGTAAACAGCAAGCGCTCTTAGTGAGGCAAAAAGGTTTTGTATTTTTTTCTTCCCTCTGATGAGTGGGATGTCGCAAGTCCGGGCGAGAGTGGGGAAGAGAGAGCTGGGATCTTGTATGAGAAAGATAATCTTAATCTATTCCAGGAAAACACTGGAGGGGGGAGATACGAGCAGAAGGCACTGTACACGGTGCAAAATTTTCCCAGTGAAAAGCAGAGGTGCAATAAGTACACTAAGCCATAATAAGTGCAAAAGGGCCAAGGTTTTTCAACACCTTACTTTTATACATAGGGTATTTGCCAACAGACCCCTAACTGTCTTCAAGAGGGAGCTTTACGGATTCCTCTCAAACGCTTCCTGATCAGCTGGATTGTGGTGCCTACGTTGGACTGCGTGCTGCTAGCATAGCACTATTACCCTGACTTAGTTAAGTCAGCAGTCAAGGGGCGATAACCCCTTTGAAACCATGAACAGATACTCAACAGTTAAGGACTTCTGAGGGAGGAGGTCTGAGGGAGGGAGTCGCCGGGTCTAGTGAAGGAATTTTGGGTGGGTCTGGAGCAGAGGGATTTAGTGGAGTTGGCCTGAGGAAGGCTTAGCTTAGCTTGTCTAAGACAACAAAACCAGCAGAGGTTTCTTTTACATCTCTCGCAGGGTTTTTAATGCGTTATTTTTGTAGTTTTGTAGACCGTCGAGCATCGTAAGAAGTGAGATTGTCAAGGGTTTTAGTGCTGCTGTAACTACGCCCTTTTTCACAGCAAGTATAACACTCCATCCCATAACAGGAACTATCATGTATTTCTTTTATCTTCCACAAGAAAAATTATTGGCAGGTATGCCATGCGGACAGATGACTTAACTGGTAGGTTTGTAATGCTCTGAATAATGTAAATGTCAGGTGTCTGGCATGTGTGTAATGTAGTAATACTGTAACTCTCAGGAGCGGAGCACATAATTTTTCTTGCAATGTCGAATGTGAGCAATCAGGTGTGTGGTTGGTAGATAGGAGGAAATTTAGATAGGTAAATGACAGTTATGTTTAAGAGTATATAGATAACAGACCTGTGTAGCGGGAAGGGAAACAATACTTTGAGAAATTTAGCCACTGAAGACCAACGTCTTTAATTTCTTCGCAACTTCTCAAAGAAACAGTTTGCTAGTACAGGTTAACATATTCCAACAATCAGATATTAACCTGATATTAAATTCGCCAGACAATATTTGTGGATGAGTTTATCTTTAAGAAGTTGAAGGGTGAGCTCATTTATTGCTGTTTGGCATAAATGCTGCTGCCTCCTTCGTAGTCTCTCCTTGTTCCTCTGCTCCACAGACTACATCTTCACCGCTTTCATTATGTTTACAACAGCAATGAGTGAATGTCACCACTAGAGCTATCCTTAAACTGTATTACACACCTACGCGATACACTTAACCTTAAACTCCATCACATACACTCGGAATACACCTATTCTTTAACACTCGCACCAACACAATCCTGGTCCAATCCACAAGCTTACGTGATACACCTATTCTTGAACCATATCACACCCCCACATGATATAAGCGACAACTCACTTCTAATTGACAAGCAAATATACTTCCTTTACAGGCAACAAGGTGGAATCGACTGTTACTCATTAATATTCTATTTACATAGTCTTTCTCTATTTAGGAAAATTTTTATATCATAAACATTGGTAAATCCGGATCGTGTGCATATTAGGATATCACCGTCACTTGTACTAGAGAGATTTCAATTATTATTATTATTATTATTATTATTATTATTATTATTATTATTATTATTTATCATGGGAAAGCGCTTAACCCGTAAAGGTGGGACAGCGCTTTAGGATTAGGAGGTAATCGAATTTGATCAAAGGAAGGGAATGGTGGCTCAAATAACTTAAGCGAGAGTTAGGGAGCTTGTGTTTGTATCTTAAATTAAGGCATTTACGAAAGTATTACAGTACATTAATTTGAATTCAGTTATTATACATTTCAAAGAGTCGTAAAAAAATTTTTTTAACCAAAATTGGTTACACAGCTTTGTGCAGCTACACTAATCTATAGGACGTTTCACTCACTGGGAAAACGTAAGTATCCCTGTAATTTTTCAAAGGTATTGAATTCAGTGTCTCTGGAGCTGCGGTTCAAGTGAATTAGTCTGGCGCCTCGATCCATTTTGGAATCTATAATTTCTCCGATAAACTCTCTCGCATTGGAAGTAGCTTCATTTTACAATCTGCTAGACCGGGCCACACTGAAAGTCCTCACTATCTACAAACAGGAAAAAAAAAACTGAATTTTACTGTATTGTTTTGTCTTTACATATTTTTAGTAAAAAAAACAAAAAAAAAAAAACTTCTTAGCAAGGACATTACGCAGATGTTTATGCACAGATATATGAAGCGACTATGTCTTTATCTAATTTTGTACAATGAAGTTCCTAACCAAATAGCACAGTCGGGGAACTTTTATCAGTTTGTACCCGATCTAAGTTTCATTTCATCCGCATTTAACATTTCTCATACATATTATGTTATACGACCCTTGTGGGTTTATCGCTTAGTTGTGATTATATTAATCTTATATTTTGCAGAAGGATTTCATATCACAATATATATACTTAGATCTCAGCTACAGTATTAAAAGGAGATAATCATCTTTGTATGAGTTGAAACGAAAGTGACTGGTAAAAAAAAAAAAAAAAAAAAAAAAAAAAAACTAGGAATATACTTTAAGATTTTTGGGAAGGCCGCAGCGTGTTGGAGCTTGAGGTCAACCATGGCCACATCGTTGGCTTCAATCGCCCTTGTTTAACAACTTCAGTTCTCCAGTCTGTCGCTACTTGACCACTGGCGCTGTTTTCACACATTCGAAGCCGTGATTCACATTTTTATAATTGTTAGTCAAACTGAGAAACTGACGCAGTGGACAACTGAGTTCAACGATTCACCTCCACTCGGACATTAGTGCTTATGTCAAATACTAGAAATAGTGGCCTAGTTGTGCACTGATACTGGCTCGTTAATTAGGACTGTAGTTAACACCACAGACCCATACGAGTATAGCGATTGCTCTGTAACAACTGTACTTATTTTTTATATGAATTGTTGATGGTCCCTAGTGCTTTGTGTGTACAAATATATATATATATATATATATATATATATATATATATATATATATATATATATATATATATATATATATATATATATATATATATATAATATATATATATATATATATATTGTGTGTGTGTGTGCACAAATTTATGATTCAAACTTGCAGGTACACCTTATACTGATATTGTTTAACTTAATCTCTAAATCACTGTAATTAATATCTTATATAATGTCATTTTTGTTTCAACATTACCTTATTTATTATATATTGGACTAAACTCGATGCTACAGTAACTTTATTCTCTAAAACTAAATCTAGCCACTCTTTCTCGAGTCATTACTTGAGCAATTAAAAATGTTTTAATTAGAATCTTGTGCTTCCCAGGAATATTCAGCATTGAGCGACACTTTCTTGTTCTCTCTCTCTCTTCTACAGTGTGCCTTATAACGAGTTACCAAGGTGGGTTCCGAGGCATCTCATCAAGGTAGAGATGTGGGCAGGTTACCTTCCAACTTTGCCATTTCCTGTTTTCTCTCATCTATATCTGATGACAGAAAACGGGTCGACTGCTGCATTGTTATATATTTTTAGTTGGTTTAGCATGTTGCTACCTCCGACCTCGCGCTTCATAACATTTGTCAACATTTAACCGTCCGTGATAAATAACTATGCTGTAAATCAAAGGAATAATAGTAAAGCTAGAGTTAAGTCAAGCTACTTTGTGTTGGTAAAAGCCGCTCGTTCTCTTACTGTCTGATCTTCAGGTAAACCTGGTCTTTAGGTCAGCCTGGTCTTTAGGTCAGCCTGGTCTTTAGGTCAGCCTGGTCTTTAGGTCAGCCTGGCCTTTAGGTCAGCCTGGTCTTTAGGTCAGCCTGGTCTTTAGGTCAGCCTGGTCTTTAGGTCAGCCTGGTCTTTAGGCCATCCTGGTCTTTAGGTCATCCTGGTCTTTAGGTCAGCCTGGTCTTTAGGTCAGCCTGGTCTTTGGGTCAGCCTGGTCTTCAGGCCAGCCAGGTCTTTAGGCCAGCCAGGTCTTTAGGCCAGCCAGGTCTTTAGGTCAGCCTGGTCTTTAGGTCAGCCTGGTCTTTAGGCCAGCCTGGCCTTTAGGTCAGCCTGGCCTTTAGGTCAGCCTGGTCTTTAGGTCAGCCTGGCCTTCAGATCTGTTATTACCTAGTCTTCAGGTCTACTAAATAAAAGGCTATTAGTAATCTAACTTTGTAAACAGAACTTTATCGTTAAGCTTAATAGCTTAGTCCTAAACCTGTTTTCATATGACTAACATAAATGTTTTATGTCCGTTAAAAATGGCTTTTATTCTTTTTTTTTTTTTTGCAAAAGAAAAATATACTGTTTCTAATTAATAGCTGCAAGGGAAGTAATGTATGATTCTGGCTTTTTGCTTCTTGTAACTAAGGCGCATTTGTATAATGTCATTATTTTATTTGAAGGATTTAGACGAGGCTTGCGCTTAAGAAAACGCATTTTTTTTACTTTTGTTTACAGAAAACGTGAATGACCCAAGTATATTTAATGAAGAATGTAACTATATATATATATATATATATATATATATATATATATATATATATATATATATATATATATATATATATATATATTATATTTATATATATATATAAATATATATATATTTATATATATATATAAACATATATTTATATATATAAATATATAATATATATATAATTATATATATAAATATATAATACATATAATATTTATATATATAAATATAATATATATACATAAATATATAATATATATATATAATATATATATATAATATATATATATTATATATATATAATATATATATATAAATATATATATATATATATATATATATACATTATATATATATATATATATATATATATATATATATATATATATATGCAATAAGATCACAGTAAACAGGTGATTTCAGAATATGCAAAACAACCACTCTGAAAGAATAGAGAAATTCCAAGCGCTTTCGTGACTACTCACATTATCAAGGAACTATGAAAGTAAAGCATCCAAGGAAGCTATATAAGGATCTGATAGTGAGGTGCTGGCCAGACACCTTATATAGCTTCCTTGGATGCTTTACTTTCATAGTTCCTTGATAATGTGAGTAGTCACGAAAGCGCTTGGAATTTCTCGATTCTTTCAGAGTGGTTGTTTTGCATATATATATATATATATATATATATATATATATATATATATATATATATATATATATATATATATATATTATGCATAATCCTAGTTCAAAATAGTTGCTTCAATTACCTCGACATTGTTTTGAACCAGTAAGCTGCTACAGGTAGCCTGATCTTGTGTGTAGTGATTTAGTGAGATTTTCGATGTCATGATCTTGTATCCCTCCATAGCAAGAATAATCTTTGATGTCCTGACTTGGTACACTTAGTTTTTTTTTTCCAAGTGCTTGATTAGTGACCTGTTACTCTTAGCAAAATCCTGGTTGTCTTGATCTGCTACAATTAGCGAGAGCTTTAGTTTCGGGTAGTAAGCACGCACCCTTTCAGTAGCGGCTTAATCGTAATTTTAGTCGTATAGGATAGATAAACCCAATGTGAATTATGTGAGTAAATTACCTGCATGAGATTTACAAGGTATTACCTGAATTATTACCTGCAAGTAATTTGGGTGAAGTAAGTGGGACTTAGTTACAATAGGTCACCAAACTGTCACTCCCTTGATGCCCACTCCTTACAACTCTCACAAAAAGCTAGACCTGACATTAAATTAATAATTACAATGTTAAACATTAATACCAATAATGGTAAATTATAAAATAATGTGGACTGTATAATAGGCTTCCTGGGTACACAAAAGAAATTGGTATTAACACTTACCATTTAATTACCGGAAGACAATGCTGATGGAACACACCCTAACATTACCCTAACACCTAGGATTTACAATGGCCAATCCAAAAACTACTGTACTTTATGAGTAAGCATCACTTAGCTAAGGTGTGTTGTGGGAAGGATTCATTGAAGTCCTCTATTTTTTCCGTCCTGTTTGCCGAATTGTATTTATCCCAATTCTTTAGCAGGAACGTGTCAGCAATTTCTAAATTACGGATTGAGGCCGATATACAGCAAATGACCTTCGAGAACGCCTGATTACATTGCATAATTCAGTCCAGTGTTCACACATTAAATCCAATATGGTTATTGTGGAAATTTTTTACATAATTTCCTAAATGTAGAACATATGAATAATACAATTGTGTAATAAAATATAAAGAAATTTCAAGGGAGTGGGGTGGAGAACAGCCAGTAGGGACGCTGAGGAGACGCCATTTTGAATGTGTGAACACTGGTTGTCGTGGGAACTACTGCTAATAATTCGGCATTTTCCGAGGCCTGATGGGTGTTTCGGCCTGAATATGTAATAGGAACCTGTGTTAATGTTCCCTGCTGAAGAATTGAGACAGGAAATTTGTGGGATCTCAAGAATTGTGTGTGGAGGAAGGAAAAATAGAGGACTATAATTCTCCTAGGAGTACCACTCATTTAAGTGATGCCTACCCATAATGTACAGTAGTTTTTGCATTAGCCATTGTAAATTCTAGCTGCCAGGGGTTAGGTTAGGGTATGTTCCATCAGCATTAAGTGTCCTCCAGTAATTAAATAAGTGTTAATACCAATTTTATTTGTTGTCCCCAACAAGCCTAATCCTATACAGTCCACTAAATTTCAATGTGCCAGAGTAGCTGGTTTTAATACTGTAATTATTAACTTAATGTCAGGTCTAGGTTTTTGTGAGTGGTGAAGAAGTGGGCAGTCGAAGGAGTTGCACTTAGTGACCTACTGTGACTAAGTCCCGCTTACCTCACCCAAATTACTTGCAGGTAATGCCCTGTAAACCTCCTGCAGGCGATTTGCTCACATATTAATCATAATAATAATGAAGTTCCACAATTATCATAACCATTTATATAGCATATATTTTTAAATAGTAAAAAAATCATTGCCACGGGAGTGTAGGTAATAGCGTGGTTACAAGACACTGTCCACGGTGTTGAAGAAGTCATAGGTTAGGAGCAAAGTTTTACCATGGCAACCTTTTGCTGTGTGGCAATTAAAACTTGCTCTGCACCTGTCATTTCTCTCAAGCTAATGGCGTGTTGTTGACAGAGTTTCCATTGACGACTCACCGCCCAACCTGCTCGTCAATACCAGGTTTCTCATACCACGGCCGGGGAAGACGACCTATTGTGCTCTGCATAAAGCCATGACGTCAGTGCTCACGATCGATGCTACTTTTCAGACTCGCTAATTGGGTACCCGCAGCCCTCTTTCACCTGTACCAATATCCACTTCGTGTTTATGAACTAAATCCCCCTCCCTACCCCTTATCTACCCTTTTTCCTTTCAGTACCCGCAACCCGTGTTCAGACTTCGTTGTCCTCTATTATAGAAAGTGTATGGCGATACCAGCGCCTTTAGGGTATTACATTTTGTCCACTGCTGCCAGACCTAAAATACCCCTTATTTTGTTATTATCCATAAATATAGTTTGATTTATATTAGCCAAATTTAAAAGTTTTATAGAGGTTTTGATCGGTAATCAACGGACTACCCTCGAGAACGCACGTCCTCCGTGCAGGAAAGATTTATATTATTATGAGAATAACGGGCGGAGGACAGTGTCCACCAGTTCTTGCGCTGAACCGCCGACACGGGTTTAGCGATTTGTGAAACAGTTTGCAAAAACAGAACCCTCGTTGGCGAAATGCATTTGAGCAATAAGTACTTGTCACCTTGTTTTGTGGACCTGTGATTTTCTTCCTTAGATCGAAAGTAGATGCGTCCCCATCCCGCAAGCATTGTATGACCCCTTCGAGTTTAATGTCCCCCCCCCCTCCACCCTACGAATGTAATAATCTCGCCTTGTTTATCTTTCAAAAACCAATAATGAATGCGCGAGGGATGAGAGTAAATTGTTTTTCATCACTGGTTAGTTGTCCGCCTAATCCATCCTGTGTATAGAGAGACTATTGTAAAAGCATATGCACCACTGAATTAAATATGATAGTCCCCATTGTTGCAGTAGTGGGTATGTGCAACCGATAAAATCTTGAGTTGGATAAACTCAAGATTTTATGCTTTGAAAATATAAGTTGTAGACGGGTGGAACACGCTAGTACCTTCCCTGTCTTCAAAACTAGGTTGGCCAAGTATGCGAGAGAGAAGGATTGGGTTTGAGAACCTTAAAATGGGTGGGTACGCCCTAGACAGTGCTCCTCTGATCTTTTAAGCTTTGTGTCCTAGAGTCCAAGAAAGCGGACATAAATCCATGCTGAACCTCGTATTGTTAAATACGTAAGGGTAGAAAAACTTGTAGATGATGTAACGCACATTTCGATTACAATTGTTCAGAGTAAAGGTTTGCCTGCACAGTAGGCTTTTTCCAATCTGATATAGAAACATGATGACAGCCTTATGAGTTAGCGGAAGTGGTGGACAATCTTCTCTCCAGTGACTGTCTACAACCGCTGTGTAATTCCATATTTTACAATGGCTAGTCTGCAGAATACTCCGTTATGTTCCTGTATTAGACTGAAACAAAGCCCTCTGTGCAGGCGATACGTCCCTCTAATAAAGATGGGTTGCACATGACATAATCACCCTGTCCGTATTATACACCTTTGCTCCAATAATACATGTTTGACACTGCAGTACCATGGAATTTTGGTACAGGGGGATATCTTCTATTACCCTTGGCCCACCTTATGGGTGTGATCCACTTCCTCTAGTGGGCATCGCCCATGTCACCACATCTGCTGAAACTCTCCTCTGCCACTGGCTCCATTATAATAGTCTAATGCAGGAATATGACGGAGTCATATTCCTGCATTAGACTGAAAAAGCTTGCTCTCTAGGCGAAATCTCTACCCATAAAGTTACCCAGGTTTTACACAAATGTCTTATTCGTCAGTTTGTTTGTATGGTATACCTTTGATCCAAATATATCGTTATGATGGCTACATTTGTCGAGGTCACCCATCCATTTACCGACCAGACCCAATATGGTGCTTACGATTTGTTTTGTAAATAACTGTTTTGACTGACTACTGGAGTTTTGAGCGTGTAGCTTTTTAGAGTGAGTCGTATTTTTCATTGCTTGTTGCATGTCCCATGCATCACTGCCTGCCTGCCTTGGCGAGACATTGTCTCATTAACGAGGGTGAGAGATCCCTATGATTTCGAGTAATCCCTATTTTCCGGGATACAGTTACTTTATAGACTAGAAAAATTGGTTTCTAGCTCTGTAAAAACTCCTTTATCCCTATTTAAATGTCCAATTTATTATTAAATCTTTTCTTATTACATCTCGTTAAAACTCTTCTCCTGTATATTACATTTTGTCTGGTTAAAACTGTCCAGTTATCTCCTGATAAAACTGTTCCAATTATTCCTTACAAAAATCCTTCCCATTTATTCCTTGTTAAAACTGTCCCATATATTCTTTGTTTAAACTATCGTATGTATTGCTTGGTAAAGCTGCTTTATTATTAACTCATTAATATCTTATTAAAACTATCCTATTTTTCTCCTCTTGAAATTAACTATTTTCGTTAAGACTGTCCCATTGCAGTTTGTTATTCCTATTAATCAGAGCCAAAATTGCTCAGTTTCTCAGATAAAATGTTCGTCTTGTTTTATTCATGGATGTGCTAAACCCGTAAGGGTCATATAGAGCTTGGTGAATGGTAGGTAACTGGTATTGATCCAAGGAGAGAAGCTCCCATTCCTTGGATCAAGAGCCCTTCAAAATCATCAAGGCAACATCCCATTCCCAAAGGGATTTTTTCCCTATCCCCACCCCTGCTAAAACTCCAGTTTTTCCCAAGATAAATTATCCCATTATCCCCTGTTAAAAACTATGTCCTTTCTGTCGTTAAAACTGCTTGCTAAACTGTCCCATTTATTACACGCTAAAGCCTGTTAACACTTTAATATTTCTGCAGAATACTAATGACAAAGTAGGAATGTCTTTCTCCAATATGGCTTCACAGTTCCTAGTAATTCCTCGAAATTTTAACAAAAAACTGATGATGCATAATTTACTGTACAGCCTTCTTGCTTCTTACATATGAATGGTTCAGTAAATAAACTTTTGATATGTTTAGCAATTTTCAATATGTCGCCTTTATTACCAGTAGTAAACAAGATACATTTGCTTCTGTTATAACAGAGTATGTGCACAGAGAGGTGCAAATTTCTTAGTACAGAATCAAGTTATTTATTAACCATTTTAGGGATTAGAGTATTCTTGATGAGATTTAAACAGATGAGTAACCTTTTTATGGACGATATTTCGATACGCATTGATATCATTGATATTAACTATCATTGATATTAATGTCACTATTATAGCCATTTTTAGCAATGACTTTCTTGATTACTATCTTAAATGTTTATTATTATTAATAGTAGTAATACATTTTTGGGGAAAGTGCTCAACACAGGGGTCACAAATGCCTATTTAACCATGAGAAATAAGGAAAATTTACATGGAATATTTCTCGCCAGTCTTCACTTTTAGTCTTGTCCTGCCATTTTAACTTATATTCCAATATTGACCAAATCACTTATGAAAAATATTCAGGGTATGTCGGTTTTTATTTGCTTTGTAGTATGTAAGTTTTTTGTCTTGCTATTTTTATTCAAACATTTTTTTAACTATATTTTCGCCTTGGATGCATTAATTGATATTAATATATTAAAAATGTTCTTCCGAATTCCCTATTGGTTTATCACTTTCCCTGTGTCGTTGCATGGTGTTATTAGCACTGTTGCATGGACTGTTGCATGCTGCCGGGCATGTGTTGAACCTTGAGCCAGCCACATGTGCATCCTGTTGGGTGTTGAGACACGACCAACGTGAATGTATTCTAGTTACAATCTTTTGAAGACTTGTGAATAGACTGTGTGTGTGTGTGTGTGTGTGTGTGTGTGTGTGTGTGTGTGTGTGTGTGTGTGTGTGTGTGTGTGTGTGTGAGTGAGTGTGATTAAGTACCCGGGTTATAACCTAGTACATCCTAGTGAGACGCCATTCTTCCTTCCCTAACCCATCCAGTACCCGGGTCATCCTAGCGAGTCTCCTGCGCCGGACGTTTTCTGCAGACAGCAGCATAACACTCTCATAGGCAGTGACAAGCGGACGCAATTCTACGTCAAACATCTCTCGTATGCCCAGGAAATCTTTTAACTGGGAATAACCAAATGAATTGTTGTCTTCACCATGTTTTTGAGAGTGATATGTCAGGCTTTGGGTTCACGCGAATTTTGTCACATGATTTGGGAAACTTTTGATGATTTCTTGCTATTCAGCGTTAATTTAAAGGAAAAACAAATCACACTGCCGTGGCTAGAACAATTCGCGACTAACTCACAAATTGGAAATGAAAACTAGACGAAATTTCGGTTTTTCGTGGACTGTTATCAAGTCGAGTGATTAGAAATAATCCAGGACTGACCAAAGCATCGTTTGATTTTCATTTCCAACTTTTAGCTGGTTTCTGTTCGTTAGAAGAGCATTCAGTGAGCGAATAAAAGGAAAAAGAAAGTTAGGACGATGCACATAATACATTACAAATGTGTTTACCATGTGCCTCCACGCTTAGCTTTGCAAGAACAATAGGGCAGCGCCGTCACTCAAATTAGAACGCTGGATTTTTTTTTTTTTTGGAATGAAGCTTGTCGCATATCTGAAGGTATTCTTCCTTAACAAATTATTTACGTATCTTAAAGCTCATAAGAAGCGTCGCAACTTCTCATCGAACTTTCAAATTGCCGTTGACCATAAGAGACTTATCCTAATCCATTCCCCCATCTCTCCTACCACAATGATCACTTCCAGTAACTCCAATGCTTTGCTTGTACCTAAACCTTGTGTTTTCTCTCCCTCAGCACCTGCCTTTTCCTTGTACACCCTAGACTCAGCCTTCGCACTACAATCTTCCTCCAGGATCCACGTGGAGGACGGGCAGTCTGGACACAAGGGCGTGGATTTAGTCTTTGAGAACATCACCCGCAAGGACCGCGGCAAGTACACCTGTTCGGCCAACGTCGACGGCGTGGAAGAGTCCCAGTCTTTCGAGCTTTTCGTCAACAGTTAGTGTTGTGTGTGCTTGGTAATATACGTATGTACTGTCAGGTCTTGCACAGAAGTGGTATGCGTACTAGGAAGTAATGGAAGGTGGGTGTGTACTTGTGAATCTGTTTGTGGCTACTAGGCTGCACATTGTATCAATTCTGCCTCGGATTTTTTTTTAAATTTATTTAATATTAAACTTATTTTCTTATTATATATATATATATATATATATATATATATATATATATATATATATATTATATATATAATATATAATATATAATATATATAATATATAATATATATAATATATATATATAATATATATAATATATATATATAATATATATAATATATATATATAATATATATATATATATATATAATAAATATAATTATATAATATATATAATATATATATAATATATATAATATATATAATATATATATAATATATATATATATATATATATATATATATATATATATCTATATATATCATGTGGGAGTTCGACACGTGGATTAGGTAAGAAATACTCACGTAGGCTGGTATTACGTATAATTACAGATAAGGTGGATAACGCCCTTACAGCCGTGACCTGACCTCATCCACTTCACTGGATCAATCTGTTCCACCAGTTGAGGAGAAAGACTTAGCTCCCACTGACTTCCCAGATGAAGTCAAGCATTTGTTGACTCTGTTGAACAAACGTCGTAAAGCCATTGCTTTACCAGGTGAGAAGATGGGTATAACGAACTTATTGTCCCATCGTATTCCACTTGAACCTGGTACTAGACCTATCTACATACCTGCGTACAGAATGCCTCATTCACAAGTTGCTGTCGCAGAAGAATTGATCAATCAAATGCTTGATGATGGAGTTATTGCACCTAGCAATTCCCCTTGGAATGCACCCTTGATACTAGTACCAAAGAAGGATGGTACTTGGCGTCCAGTGATTGACTTTAGGAAGTTAAACGCGAAAACCATTCCAGATCGCTTTCCACTCCCTGTACTGGGTGATCTTTTACGTAATATCGGAGATAACAAAGTCTTTTCAACCCTAGATTTGTTACAAGGGTTTTGGCAAGTCCCTCTTCACGAGGACAGCCAAGAGCTAACTGCATTCTCCACTCCTACAGGTCATTATCACTTCCTCCGTATGGCATTTGGATTACGATCTTCCCCTATCACGTTCTCAAGGCTCATGACTAATATCTTTAGAGGTCTCATAGGTAATGCACTTATGGTGTACTTAGATGACGTAATCGTCATGTCTAAAGACGTGGATACACACTTGAAAAGACTTGATGTAGTACTTGGTAAGCTTGAAGAAGCCAATTTAAAGATCAAACTGTCTAAATGTCAATTTTTCAGATCAGAAATTAAGTTTCTTGGTCACGTAGTCACTCCTAGAGGGGTTACGACTGACCAAAGTAAAGTAACTGCAGTACTAAATTTTCCAACTCCCAAAACTGCTGATGCCGTAAGATCCTTTGTGGGCTTAGCAGGTTTTTATAGATCTTTCATTGCCAATTTTTCTTCCATAGCTGCTCCTCTAACTGAGTTGCTTAAGAAAGATGCTCCTTTTGTTTGGACCTTCCGTCAAGAAAGAGCATTCCAAACTCTAAAAGAAAAGCTAACATCTGCTCCAATTTTGAAATTTCCAGATTTTTCTAAGCCTTTCTATCTGACAACTGATGCTAGTTCAATTGGCATAGGTGCCGTACTAGCTCAGAAGACCGATGGCAAGTACAACGCAGTTGCATTTGCTAGCCGAGTCCTTACAAAGGCTGAACGGAATTATACAGTAACTGAGCAAGATGCTTTAGCAATAGTATGGTCTTTGAAGCACTTCCGAGACATTATTTATCAGTACTCTGTTCATGTCTTGACAGACCATGCTCCACTGATACCCTTATTCCAGAACAAACAACCTACTGGAAGGTTAGCCAGATGGACCTTGACTATCCAAGAGTTCAATCCCACCTTTGAGCATTTACCTGGCAAGTCAAATGTAGTCGCAGATGCCTTATCGTGACATGTTAGTATAGTAACTGCAGACCCTCCATTTAGTGCTGAAGATGTAAAGAATGCTCAACGAACAGATCCCATGTGGTCTGGTGTGATTCGATTCCTGCTCCAGGAAGATCTTATTCTGTCTGTGAAGCCACCAGCACCCATCAGTGACTTTGTCATGAACCAAGAATTACTGTATCGAACAGCCGAGTTGGGTACTCCTAGCAGAAGAGTATACCAGTTAGTAATTCCACAGTCACTAGTGAATGTAGCCTTACAGCTAGTTCACGATGTACCAGGTGTTGCACACCCTGGTATGGATCGTTCAGTAAAACAAGCCAGATTGAAATACTTTTGGCCTCGTATGGCAACTGATATTTCTGAGTATGTTAAGAAATGTAGTGTCTGCATGCAACATAAAGGTAATGCTAATGGTCCTAATCCAATCCAAGTATATCCAACTACTAGCGAACCGTGGGAAAGAGTTGCGCTAGATTTGTTAACTAATTTCCAATGTTCCCTCCAAGGCAACAAACATCTGTGTGTTATGGTAGACCATTTCACCAGATATTGTGAGTTAGTTCCTATTGCAGATAAGACTGCCGAGACAGTAGCTAAAGCGTTTAAAGAATGCATTATCTGCAGGCATACCACCCCTAAGTCACTAGTAACAGATAATGGAGGTGAATTCTGTAATGAAATTCTTGAAAATTTGTGCACCTTGTACAAGATCTCTAAATCCACCATTGTTCCTCATCATCCTGCCAGCAATGGGTTAGCGGAACGAACCAATAAGAAAGTACTTGATGTCTTGAGAGCCACTATCAATCCCAACAGTGAAACTTGGGATGAAGTTATACCTGATGTGCAGTGTGCTATAAATTCTGCTTACAATGTTTCTATAGGTGACACTCCACATTATGCATTGTATGGTGTAGATAAACGTTTGCCTTATGAGTTGTTATATTCTAATCCGAAACCAAATTACAACCCTGATGATTTCATAGCAACTCGTACCAGCTTAGCTCAAAGTGTTTTTAGAAGAATCCGTGAAACACTTCATAAATCAACAGCTGAATTTACAAGAGTCGCAAACACTCGAGCAAAGCCATCCAAAATCAAAGTAGGTTCGAGAGTTATGCTGATTAACTTTAACAAAACGTCTGCAATGCCAAAGCTTGATCAAAAGTTTGTTGGTCCTTATCGAGTAGTTGAACATATCACTGGTAATAAGTATAAGGTTAGAGAGATTAGTACTGGTCAGTATAAAGAATCGCATTTAGATCATATGAAGTTAGTATGTGATGATAATGATGTTCCAACCCAGACTAATGTGACAGACTCTGACAATCCTCCTGATCCTGTACTCTCTTCCTCTGATACTCAGTCAGACGATCAACCTGAATGTCGTTATTCCCTACGTACACGACAGGTATTGAGAAATCCTCAAGTATCATTTGTAACTTCCAATTCAGATTTGCCTCAAATACAGCATGAGTTAGCCAATGCTACAGAGTTTGATCCTCCCAGAGATGACACCCATTCTGCATATGTCAATCTCACCCTAGCAGAGTTGGGGTTAAATGTAAATAACCTGTATAGATGAATAATTACAGTATCAACTTATCAGTATTCAAGAATTTTTTTTTGTGTTCATGTTCTCTCCGCATTCTGAGAGTTAACAGTCTAGATTTGAGTGCACCGGATCTGCCTTTCTGTTAAACACTCTTTCTTTGTATATATTCTTCCCTCAGAATCCGTAGATCACATGAATACAGATCGATCGATCAAAATTTTTTTTTTATCACTTGTAATCTCAACGTTGAGTTCATTGTTCATTTGTTGAGTTTTAAGTTGTACTATAGTATACCTTGTATTGCATTACAGTTTCAGTCACGTAAGCTTCCATTCCAATGTTCTACTTATGTATGTTATAATGTTTAATTGTTGTGTACTTTGACATTGTATAGAATCAGCCCAAGCCGTACACCTGCCATCTCTAGTTTGTATTAGTTGTATGTCGGGACGACATACGTTAGCGTCGCCGAGCTCTCAGTAGTAGTAACCAGTTACCAGTAACCAGTGTACCGTTGACTCAACGACCAACCGTCTCTGCCTGAGTCACTGTCTGAACCCATATTGCGCTGACCTGGCATTATTCAAAGACCCTCTCACATATGGGTACTGTGGGCGGCCAGTCAGTCGGTTATACGAGAGTGAGCAAGAGAGGCAGGTTCGGCTGTGGCGCCCTTCCACATATTTCAGTTACAATATACGTACTTCCAGCCTACGTGAGTATTTTTACCCAATCCACGTGTCGAACTCTCACATGATATATATATATATATATATATATATATATATATTATATATATATATATATATATATATATATATATTATATATATATATATATATATATATATAATGTCGTGCCGAATATGTAAAACTGGTCAATTAGAAAGAACTCATTTAAAATTAAGACCTTTCTAAAATTTTCTCTTATACGTTTAAAGATACAATTTTTTCATTAATGTTAATGTAAAAAAATTTAATTTTGCTCCAAAAGAATCTTAGAAAACTTACCTAACCTTATTATAACAAGAACAATTTATTTTAGCTTAACCCAACTAAATATATTTTAGATTTGTTTACAATAATTTAATACTAAACAAACACAGTGAAATATATTTTTTTCGTTAGGTTCAGAATGATTTTGGCGAAAATATTGCATACACAAATTTTCACTTGTCCTGTATGGCAAGATGAGCATTGCTATTTAAGCCAAGATCGCAAGTTCTGCCTATTCGGCACGACATATATATATATATATATATATATATATATTGTAGGTAGTAGGTTGGTAGACAGCAACCGCCCAGGGAGGTACTACCGTCCTGCCAAGTGAGTGTAAAACGAAAGCCTGTAATTGTTTTACATGATGGTAGGATTGCTGGTGTCTTTTGTCTGTCTCATAAATATGCAAGATTACAGGTAAGTCTTGCTACTTCTACTTACACTTAGGTCACACTACACATACATGTACAAACACATATATACACACCCCTCTGGGTTTTCTTCTATTTTCTTTCTAGTTCTTATTCTTGTTTATTTCCTCTTATCTCCATGGGGAAGTGGAACAGAATTCTTCCTCCGTAAGCCATGCGTGTTGTAAGAGGCGACTAAAATGCCGGGAGCAAGGGGCTAGTAACCTCTTCTCCTGTATATATTACTAAATGTAAAAGGAGAAACTTTCGTTTTTCCTTTTGGGCCACCCCGCCTCGGTGGGATACGGCCGGTGTGTTGAAAGAAAGAAAGATATATATATATATATATTTATTAATATATATATATATATATATTATATATATATATATATATATATATATAAGCTAGTGGTTGCATGTATTGGTTTACTAGGTTAGTTTTAGTGGGTTTTTTTTCTGATAGTTTTTTGTACATTATCTTAAGTGACCAATCATACTTGTTCATTTGGTTTACATCTCTCTTCTGACTAGTCATCAATAACGCCAAGAGCGAACGAGATGTAAATATTACGAAGAATAGAGTAGAGAATAACTCATTTCGCTATACAAGATTTAAGAGAGTTTGTAATGTGTATACCCCAGCCGCATGAGAGTGAACAAGCAGCACCAGTGTGGAATCCATATATTATCAAGACTTTCAACAAATTGTGAGAAGGTTGAGATTTGCTAAGTTATATGAATGAACTGCATTACTAGCCTGATCAACCATGCTTACCCTCGCTATCCGTACAATGTTCACATAATCCGGAAACCATGTGTGTTTTGTCGCACAAGCCTACACTCAAGCCTAGCTTTACGTAGGCACTTCACTTAACAAGAGTGTCCTGGTACAGTTTTATGTGTGCACTGTCATGCATGTAGATGAGGCTAATTATGCAGCAAAAACACACTTAACCAAGAGAATCCTTAACGTGCCGCCTGGAAACTGATGGCGGACATGTAACATGTATTAATGTCGTTCATGTGAAATGTGCAGAATTCAAATTTTATACGGCTGTGTGTGTGTGTGTGTGTGTGTGTGTGTGTGTGTGTGTGTACACACCTGTTTATACTCAATTTGTGGTTACAGGGGTAGAGCCACAGCTCCTGGCCCTGCATCTTTGTTATGTGTATATTTTTTCGTATGTTCACCCAGACTGTGATTACTACTTTGTTTTATCAAAGCCCTGCAATGTTACATTAACCATTATATACTGGTTCCTTGTTATAAATAGTGTGCATACTTGAGAGATTTTTCGTATATACACCCAATCTGTGACTGCTGATTTGTTTTACATTTGCCATTATAAACTCGTCCCTTATTATAAATTATTTTACACATCATTACTGTTATTGTTGCATATCTTCAAGAATGTCTCTTCAAGCGTTTCATTGCCAAGTTACACCCACACATTCACTCTTTTTTCTTTCTACTTGTCATATCATTGTGTATATCTTCCCACTTATTCTCCAAGTACTGAATAAACTTATATTCCAGAGCGGCTGGACTTCCAGGACACCCCGCCCATCCAGTACCTGGAGGAAGGTTTTTCCTCTGAGCTTCATTGTAATGTTGAAGGGGATCCAGTACCCAAGATCAACTGGCGTGTACGAGACAGGAAGATCACTCCTGGTAAGTTAAATCAAGGAAAAATATGGATTCGAATGATGTACTGTAGATAATATCAGACCTAACTTGTTGTAACATGTTTCACTTTGTGCAGACTTGATCAACCTCTACAGAAAAAGAAGCACTGTTCCAGTATATCTTGGTCTGCAACACATTTCTTCGAAAAAGAGCACTATCAGGGCAAAATACTGAAACAAGAACATTAAAATATATAATGTAGCAGCCCACTGCTGTACCACTGAGCCACAAAGCTTACAATAGGAAATTTGAGACAGTACTTCTGTTACTACTATGTAACTGTGACACCGACTGACTCTCTTGTCTTTTTTTCCGCAACCCCAGAAACTCTCACGGTACATCCATTCTCATGAGAGAAAAAAAATACTTCAGTTCTCTACCGAATAAAACTAAAAGTGGAAGTAAACAAAAGAATTTTGCCTCGGGAAAGTAAAAACTTCAATTCCCCAAGGCACGATCCTGGCATCTTTATTTCTCAATCATATTTCAAAGAAAAACAATAACCACAGTTTTGTATCATTTGTGGACGATACCCAAATAAATATGAACGTATTCTCAATAGAAGATATGGAAATTGTACAAGCAGATATTTACGGAGTCTTCCGGTGGATATTAAAAATAACATTTTCAGTAGTGGCATATTCCAATGAATAATTCAAAAGGAGCACTGTATATAAAACACAAGAAGGCCATTTCATAGAACACACTAAATCAAAAGCCAGAAAAATGACAAGGTTGATAGAGAACTTTCAAGACAAAAGAAATAATGCCAATTGTATCACTAACCGAGTCACTTATGATTTCACAGAATATTATATTGCTGGTGTTGATGTCTTCGTTCAAGGCAGGAGAAATGTTGAAGCTGATAAAAAGATCGTCTACTGCCTCTCATAATCATCTTTATTTCAGCATGATACAATGTTTGTACAGAGATGGGTGACATTTAGGTGTGCGTGCACAAAACCCATTGTTATGCAGAGCATTTCTGTCATAGCTAATAAGCATTTAAACTAATGAAAATGCCTCAAATTACTGGTAATGTTCTATCTGAAACGAAGGAGATACCTGATAATTCACATGGGAGATACTGGAGGACATAGTCCCTGATTAGATGCAGTGAAAAGCTAGGGTGCTGTTAGCACATTAAGGGAGCACTGTGTCAACATCTGTGGTCTAAGACTTCAACTTGCTACCAGCCGATATCAGAAATAGTGCCAGAACAAATAGAGGTTTTCAGGAGGATTTGTATCAGTGATTCTTCCAAGTGCTGGATCAACCTTGCTGTGATAAACGTATGGTGCAGCAGGCCACCAACAGCAACAGCCTGATTGAACAGGAAATTAATGGGAAAAGCTTAGCCTCAGGCAGAGATACAAGGGTAGATACTCTCGAAATCGGTTAAATATAACAAGAGCAGCAAGTGTTACAAGAATTTGCCCATACCGTATCTGTTTCCCTGCCCAGGATTTAACACACGTTCTTTTCATTAGTGTGCCAAATAGTCTTGTCACTTAAATGATGACGTACCAGAATGGAATATTGTTGAGGACATGGGGACACACACACACACACACACACACACACAGCAAGGAATACACCAACAAGTGTTGGACGATATACATACAGATGAGGAGGTGAAGAAACTGCTAAGGGACATCGATACCTCAAAGGCAATGGGACCGGACATCTCCCCGTGGGTCCTTAGAGAGGGAGCAGATATGTTGTGCGTGCCACTTACCACAATCTTCAACACGTCCCTGGAAACTGGGCAACTACCTGAGGTATGGAAGACGGCAAATGTAGTTCCCATTTTTAAAAAAGGAGACAGAAAAGAGGCACTAAACTATAGACCTGTGTCATTGACGTGTATAGTATGCAAAGTTATGGAGAAGATTATCAGGAGGAGAGTGGTGGAGCACCTGGAATGGAACAAGAGTATAAATGCCAACCAGCACGGATTCATGGAAGGCAAATCCTGTGTCACAAACCTTCTGGAGTTTTATGATAAAATAACAGAAGTAAGACATGAGAGAGAGGGGTGGGTTGATTGCATCTTCTTGGACTGCAAGAAGGCCTTTGACACAGTTCCTCACAAGAGATTAGTGCAGAAGCTAGAGCATCAGGCGCATATAACAGGAAGGGCACTGCAATGGATCAGAGAATACCTGACAGGGAGGCAACAACGAGTCATGGTACGTAATGATGTATCACAGTGGGCACCTGTGACTAGCGGGGTCCCACAGGGGTCGGTCCTAGGACCAGTGCTATTTTTGGTATATGTGAACGACATGATGGAAGGGTTAGACTCAGAAGTGTCCCTGTTTGCAGATGATGTGAAGTTAATGAGGAGAATTAAATCAGATGAAAACCAGGCAGGACTTCAAAGAGACCTGGACAGACTGGACACCTGGTCCAGCAAATGGCTTCTAGAATTTAATCCTGCCAAATGCAAAGTCATGAAGATAGGGGAAGGACACAGAAGACCACAGACAGAGTATAGGCTAGATGGCCAAAGACTGCAAACCTCACTCAAGGAGAAAGATCTTGGGGTGAGTATAACACCGAGCATGTCTCCGGAAGCACACATCAATCAGATAACTGCTGCAGCATATGGGCGCCTGGTAAACCTGAGAACAGCATTCCGATACCTTAGTAAGGAATCATTCAAGACACTGTACACCGTGTATGTCAGGCTCATACTGGAGTATGCAGCACCTGTTTGGAACCCGCACTTGATAAAGCACGTCAAGAAACTAGAGAAAGTACAAAGGTTTGCGACAAGGTTAGTTCCAGAGCTAAGGGGAATGTCCTATGAAGAAAAATTAAGG
This sequence comes from Cherax quadricarinatus, assembly GCF_038502225.1. Lineage (NCBI taxonomy): Eukaryota > Metazoa > Arthropoda > Malacostraca > Decapoda > Parastacidae > Cherax > Cherax quadricarinatus. Next base: position 29,721,640 of record NC_091313.1, read on the forward strand.
GAAATCGGCCTGACGACACTGGAGGACAGGAGGGTCAGGGGAGACATGATAACGACAAATAAAATACTGCGTGGAATAGACAAGGTGGACAAAGACAGGATGTTCCAGGGAGGGGACACAGAAACAAGAGGCCACAATTGGAAGTTGAAGACACAAATGAGTCAGAGAGATATTAGGAAGTATTAGGAAGTATTTCTTCAGTCATAGAGTTGTCAGGCAGTGGAATAGCCTAGAAAATGACTTAGTGAAGGCAGAAACCATACACAGTTTTAAGACGAGGTTTGATAAAGCTCATGGAGCAGGGAGAGAGAGGGCCCAGTAGCAACCGGTGAAGAGGCGGGGCCAGGAGCTAAGACTCGACCCCTGCAACCACAAATAGGTGAGTACACACACACAAAGTGATTTTCAAGGCAGAATCAGCTTGAAACAGGATCCTGCAGGAGAAAGCATGATTTAAGGGATGTACTGGAGAGTATACCTCAATCGAGACAGAACCCAAGAAGAAAGGATGAAACTGAAAGAGAAGGTACAAAGACAAAAGGAGGAACAAAAGGCAATGACGGAGATGAGCAGGAGAACCCAGACCCAGGTGGAAGAGCAAACACAGCCTCCTCCAGAAACACCCACAAAAGGAATCCAACCACTACACCTCCAATGCAACTGAACAATCTAAACCAACACCCACACACTGTTCCCTCTGTCCCCACCCCCTCATAACAAACTCCACCCCCACTGCAACCTCCCATAGGCCCCTGCCAGGGCTCCCACTCCTGCTCTTCCAACCCCACCATTCTCCCCGGACCACAGTGAAGAGACGGGGCCAGGAGCTATGACTCGACCCTTGCAACCACAAATAGGCGAATACAGTTTTAGAAAAAGAAGTGGAAGGTTTGGCATAAGAACGCGGATGGAATAACGAATAAATGTGAGGAGTGGCATGTGTGGAAAATATTTTAATTTTCCGAAGCTGTAGCGCCTAATAGGTGTTTAATGTGTCGATATGAGTCAAAAATGTATTTGACAATAGGATAGAACCAGGAGTTCCCTTTGCGCATGCGCGGATGTGCGGGGGTAGAGGTCGACTCGGGGCATGGGACTGGCAGTGTGTTTTTGAATGTAGTGAGGAGGCTGGGAAAGCATGGAACCCGGAAATTGGCGTTCACGGCCGCCTAAGGATTAATATAGGCCTCATTTCATAATAAGAAGTGTCGTAACTGTTCCTGGTGGAGAGTGAGGGAACGTGATTTACGGGACCACCGTAATAAGGTGGTAAAATGAGTGAATAATGGTAGGACCGGTGGTGACTGGCGCGTTGCCATGGACTGTGTCCCGGGGAAAAATACCCGTGATTTAATCATCACTCATCGGTCTCAAATCTTAATGGAGTGGCCTCCAATGTGTATAATAATTATGAGACATTAAACCATCTTGTAAATCGTAATGTAATCAGTGATAATAACACTAAGTTAAGGAATCGGTGAAGCGATATGAACTGCCATTCCCAGAGTGTGTGCACATGTTTACCTCGTTGTTCCTGTCCCGAGGATAGTGAAGGCTTTATGGAGTCACGACTTCTAAACCGGGACAAACCGACGGATACCTCGTCCTGCTGGAATAAGAACCGTGTTGGTGTAGCAGGACATCGAAATGAGATGGTGAATGGAGGAAATAAGGAGTATCAATCACCCACAGTTAAGTAACCCTTCTAGTTATAGCAGACTGATACTGGCCAGTTAGGTATGTTGTAATTGGATAGGTTATGAGTGATCCAGCTACATCAAGTGACCACCAGAGAATATCTGGTAAGTGGTGAGATTATGTACAAGTGTTTTTCCTTGATGGATATATCCATGTGTAACCTACCCCCCCCCCTTCATTCAGTTAAACTAATATAATCTATACAGTCCACAATTAATTAGTAGTGCCGTACTTGAGGGTGCTACCCAATTTATACTGGTCTCGGATAGATATGGATAAGATTGTGAGGGTCGAGGGGCCACCTGCAGTGACCAGAGGTGGTTAAATTTTCTCACATGTCTACACGGGGTGACTGCGGTAAACAATATAGTTGTTGTCTCCCAAGGAGATTACTCGTATGCATGTGATGTTGAGGTATGTACAAGTAATCACCCCTATAAAATTCTCCATATCTGCCTGCTGATCCGGTTCGAAGGACTTCATCTTCACTAACAATGATGATCTGATAAGAAATGTCACCATATCAAAAACAATATACTCAGATCACAACATAATTGAGGTTCAGGCATGTATGCGTGGAGCCCCAGACCGACATAATGAGACTAGTCACGAGGGAGCATTCACCAAATTCAACTTCAATAACAAAAACATAAAGTGGGACCAAGTAAACCAAGTCCTAACCGATATAAGCTGGGAAGATGTACTAAGCAACACAGACCCCAACTTATGCCTAGAACAGATTAACTCGGTGGCACTCGATGTATGCACAAGGCTTATTCCTCTAAGAAAAAGGAGGAGTAGATGTAAAATAGAAAGAGAAAAGCACTCCCTTTACAGGCGACGGAAAAGAATAACAGAGCGGCTAAAAGAGGTCAATATATCTGAAATGCGTAGGGAGACACTGGTCAGAGAAATAGCAAGCATCAAACTTAAGCTAAAAGAATCCTTTAGGAGTCAGGAATCGCGGGAAGAACTAAAAGCCATAAATGAAATCGAAAGAAACCCAAAGTATTTCTTCTCCTATGCCAAATCAAAATCAAGAACAACGTCCAGTATTGGGCCCCTACTTAAACAAGATGGGTCCTACACAGATGACAGCAAGGAAATGAGTGAGCTACTCAAGTCCCAATATGACTCAGTTTTTAGCAAGCCGCTAACCAGACTGAGAGTCGAAGATCAAAATGAATTTTTTATGAGAGAGCCACAAAATTTGATTAACACAAGCCTATCCGATGTTATCCTGACGCCAAATGACTTCGAACAGGCGATAAATGACATGCCCATGCACTCTGCCCCAGGGCCAGACTCATGGAACTCTGTGTTCATCAAGAACTGCAAGAAGCCCCTATCACGAGCCTTTTCCATCCTATGGAGAGGGAGCATGGACACGGGGGTCGTCCCACAGTTACTAAAAACAACAGACATAGCCCCACTCCACAAAGGGGGCAGTAAAGCAACAGCAAAGAACTACAGACCAATAGCACTAACATCCCATATCATAAAAATCTTTGAAAGGGTCCTAAGAAGCAAGATCACCACGCATCTAGAAACCCATCAGTTACACAACCCAGGGCAACATGGGTTTAGAACAGGTCGCTCCTGTCTGTCTCAACTATTGGATCACTACGACAAGGTCCTAAATGCACTAGAAGACAAAAAGAATGCAGATGTAATATATACAGACTTTGCAAAAGCCTTCGACAAGTGTGACCATGGCGTAATAGCGCACAAAATGCGTGCTAAAGGAATAACAGGAAAAGTCGGTCGATGGATCTATAATTTCCTCACTAACAGAACACAGAGAGTAGTCGTCAACAGAGTAAAGTCCGAGGCAGCTACGGTGACAAGCTCTGTTCCACAAGGCACAGTACTCGCTCCCATCTTGTTCCTCATCCTCATATCCGACATAGACAAGGATGTCAGCCACAGCACCGTGTCTTCCTTTGCAGATGACACCCGAATCTGCATGACAGTGTCTTCCATTGCAGACACTGCAAGGCTCCAGGCGGACATCAACCAAATCTTTCAGTGGGCTGCAGAAAACAATATGAAGTTCAACGATGAGAAATTTCAATTACTCAGATATGGTAAACATGAGGAAATTAAATCTTCATCAGAGTACAAAACAAATTCTGGCCACAAAATAGAGCAAAACACCAACGTCAAAGACCTGGGAGTGATCATGTCGGAGGATCTCACCTTCAAGGACCATAACACTGTATCAATCGCATCTGCTAGAAAAATGACAGGATGGATAATGAGAACCTTCAAAACTAGGGAGGCCAAGCCCATGATGACACTCTTCAGGTCACTTGTTCTATCTAGGCTGGAATATTGCTGCACACTAACAGCACCTTTCAAGGCAGGTGAAATTGCCGACCTAGAAAATGTACAGAGAACTTTCACGGCGTGCATAACGGAGATAAAACACCTCAATTACTGGGAGCGCTTGAGGTTCCTAAACCTGTATTCCCTGGAACGCAGGAGGGAGAGATACATGATTATATACACCTGGAAAATCCTAGAGGGACTAGTACCGAACTTGCACACGAAAATCACTCACTCCGAAAGCAAAAGACTTGGCAGACGATGCAACATCCCCCCAATGAAAAGCAGGGGTGTCACTAGCACGTTAAGAGACCATACAATAAGTGTCAGGGGCCCGAGACTGTTCAACTGCCTCCCAGCACACATAAGGGGGATTACCAACAGACCCCTGGCAGTCTTCAAGCTGGCACTGGACAAGCACCTAAAGTCAGTTCCTGATCAGCCGGGCTGTGGCTCGTACGTTGGTTTGCGTGCAGCCAGCAGCAACAGCCTGGTTGATCAGGCTCTGATCCACCAGGAGGCCTGGTCACAGACCGGGCCGCGGGGGCGTTGACCCCCGGAACTCTCTCCAGGTAAACTCCAGGTAAACAGTTCAGTCTGGGGAACATAAAGTAGTCATTGCAGTGATGTATAACCCACCACAGAATTGCAGGAGGCCAAGAGAGGAATATGAAGAGGGCAACAGAGCAGTGGTGGACACACTAGCTGAGGTGACCAGAAAAGCTCACTCAAGCAGAGGAAAGTTACTGGTTATGGGTGATTTCAACCACAGGGAGATTGATTGGGAAAACCTGGAGCCACATGGGGTCCCAAAATATGGAGAGCCAAGATGATGGATGTGGTACTGGAAAACCTCGTGCACCAACATGTTAGGGACACTATGAGAGAGAGAGGGGAGGATGAACCAGCAAGACTGGACCTCGTGTTCACCCTGAGCAGCTCGGACATTGAGGACATCACATAGGAGATGCCCCTTGGAGCTAGTGATCATGTGGTTCTGAGCTTTGAATACATAGTTACGAGTGGAGAGGGTAACAGGAGTTGAATGGGAAAAGCCAAACTATAAATGGGGGGACTACGCAGGTATGAGGAACTTTCTTCAGGAGGTTCAGTGGGACAGAGAATTAGTAGGAAAGTCAGTAAACGAAGTGATGGAATATGGAACAACAAAATGCAAGGAGGCAAAGGAAAGGTTCCCAAGGGCAACAGAAATAATAGGAAGACCAGAACAAGCCCTTGGTTTACCCTAAGGTGTAGGGAGGCAATATCTAAGTGCACGAGAGAATGGAAAAAGTACAGAAGACAAAGGACCCAGGAAAATAGAGAGATTAGTCGAAAAGCCTGAAATGAGTATGCACAAATAAGAAGGGAGGCCCAGCAACAGTACGACAACAACATAGCATCGAAAGTCAAGTCTTACCTGAAATTGCTGTATAGCCACAATAGGAGGAAGACAACAGTCAAAGACCATGTAATCAAGCTGAGGAAAGGTGGGGAGCTCACAAGAGGTATGTGAGGAGCACAACATGAGATTTAAGGAAGTATTTACAGTGGAGACAGGAAGGACTCTGGGAAGACAGAACAGAGGGGGACACCAACAAGGGATATACCAACAAGTGTTGGATGAAATACACACAACTGAGGAGGTGAAGAAGCTGCTAAGTGACCTTGACACCTCAAAGGTGGTGGGACTAGACAGCATCTTTCTGTGGTCCTTAGAGAGAGAGCAGAGGCACTGTGTGTGCCACAAACCACAATTTTAACACTTCCCCTTTAAACTGGGAAAACCCCGGGATAAAAAATGGCAAAAAGTAGTCCCCCCATTTTTTAAAAAAAGAAGAAAAAACGAGGCACCAAACTACAGACCAGGGCTTCCCGACGGGATAAGTATGCAAAATCCCTGGAGATTAACGGGAAAAAGAGTGGTGGAGCACCTGGAATGGAACAAGATTATAAACGACAACCAATGGATTCAGGGGAAGGGAAATCCTGTTCACAAACCAGAGTTTTTTGACAAGTAAAGAAGAAGAATGAGAGGGGGGTATGTTGATTGTATTTCCTGACTGCAGGAAGGCCAAAAGTTCCTAAAAGAGATTAGTGAAAGCTGGAGGATCGGGCCCGATAAAGGAAGGGCACTGCGGAATCAGGAATCCCTGACGGGGGAGGCCAATGAGTCAGGGAATGATGAGGTATAAAGGGGTGTTTTGGGCACGGGTCCCAGGGGAAAACAGGACCATTATTTTTGGATGGGGAATGAATGATGGAGGGATAGACTCAATGTCCCGTTCGCAAAAATGTGTTAATGATAAAATTAAATCAGATGAGGATCGGGCAGGACACAAAGACCCGAAGGGGGGAAAATGGTCCAGCAATGGTTTCTAAATCAACCCCAAATGCAAAGTCATGAAAATTGGGAAGGGAAAAAAAGGCAAAGAAGCGGGTGAACAAAGACTGCAAATTAAAAGGGGAGAGACTGGGGTGACCTTAACCTGAGCCTTTTGGAGGACACATCAACCAGATTCCTGCAGCATATGGGCGTCAAACATAGCCCCATCCCTTTGGGGAAGGAACCCCTCAAGACACTGTACACGGCCCGCGGCCCATACTGGGGACAGCGGTTTGGGAAACCCCCCTGGCAAGAATTAGAGAAAATAAAAAAGGGTTTTCAACAAGGCTAGTTCTGGGCTAGGGGAAAGTCCAAAAGAAAAGGGTTTAGGGAAAAAGGTGGACACTGGAGGACAGGAGGGTAAAGGGGGGAATGAAATAAAAACAAAATCGAGGAATAGATAAGGTGGGCAGACAGAGGATGCCCCAAAAGGGGAAAAGAAACAAGGGGGCAAGTTGGAAGTGAGGACCAGGCAAGTCACGGATGGTTAGGAAGTATTTTTCAGTCATAGAGTTGTCAGGGAAATGGAATAGCCAAAGTGATGGAGGAGGAACCTACATACCTTTGGGAGGATGACAAAGCTCAAGGGGGAGGGAGAGAGAGGACCAGGCGACAGGAAGAGGCCCAAGGGGGAGCCCTGACCCCCCCAACCCAATTAGGGAGTATAACACACACTAACCACACCTACCAAACTAGAGCCCAAAATGTCATTCATAAATTTCCCGGGGGGTTAATCCCTTTCCCTATGTAAATGAGATGGGAGTTTTCAGCATTCCCGTATATCCTGTTTTTCCCAAATCCGCCCAAGAGACTGGCCCTTGTTGAAGACAGCTCACAAACCCGGGGAGTTAAGGGGGCGACTCTGGGGAAACATCTGATACGAGTTTGCACCCCTTTTGAAATTTGGAAAAAAAAGCTGTAATGTTTTGTATATCAGACTTATTGCTGCTAGAGATGGCATGATTATTGTGCAGCTTAAAGTGAATGATTTGAAACCCACACTTTGGAAAACTAGTTACTAAACACTTGATTGTTATTGTACAGTTTTTTTGCATCTGCTAGACTGTATCACTTTGGAACCCCAAATGGGTTTCATCCTGGGGTAAAAAAATAAGGCTGAAAAAAAAAAACAAAATTTTCCCAAAATATTTATAATTTTCAGTACATACATTATGTGAAATTTTTTTAACTGTCTTGTTTTCCTGATCACTTGTCAATAAAATAATGAAAATTAGTCTTTAAATTTGGGAAAAAAATAGCATTTCAACTCAAGGTTTCCCCCCCAACCTCCTCCCACTGGCAGTGTGTCCAAGGGAAAACTTTCCCTTTTTATTTCGAAAAACAGCTTTTTAAATTTTTTCAGATAAAAAAAACCTATTTAAAACCCCTTTACTTGCAGGAAGTTTCTATTGCATTTAGATTCAGTAATACACCTAGGGGGTTAAATTATATTTTATTTAAAAGTACCTTTTTTTTTTTTGGTTCTCAGAGAAAAAAACCCTTTATTGGGGTTAGTATTTCTATTATTCAGAAAATTTTACAATTAAAATTGGGAAAATACAAATTACTGTATATAAACATTACAAATTACTGTATATAACCAAGATGACATGTAATACAATTAACAGATTTAGGGGTTTAAATTATTATTTTACAATGGACATGGTTTTGCCAAAAGGTAGAACAAAGTTTCAGTTGCTTTTTTCCTCACACTGTCTTCTCTAACAGGTGAAAAAGTATGGGAGTTAAGGGGACCCCCCCAAAGTCTTATTGTCCACAACGGGCCCCTTGGGCCAGCGGGGAGAAATGGCTGTGTTCCCCAAAACTCTCTTCCGGTTTTTGACTTAAAGGGGATTTTTGCCATCAATTTTAAAGATTCACCTTAGAAATTTCAAACCCTTAAAAATCAAACGAAACACAAAAACTACCGGGGCCAAACAGTGCTCCCATTTATGAAAAGGTTGGGGCTTTTTAAAAATATCCGGGTTTTTACTTTTCTGGGGATTAGTTTTTAACTTTATTTTTATATATTCTTTTTCGATAATTAAAACCCCAAATTTTTAAACCCAAACCTGGGGGGTTTAAATGAAAACCCCAAATGAAAAGAAAAGTCTTTGATCCAAAAAAAGGGGAGGGCTTTTTGTTTCCGGACTGAGGCATTTACAAAACCCAAAGGCATTTCCCCCTAAAGGGATTTTTTTTGGTATTTTTTTAATAAAAAAAAAAAGGGGGGCAAGTTTTTTGGCCTTTGTTCTGAAATTAGTTTTACATCGGGGAAAATTTTTTATTTTTTTTTTACTTAACAGGAAATTTTGAAAAAGCCATTAATTATGTTTTTCCAAGTCATGAATTTTTTATTTGCACCAGGGGCCCACAAATAGGAAGAGAATATAAATTATTTTTTAAAAACCCTTTTTTTATTGACCCCAATCTCATTTCATTTCAGATTAGTTTTTCAAACTTTTTGAAGAATAGTGTCAGTTTAAAGGGAATTTCCCTATTACTCATTTTCAATTTTTATATTACATTGTTTTTTTAATTATGCATTCTATAATTTACATTTGGGCCCAGCCCGCCTGGTTTGGATGAAAATAAAACCCAAAACCTACAGCTAGGGATGGGAGAGGTAAATCTAACCTGTGGGGCTGTGGCAAAACCCCAAAGAACTTCACAGGATCAAAAAAAGTCAGATTATCACCCATCTGATACTGTCCAGATTTTTAAGGGCGATCATAAGGCGTATTGCAGGTTTTTCGATTTTCCCCCCAAAAGGAAACTTGGTTCTCTTACAGTTAATGAATGAAGATTTTACTGCATCAAAGAAAAAAAATATATATGTCTTTTCTTGCCTGTCATCAAAATACTGTTTTGTCATTTATATTGTTTTTTTATCCATAGTATGTTCAGAAAACCCGTATATATATGATAACCCAAATATTTTTTTATTATTAACACATCTCCCGTTTCCCCACCAGGGAAAGTGGAAAAAAGAAAAAACTTTCACCATCATTCCTCCATCACTGTCTTCCGGGAGTACTTACCCCACATTTTTAAAACGGGCAACTTTAAACCATGCCTCCTTCAGGGGGCACTGTATTTCCCTATTAACTGTTTTTCATCAATAATATAAAACAATGCATTTCCCCTTTACCAACAATAACAAAACCAACCGGGTTCCCTGAGACAAGTAACCAAAAAGGGGGCCAATAGGGCCCAATATATACCCCCCTTAAATCGGGGATAATCACAGAAAACTGCGCCACACCCAACCTTCCCAACAAACTTTAAATAAGCCACCATTTAAGAACAAAATTTTTAAAGACTCCATAAGGGGCCGTTGACGGGCCCAAAGACCCTTTTGGGACTGGCCAGCCAACAAAACTGTTGACGGGTTTACAAAATTTTCCCCAAGGGCCAATGGTATTGACGATTGGAAGACATTTTTCTTAAAAAATATTTAGACTATACAAAAAAATTTGCAAAAACGAAACAGATCCGAAAAGGGCGGGTTGGCGAACCCGGCAGATTTTTGAAACCCATTGAAAAGAAACAAAAAAAGAAAAGCAAAAGAAATTTTTAATACAAAAAGATATTTTTAAAACCCAATATTCAAAGTTTTTTACCAAATTAATAAAGAAAGCCAAACAACTGTACTACTCCAGCAGATTCACTGACACAAAAAGGAGGGAAAAAAAGCCCGGGAAAAACTTTCCCAGACTGGGGCCCCACAAAAAAAAAAAAAAGAATATTGTTTAATAAAACCTCATGAAACACCACTGCTTTTCCATTGATAAAAGCAAAAGATAAAATTTTCCTTCCAAACAAGGACCTAAAAAAGGTAAAATACGACCAATGCCCGTCCCGGGGACTCCTTTGGGGGGAAATTTTCCCCAAATTCCTTCTATTTTTTGTACCAACTACCTAAAGTCCCCGCAAATTTAAAGCCTTTTAAAAATATAATTTGGGAAATTTGGTCTCCGCCTCCCAAGAAAGGGCCCGGGCCCATGCCCTTGGGCTGCAAATTAATACATTTTTTTTAAAAAGTTCCCCAAAAAACCCAGACTTTCCCCACACTAAAACACAAGGGTTACCCAATACAAAAAGGTGGTGACCCTACGGGCGAAAAACAATTTGGGCCAATATCAAACTTACCCCCTACCCAAAACCTCGTACGGGAGATTTATATTCATTTATAACGTCACAAAACATATAATCCCCGCCAATTTGGATTCAAAAAAAAAAAAGCCCTTAAGGGGATGCAATTATAAAAATGCAAAGACCTGCTTTAAAAGCATTGGAAAAAAAGGGAATATGCTGGGAATTTTTTATTGATTTAAAAAAAAGCGTTTGACACAGTAGACCCGGATCCCCCACAAATTTGGGTTTTTTTCTCGTATAAGGGGCCCATGCCCCGCATTTTTTAAACCTTACCTTTCTAAAAAGGTTTTTGGTATGTCACCATTAAAGAACAGCCTCATCAATAGGGCCCCCCGATCGGGATTTCCCGGGGGGAACCCCCCCTTTGGCCCCCTTTTCTTTTCCCTCATTTACATAAAGTCTTCCAAACATATCCCAACACCTGAACCATTTTTCTTTGCTGACGACACGATTTAGGCATCTCCCCCCCTAATCTTGAAAACCCCCACCATTAAAGAGAGGAGCGGGGCTCAAAAAAAAAAATTTGGATAATTTTAAAAACTTAATTAACATTTGGAAAAACCTTATTATATTATTTAGGTAGCAGAGCAGGTGTTAAAAAACTTAACATTAAGATGGGGAAAACCTCTAATTAAGGAAAAAAGAGGGCAAATTCCTTGGCCTATCCCTTTTGACAAAAACCCCTAAATTTAAAATACCCAAAACAATAAAAAAAAAAGTATCCAAAAGGGGGGGATCCTTCCAAGATTTTTACTCGACGAAATGCCCTTCTCAAAATTAACCCATTCACTTATTTTTCCATACCACCTATCCCATCTGTGGGGGTTAAATGCAGCAACACCCCAAAAGCCAAAAAACCAAAAAAAACCCAATAAGAAAAATTTTAAACCCCATCCCAAAACACCCCACTTTTTCCCCATAGATCTAAATTTACTCCTGTTCAGAACATCCCCATTTATTTACTTGGTAATCTATATCAAAGGCCCTTTAAATTCCAATATTAACCTTGACCAAAAATGTTTTTTGATTTTTTGGGGACGGGACCCAAAGGTAAAAACACCAGACACAAACATCTCAAATGACTTTCCCCTGGCTAAATTTTCAAAAATTCAATGATTTAAAAGGACCAAAATCGGGGAACCCCCTTTCCCTTAAAAATTTAGAACTGAAAGATTCATCACTTTCAAAACTATAGTTAAAAAACCCCCCATTTCCCCTATCCACCCCACCTTTTTTACAAAAAAATTACCTGGTGGAAAAAAATTAAATCACCCCCCACTGACTAAAAACCAAAAAATATTAATCTTAATTTTAAAAATAAACCCTTAATTTAGTTAATTTTTTCCTTTGATATCATATATAGACACCTTGTTTTTGGAAAAAAAAGCATTCCCAATTGCAAAACTCAAAATTATGAGAGTCACTTAGCCTTTTAATCTTTAAGGATTTAATTTTAAAGAATTAATCAAAGGGTCTGCTCGAAATGCCTAGGCTAAGGGGTGCCCAAAGGGGCCCCCCTCTGTTGGTATTTTTATAAAAAAGGGAAAAAAGTCCCCAAAAATAAAAACCCCACATTGTAACCTTATAGAAATAAATTTCAAATTAAATTAATTTTTGGGATAAGTCTGGCCTCCCGGCCCCTAAACCCCAAAAAGGGAAAGGGTTTTGACCCCCAACAGCATGTCAAGTCCTAAAACCATTTGTCCCCAAATTCAACCCCATTAACATGCTCATAAAGCATTGCGGGAAGCCCAAGCCCTTCTCAAAAATTTTCCCCTTTTCCCTTTCCCAAACCCTTTTCTGGGCGGGCCCCTACCCCCCCTTCCCCCCAAACAGGGGAAGTTTTTTCTTGGAGACATAGTGGGGACTTTTCTTCCAGATACTTTACATATATTTTTTTTTTTTTAATTTAATTGCTTGAACATTTTTTAAATTTGGCCCGATCTTGGGGCCCCGGGTTAAAAAAGGGGGAAAATCTTTATTAAAAAGTTGAAAATTTATAAACAATTTTTTTTCCTTCGGGCAACCACGATCCCACCAAGGAAAGGGACCCCAAAAAAGAAAGTTTCTTTCAAAAATTTTAAAACATTTTACAGGAGCACAGCCACTAGCCCTTTTATAAACAAGCATGGTTTATGGAGGAAAATTCTGCCCCTTTCCTTTTCAAAAAATTGATACTTTCCCCACACCCGGCCGATCCCCCCGGGGCGGGGTGGCTAAAGGAAAAAAAAATTTAATTAAAAACAAATTTAAAATTACAGTGGTCCTCGTTTTTTAATTAAAAGTTATTTTGGGCCTTTTTTCTTTAAATAAAATTTACATTGTAATTACCTTTGTAACTTCCCAGCTTCAAAACTTTTGGGGCCCCACCCCCGGACCCATTATGTACCTCTGTTTTTTTGCCCTACCCCCCACTGGATGGGTATGGGTTGCATAATAAAATAATAAACAAACTAAAAACCCAATTTTTCCCCCCAAAGAAATTTTTGTAAATACAATTAACCGTTTGAAACCCAGAATTAAAAAAAAAAAATTTTTTACATGAAAATAAAAGGTAGTAATTTTTAAACAATAAATGGGAAATGATGAATGAAACGTTAAACAAACACTTACCTTTTTTTTGGGAGATTTTTCCCAGTGTAGGAGACTGGGGGGGAAGAAAAAGTGGATTGTTTATTTTTTAAGGGGCCCCCCTTCCATAAACACCTCGGGTTTCCATTTGCTTTTCAAATTTGTTTTTCTCTGTTTCTTAAGCCATGGGACCCCCTTTGAGAATCACTGGGGTCCTGTCTAAAAATTTTTTGGGAGGAGCTTTTGTTTCTAGGGCCTTTTAACATTTCCCCCAAATGGCCCAAGACTTTGCAGGGTCATGTTCCAACCCTGGAAAAACCCTTTGTTAGGGTGATGTTTTCCATAAAGCTTTCCATTTTCCCCCCATACAGTAAAAATCTTTTTAATTTCGGAAGAAGGCACCTTTTTCCCCATCTCTCTTTCCTCCTCGGAAATTCTGGCCGATGTGTTGCTCTTCTTGCGGGAAGCCCCCGAACCCCTTTTCAGTGGTGAGCTCTTCAGGGGTTTTTAACCAATTCTTCCACATCCCCCAAAACCCTCATCCCACCCTTGGGAACCCCCCGTGCCAAAATTGATTTTACAAACTTTTAAGGCTCATTGGGGTAAATCCCAAACCCTTCAAAACCCCTTGCCAAACGGGCCACAAGTTTTCCCAGGAGTTCAAAGTCCAGTACCCCCCCCCAAAAGCCAACCTTTGGGTTATAATGGGGGATGCTGAAGTGTTCTTCCAAAATTCCCTTAGGTCAAGTGAGTGTCTGGGCACAGTAAAGCACCGGAAACATTGCTTTTTTTAGATTTTTTTAAAGTTTGGCAAAAACCCTCCTTCCAGGGGTTGGGAGGAGGGAGGGGTATTCGGAAAAGGGAATTTCCCGGATAAACCCCAAAATCCTAAAAATGGGTCACCCAATTTTGGGATGGGGCAGGTGCATTTCCATTAGAGGGCCGAGACCCAGTTTTTTTTTCCCCGGGAATATTCCTTAAACAGGGGGCCCAAACACTTCATTGAACCATTTAAAATTTCCCCCCCGTGACCCATGCCACTATTAGATTTCCAAAACACACACAATTTACTTTTTCATAAAATTTTTTTTCCTGAACACCTAGGATTTTCAGAAGGGAATTTAGTAAGGGTTTTCCATTTTAAAACCCCAAAATTTAGCATTAGCACAGAACATTACCCAAACCGGGCCTTTCCCAAGGTTTTGGTCATAAAGGCCCCTTTTTTTGGGGATTTTTTCCAAAAAAACCTGCCCCCCTTTAAAATTTTGTTCAGGTTTCAGTCCCAGCCTCTATTACTCCGGGAAATTTCATGCACATTTTTTTCCAGCCCTTTGTGGCCCCGGGAAAAACCTCCCCCATCCCCCACCACCCGGGGATGCCAGTCGGTTTTTAAAACCCTCTAAAACCACCCTTTTGCTGGCCTTAAATTCACTCACATCACCGCTATTTCCAGGCAATTTCCCAAATCTTTCTGAACCCAAAGCCTTTTCCCAAATAATCAAGTTTGGGGAGTATCTCCTGCTAATTTTTTCATTTATCCAACCAAAAATAACTTCTCAACTTTTTCCCCAGTACTGGTGTTCTTTTTTGTCAGCATAGTTACCCCTTTTGAACAAAAAGTTCCTTTTTTTTTTCTTCCCAAAGGGAACAAAAATTGTGTGGGTTTTTTATACATCCTGGACAGTTCGACACTTGTACCACTTTCATATTGTTCAATGATGGTTTTTAAATTCAATCGTAATTTTCAACTTCTTTACCCGGCTTGGGATAGGGGCCCTTTTGGGCCATGGTAGTTTTTTTAGTAATTTCAACTAAAATAAATGGGAAAATGAAATTTTACTGGGGCCCGGGGGGACCTTAATTTACTGGGGAAACAAAGCCAGACTGGCTGGCCCCCCTACGCCCCCGGGGGCGCGGCCCCGGAAACCACGACCTTTAAAAAAACCTTTGGGGAGTCCATGTTTATCAAAATACCCTAAGGGTTAAAATTTAAGGAAATTTGGGAACTTTGAAAAGGGGACCCCTGTACATAAGGAGGCCCAAAAGCCTTTAAAATGGTTTTTTAAATTTTATACTTGGGGTTATTTGTTTGTATAAGCCCTTTATATGTTAGGTTTTGGGGGTTTTATGGGTTTTATTTGGGTTTTTTAAATTTTAAAATGTTAGAAAATAGTACAGTATTAAATTTGGGGGCCTTTACAAAGCTCCCCTTACACATGGAGGGCCCGGGGTTTTATTCCCGGGGTGGGGGAAAAATTTAAAAACGTTTTCACCTGGGTCCTGTTCCGCCAAAAATAGGTACCTTGGGAATGACTGGTGTGGGGTTTCATCCTGGGGGGCAAAAATTAAGGACTTTTTGGAAATAAGTTAGACAGTCCTCGATGCCCGACTTTCTTGGGGTTTTCCCTGGGTGGCTGGGCCCCTCTGGGGGTTAAAAAAAAAGAAAAGAAACTTATTTAAAATTTTTTTTTCTGATTTTTTTTAATTCATTAATTATTTTGTGACTTCTGGAGTATGCCTGGAGGGGTTTTGGGGGGCAATGTACCCTGGTGGTCAAAAATCAGGAGGGGATCAGGGCCCGACCCAGGGTGTTAGTGCTTTTCCGGGGAAACTGATGTAAAAACAGGGGCCCCGCTGGTCATACTTTAAAAAAAGGGGGCCTTTTGTACCTTTTTTAAAAACAGCCAGGGGGTTAAATAATCCCTCCTTATGTATGCTGGGGCATACTCTTCCCGTTTTTTCTTTTTTTTAAGAGCTCTTCCCGCAAACATGTGGGAAAAAAATCTTTTACTCTACTTTTTTTTTCACATTTTTAGTTTGCCCTTTTTTAAACATCTACATTTTTGCCACTTGCAAATTTATATCAGTTTTTTTTTTTTTACGATTTTACTTACTCCCCCTTTTTTTTGCGGGGTTTCCCCAGTTTTTTTAACCTTATTATGTGATATTTTTCCTCAGAGTTTATTTCCCAACCTCTTGGGAAATTTTTTATACAGTAATAATATCTCTGTTTCCCCAGTTGAACCCCCCAACCCAGACATGTTTGGAGACACCCCGTGCAAAGCGGAGAAAAGCTTGAAAAACCGGAACGAGCCATCATTTTAAAAGGGGGAAGCCTGCTTTCCTAAAAAAATTTTTAATGGGAAAAAAATAAATTTTTTTTACTCCTGTCATATGGTTTCAAGGCTTTTTTTTTTTTTTTTTTGCTGCTCTATTGCTTTCAAATAAAAATGTGGGTTTCCCTACGTTGATAAACGTTACATTTTTTAAAACTATTCATGCAGTCAGGTTTTATGCAAAACTTTTATATTAATATTGGTATATTTATTTTTTTGTTTTTTTTGGGTAATTTAAAACTGGGAAGGGAAAATGTATGAATAAATTAGTGCTTGGTATTTTCCTTGGTATTTTTTAATATGACAGATGAGGATGGTTTGATATGTGGGAGGCTTTCAGGGGAAGACCTTTCAAAAATTAAAGAATTAAAGGGTTTTGGAAAAAAGAAGTATTTACAAAAAATTAGCATTTTTTTAAAATTTTAAAAATTCTGAGAAAAATAAAACCACTTTAAAATAATTTTTTAAAAAAAGATTTAATTTTATGTATAAAAATAGTATTTTTGCTTTTCCCAAGGAAACATGGAAATTCCCCAAATTACAAAGTCTTCAAATGAAAATTTTTCATATGAGTCTGTAAAGGGTGGTTTTCCCGTTTGATGATGGTAAATGAGCCCACTAAACTTAAGGTGTGGTAGGAGAAAATTTTAAAATTGGGCAACAGAAACTAGATGATGGACCACTGTTAATCCTTAAAGGGAAAAAAGGAAGGTTAAAAGGAAATTTTTTGGGAAAAGGTTAATAGATGATTCCTCAAAGGAAAAGGGGACAAAATACATTAAATAAACTATAGGGAAAACAAAGGGGAGTGACTAAATATGGGAAACCCAAAATGCTTTTACACCCCTTTTAAGTGTTGGGACCACTATACTTCTACATTCCCTTTTTTGCTTTATGGGGTAACTTTGTTTTTTTTTGGTCTCCAAGATCCCCCAGTAACCATTACCTTTTTTTCCCTTCCCTCAACGGGAGTTAACCTGTCCTTCATTAAACCATCCACAGAAAATTTCTCCCAAAATAAGAAATTTTTTTATATTTTTCCCTAAAAGTGATATCTAATTTTTTTACCATGATTTTAGCTTTTTTCTAAATTTCTTCCTTTTCACACCCCTCCCAAACTGTCCACTAACCTTTTCAAACCCCTTTTTTTTTAGAATCTCCCAAAAGAAGTTTCACTTAAAAAATAATTGTTTTAACTCCCCTTTTGTATTTGGGTTCTGCAAATTTTAAACCCCCTCTCCCCAACACCCCCATTTTTTCTACAACCCTGTCTATAAAATATTTTCACAACCATGGTGACAAAACATCCCCCTTTTGAGACTTACTTTTTCTTAGCAATCTCACTCTCACACATCTTAATCCAGCCTTCCCATCATTATAAAAAATTTTAACAGCATTTTGAACCAAAACTTGCAGATCTCCCCATTGTCTCCCATGGGCATATTTAAAGGCCTTTTTTAAATTCCTAAAAGCAAAATAAAACTTCCCGCCTTTATCTAAATACAGATTGTTCCTTATATACTTCAAAAACACGGTTTTTTCCAAAAACCCTTCTAAACTCCCCCTTGTTCAAAATGCAATTTTTTTTTTCTGCATTCTATTTTTTCGTAAAACCCTACCTTCACTTTACCAGGTATCTAGGGTTTTTTCCTATAATTTTTTTTTCTTTTCCCCCTTCCCTTTTTTATAAAGGAACTATTTATATTTTTTAATTTCAACGCATCACATTAAAAATTTTTTCCCCACAAATTTCCCACACAAAAAACGCAAAAACACCACTTTACGCCCCCAAAAACACACACAAAATCCCCAAAAAATAACTACGGAAAAACCCCCTTTTTCAGCACTTCACTTTTTTAGCATTTTAACAAAAAGGTTTTATTAAGGGCCCCTTTTTTCTTTTATTTAACTTCCTTCCCAAAAAAATACATTCACCACTCAATTTTAAGCTAAGGGAAAATATTTAAAAATTTTTTTGGGGCCCAATTTTTATTCTCATTTAAAATACAAAGTTAAAAAAATGTTATCAAAAGGGTTTTATATGCATTCGAAAGTGAAAAAAAAAAGGGGATTCACTTTACAGTGATTTTACTTTACAGCAATAGCCGGGAAACCCAACCCCTGATAATGGAGCCCCTTATAAAAATTTTTTTAATAAAAAAATTAAATAAAAAGATAATGAACCAAAAAAAATTCATATGTCTTATTGTTTTTATCATGCACAGATTTTAGCTTTTCTTTTTCTTTACCCGGTTGTCACTAATTGGGCCCTTTTCTGTGGGCCCCTTTGAAACTTTTGGGGTTTTTCCCTTTCAAACTTTTTTTCCCGTTTCTCCTGTTTTATCCTCCCTTGCCATAAATGTTTTTTCAATTTTATCACAAAAAAGTAAAGGTCTGAAAATAAAAAAAAATAAATTATGCAAATCCATATTTTGTGTAAAAAATATGTCATTTGGACAGGTTTTCCAAAACTGACTCTGGGGACACACTATATTTTACTAACTATTTGTGGTTCAAAGGGCCGGGGTCAACCCTTGGGGGCCCCCCTCTTTCCTTTGGGCACTGCTAGGTTCCTCCTACTCCCGAGCTTTTTGTACCTCTTTTTAAGCCTGTATGGGTCTCCCCACTACATCACCCTCCCGATTTTCCACTTCCGACAGCCCCTATGACCCAAAAAAAAAATTTAACATCCCTGTGACTCATCTGGGGCATTCACCTTTCCCGTTGAACCCCCGCCCCCTTTCCCCTCTCTGAAACATTCTTCCCCCATCCCCCTTATCAGTTTTCTCGCTTTTGTATGTTGTTTACGCCCCCCCTTCCCCCCTGTCCTCCAGTGTTTCGGATTGATTTCCCCTTTAACCCCTTTTCCTCTAGGGCATACCCATCAGCCTGGGCCAGTCTTTTTTGCAAACTTTTCACTTTCTTAACCCCCCCTGTCTGACCAGGTGTGGGGTTTCCCTACTGGGTATATCCAAAATAGGCTTGATGTAAAACCAAGACAGGTCTTAATGACCCCTTTCTTTTTGATTTTTGTGTGTGCTCACCCAATTGTACTCATCAATTTTGGTTGCAAATCAGACTCAGCCCAACCCCCCCTCTTCACTGGCCTTCTGGGCCCCTCTCCTCCGCCCATGCTTTTTCATACCTGGGCTTAAAACTATGGGATGGTTCCTACCCACCCTCACTTTAAGGGTGCCCTGTGTGTGTGTGTGGTGTGTGTGTGTGACAAGGTAAAAAGTTTTTAGGGGGGCGGGGTTGATTTTATTTTCCCAGACTGCAGGAAGGCCCTTTTCAGTTCCCCAAAGAGATTAGTGCAGAAGCTGGAGGATCAAATTTAACAGGGGGGGACTGCAATGGATTAAAAGGGAAAACCTGAAGGGGGGGGCAATATTATGGGAACAAAAGGGATCACAGTGGGCGCCCGTGAAGTGGGGTCCCACAGGGGCAGTTCTAGAACCAAGGGATTTTTGGGGGGGGAACCACATGATGGAAGGAAAAGGACTTTTGAAATGCCTTTTCAAAATGCTGTAAAGTTGAGGGGGAAAAATTTAAAAATTGGGTGAGGAGGGATCAAAGAAATTGGGCAGGCTGGACATTTGGGCCCGAAACTCCTTCCCCAATTCAAACCCCCAAATGCAAAGTCATGAAAAATTTGGGGGGGCAAAAAAGTAGGCTAGGTGGACAAAAAAACTACAGACCTCACCCCGGAGAAAGACCTTGGGGGGACCATAACACCCGGAAAGCCCCCAGGCGGGACAAAACAACCCAAATAACTGCTGCAGCAACCCGGGGGCCTGGGGAAAATTTAAAATGGGGTTCCCATCCTTAAAGGGAATCGTTTAAGACACTGTTCACTGTGATGTTAGGCCCATACTGGGGTATGCAGCACCAGCCCCCAAAAACCCCCACCTGGTCAAGCCGCCAAGAAGTTAGAGAAAGTACAAAGGTTTGCAAAAAGGCTAGTCCCAGGCTCAGGGAATGTGAGGGGAAAGGGTTTAGGGGGTTAATTTCAAACTGGAGGGGAAGGGTTAGGGGGGACATGATAAAAAACATACAAGATACTGGGGGGAAAAGACAAGGTTTGGGAAAAGGGTGGGGGTGTTCCCGAGGGGGCACCGAAAAAAAGGGGGCAAATTAAAACTGAAGACTGGGGGGGGTACAGGGGGTTTAAAAATTTTTCAGTTAAAAGTCGTCAGGAAGTGGGGAAAACCTAATAGTGAAATAGTGGAGGCAGGCCATGCAAGTTTTAAAAAAGGGAAAAGCTCAGGAAGAGAGGGAGAGGACCTAGTAGCGACGTAAAAAGGCAGGGCCAGGGCGAGTCCACCCCTCAACCACAAAGGTAATCCACACACAACTTTTAAACTTTTTTAAACTTAGTTTTAGCCCTAGATTAAAAAAAGTTGGAGATAGTGGCTTCAAAAGGGGTTTTTATAAGTCAGGGCCTGGCCCCGGGGGTTTTTTTTTATTTTAAAAATTTTACAGAAAGGGGTATTAAAAAATTTAGTGGGTATGGCTTAAAATTTTTACCCCAGGTCACCCATGCAAAAAGTGGGGAAAGTCCATCTTGCCCTCTCAGCCAAAAATTTCCCTGAAAAGCCAATTTTTTGGGCCCCCATGGGTACAATAAAGATGGCAGGAGATGACTGGGGAAATTTGCACCAAAAGGAGTTTAAAAAAAAGGGTTTGGGTTTTAATTTGTTTTTTTTGGGCTGGAAGGGGGGGTGTATTCCTAATTGTGGTTTTAGGGCCCAGACTCAGCTCCCTTTCCCCCCTTTACTGATGCCACTTGGTTTTCTTCCCCCTGCTTCTTGGTTTTTAACCCCGCCTTAGAGCCACGATGGGTTTCCGCCTCCACTGAACACTTGCCAGGGCTATTCCACTTCCCGATGACTATGGGGAAAAAACTTCCAAGATTTTGTGATTTTTAGACTTCAGCTTCCAATTTTGACCCCTTTTTTTAAAGTCCCCCCCAAAACCCGTCTCTGGGCCACCTTTATTCCCTAGATTTTTTTTTGTTGTTATTTTATAACCCCCTTTACCCTCCTGTCCAGGTATCCTCTCCCCCATTACCCCGCCGGGGCCCCGTAGTTTTCCCCCCACTTTTTCCCCCATTTTTTAGCCAACTCCCAAAAATTCCCCACCAGCTTCCTCCCTCCTGGGGTTGACCCCCAGACCCCCGGCCCCACCCCGGGGTTACCCATTTTTTTTTAACCCCAAAAAGGGCCTTTTTGATGTGTTCTTTTTTTTTATTAGTGTCAGTTTGTCACCTGCTTTACTATATTATGAAATGTCATTCACATATACCTGAAACAGTACAAGCCATGGATAATAACTGTCCAGTAATGTACTTTTTGTTCCATAGTAATGCAATATTATTCCTGCCTGCTACTTTAGTTTTCATCCCAGTCTCTTGTTAAGTACAATACCAAATGCCTTCTTGCAGTCCATGGATGTACAGTCTAATCATCCCTCTACTGTTTCAATTATGCTACCGTTATAAATCCCTAGCAGTTGCGAGACAAGATTTACCATCTCTAAGCCCATGCTGGTTAATGTTTATGAAACCACTTCTCCAAGTGCTCCACCACTCTCCTTATAATTATCTTCCCCATTACCTTACATGGTATGCATGTCATGATTCTGGTCTGTAGTTTAACGTTTTCCGTGTCTCCTTTCTTAAATACTGAGATTACATTTGCCATCTTCCAGATTACTGGTAATTGTTAAATATCCATTGATTGATAGTTTAGCTAGTGGTTCTGAGAGATCTCCTTCACTTTGAGAATTCATTGTCACTCTATTCAAGGTTCCACTGCTTCCGTTGTATCAATCATGTATTCCAATGTTTGCTTTCCACCTCTTGTGTGTATGGTGTCCAGTACTCTCCTGTTTGTGGTTTTAGGGCTTGAGTCATAGCTCCTGGCCCTGCCTCTTCACTAGTTGCTGCTAGGTCTACCTCTTCCTGCTTCAAGAACTTTATCCTACCTCTTCTTAAAGCTATATATGGACCTTACCTGCATTACTACACTCTCAGATTGTTCCACTTCTTGATAACTCTACAGCTGAAGAAACACTTCTAAGTATCCCTATGACTCATTTGAGTTTTTAACTTCCAGTTGTGTCCCATTGTTCCTGTGTCCCATCTGAAAGCATTCTGTCCCTGAACCTCTCCTCATAGGGCACACCCCTTGCTCTGGGACTAGTCTTGTTGCAAACTTTGCACTTTCTCCAGTTTCTTTGTGTTTGACCAGGTGGGGTTCCATACTGGTGCTGCATATTCTGAAATGCCTCGCAAGCTAGTGGCTTTGTTTGTACCAATCAAATTATGAAACGTAAACACACATTGTAACCTTTGCAAAGAAATAAACTTTTGATTTTATTTATTATTGGAATATGGGCTGATGTACACTGTGTACAGTGTCATGTATGACTCTTACCTCTGTGTTTTTGTTTTATTCACTCTGATATGTTCAGATTGATGAGTGACTGAATTAGTTTCTTTAGGTGTTTAATATGTAAAGTTTGTGAAATTGCATTTTTTCCTCTGCAGGTGATAGCTACATCATCAACAGCTTGGCTGATGACACACTGTACGTCCGTGCATCAGCCAAGAATGCTGCTGGTTACTCTGACTTCTCTCAGGAGTAATAGAAGACTGAGAAAGTTCAGGCAGACTCTGTCCATTTTGCTTCTTCTCCTGCTGTTAGGTTCTCTTCAATCATCTTATTTTCTTGTTCTTTTTCTGTCTTCTTGTGAACTTTAGAGAGAGAATGTTATAGCATTTTATTAGCTTGAGAAAAGTATGACTTTATGGTCATTTTATTTGCACATTTAGCTCCAACTAAATATTACAAATTCTTTTATAGGAAAATTATAACTATAAATTGGAACAAAACTGTGCTTTCCACCATTGTGTTATAAAGGTACAGAACAGTATTGTATTTTTAATTCCAAGGGTCATGACTATTCAGATCTCTAAATGATACTCAGAATGAGCTTAACATGAAATACTTTAAAAAAAGTACTATACTGATTTTTTTTTACTTTTAAACTTTCCTGCTCAGTTTATCCCTGTTATCTTTTATTTATCGGTTTGTTCTCTCTTTTTTAGTGTTAGAATTTGTAATTAACTAAAGGCAGTGTGTTAATATACATTATATTTTTTGCTATATTATACTGTCAGTGCTTTGACTCTGTAATGTCCTAGTTACTTCTCAGATGTGATGCAAGTCACTGCGAACATAGATTTCAAATTGTATTTTTAACATATGAAGAAAATCTTGATAAAACTGTGTCCATGGATCATACTGTTGAATTATGACTTCCCCTACAACAAACTGAAAGAAAGTCTCAGTATTAAAGTTCATTTTTTAATAATGCCCTTTGATACTCTGATGCCATGATAATTTTTTTATGAGTTAATTTTCAGTAAATATCGAATATGTTCACAAATTAGATTTGATGCAAGTTTCTACTAACATTCCAGTTGTTAGATAAATAGTTTTAACAACCTTTGTTTTACCACCAGAACAGGAGAGTAATACTCGTTTGAGGCGTGCTTTACGGGTATCACTTATCATGTCTCCTTGTCACTGCCATACATGAAGCTTGGTTTTTATATGCTATGGTATATGGTGAAAACCCTTTGGGTGATTGATACTGACAAATTGGTTTAAAAGACACATGAGCAAAGACTAGAACATACACATATTTATGTCCTAGTGTTTTCTTTGCTTTATATATATATATATAATACATATTTATATTATAGTTTGATATGCCTTTGGTGTGTGAGCAAGGTAACATTTACAGCGGGATTTGGGGAAAACAATTCAAATTGATTCCTGATAAAGGGAACTACAGTGCCTGCACTCTGGCAGGAGGAGTGGATATGTTCGTGTAGAGGTCATCTGAATCAAAAGGTTTACAACCCCTTGTGGTAAGATAGCTGGAAATAAGACAGTCCCCATGACACACTGCTTTCTTGGGTTATCCTGGGTTCTAACCCTGAGTTAAAAATTTGAAGGAAATCTTAACTGAATACTGGGGAATGTTCCCTTTCTCATCACCCTACCTTATCCGAGATGACTGATGTTAGTTTTAATTATATATTTATATATTTTATATATATATATATATATATATATATATATATATATATATATATATATATATATATATATATTAAAAATGTTTTAACATGTGGCATCTCCACTGAGGCAGAGTAACAAAAAAACAAAAAATTTCCATCATTCCCCTATCACTGTCTTGCAAAGCGAGCAGATATGACACTTCAGATGTCTCTCCAAACAGCAAATATCCCTCCTTTGTAGTGGACACTGATAGTTAAGTAAACCTACATAGACAAAAAGTGGATGTGAAAGAGACTGTATATTAGTCTCCTTAGGATCTTCAGTAACAAGATCAGAATGCAGTCTTTTTGTACTCTGTCTCCATTTGGGTTTCTAGTTATATACAATCAGTGTAGTGAATGAGATTTGAACCCACAGTCTAAAGTCCTGGAATTACCAGCTTAACATTCTTAGCTACTGGGCTAAGAGAGAGAGAGAGAGAGAGAGAGGGGTGTGTGTGTGTGTGTGTGTAAATTTTTTTACAGTACTTTAGTAAGATTTGAGTAATATCAGTTTGAGATGATGTAAATATCTGAATTTATAATTTTAAATGCTTGCCAACCTCCTTTTTGTAGCATAGTGTTTTGAAAATGAACTTGGATTCATAGATGGCCACATATTATTAGGCATGAAGGCCCGGAAACATTTGATATGTAGCTTCACCTGGTGAGTCAGAACCAGAGATCATTACTCTTTGATCGGGAGACTGAGTTTGGCAGATCTGTAATAACTAATGTTCCACAAATTTCATGTGTGGGTATTTACTCCATTTGTTGTTCATTGTAAGTGATGTTTCAAAATAACTTTGGTTGGATTTAACAAACAAATCTTGTATACCATGTTAGTGAAATGTTGTGCTTATCGATTATATTTTTGCTACTTCCTTGTGTTTTGCTGTGGTGATTCTTAGACAATGATCTTTATCTAACCACTGATCTCTGATATTTTTTTCTCTTAAAAGCTTTTGCTTTTTCTATGAATAAATTAGTTTATTCCTCAAATTAACCTTTTTTAAAGATTTCACCATATTGCAAAATTGTGTGTTCATGTGAGATAAACCTGTGTTATTGATCAATAATTAAACTGAATATGGATCTTAATTTTTTTTTTTCAACAAGTCGTCGTCTCACGAGGATCTTAATATTTAAATCAAACTTCTGTAGAAAACTTATTCCCCTGTTGTATCTGTATATAATGGCTGTATATGGCTCTCCTGTGTTGTAAATCTCTCCATTAATGCATAAATGTGGGATATTCATTAACATTTGCTCACTTCCCAAAAAATCTTATACTCAACTGTATCAGATTATATTTGCATATCGATGTCATATGCATTGAAAGGTATATTTCATTGTATGATGTAGTTTTGTGTGAGTTTACACCACAGGTAGCAGTTTGTGCGTCTAGTTGTCTTGATACAAAGACACTGACCAATGTTTCAAAATATTTCTTTTTGGCTGCCATTTTCCTACTTCTAAAATATATCTTAACTTGTAGAGTATTCTGAGTGTGCCATTATTCAGTCCTCACTACAGAACTAATGCTGATTTTTATCACTCAGTTTCTCTAGATCTGACAGAAATCCATTCACTCAACTGCATTCTTGAATGCCAAACAAAAAACATCATTTATAAGATTTGTTTTACACAGTCAAGATGAAAACTTTTTGGATTATTGCCCGGAGGCTGTTTTAAAACAAGGATAGTTAAGCACTGTTGCTTATTACATTTCTTTTGTAAGCTTCCCAAAGATGCAACCAACAATATAACTAACACCTGTTTACTTCTAGGTGCACCAAAGTGCAACAAAAGGGGTGCCAATGTCTCTAACTTCCCGGATTGAACCCAGGTCCATCGATCGAGACCCTAACACTACTACTGAACTAAAGTCGCTCATTATTATTATAATAAAAACTAAGTGCTAAAAGAATCACTCATTAAAAGCCTTCATATTAAACATTTGGAGATACTTGGCAGGCATTATTAAGAAAAAGCTTGCTAAGAAACTGCTCTGAACTATTCTTTCATTATTCTTTGGAACTTTTGCAAGATCTAACCAACAGTTAGCTAATTTTTTTAGAATTGGTGTAATTACTATTTATTTGTCCAGCCAACTTCAAAAGGACTGTACTACTGTTTGTTGTACTTGGCCAAGATTTTGAAACCAAAGATTTAACACTGTGAATTTTGTTATTGTTTGTTAGATTATGGTCTCTATTATTCTAAAAACTTTTGACCCTGTTTGACAAAACATGGTTGTGAAAGTAAAATGTTTAGTTGTTAATTCATTGCCAGAAGTTACTTTGTTCATGTGTTTGAGTAGATTATATCTGTAATCATTTGATTTGAAAAAATTCTTTAGGTCATTGAAATCCATCTGTAGGCCTTGCTGTATAATTGTCCCAGACGACAGGTGAGCTATTTGTAAAAAAAAAAAAAAAAAAAAAAAAAAAAATTGCAGCATTATGATCAGTGGTAATCTTGGAAACTGTCCACAGACATTCAACTGGAACCAAATGGTAAATATAATGGCATATGAATGTATGATCTTTACCATGGCGAGTGAGAGCATGTCGTGTCTGTTACTTTAATGCTGACATAAGACACTTATTGTTTTCAGAGTGTGTGAGCGGTGCATCTATTATTGTGGTGTAGGGTTTAAGCATAGCACTCAGCAAGGGAATGGGAAAATTTTTACTGTATAGAATTCTGAACTTAACTTAGCACACTGAACAGAAGCAGACAGGGTAACAGAATGCAGTATAAGTATGCCTGTGTTATGGAGCCAAAACATATTTACAGAGCATTTGTTTATTATTATTATAATCAAAAAAAGTGCTAAGCCACAAGGGCTATACAGCATTTGTTTAAATTTTTCTAGATGTGTTCATTCATTACCTGTCAATTAATTTTAAACGCATTACAAAAGGTCAGACTATTTGGGCTAATTAACAAATTTTAAGCGAATGCTAAATTCAATCATTTTGATAAATTTGTTCTAATGTTTAAAATTAAATGCATAATTTTTAAAATAGCAAAGGTGTATTGAACCAAAGAGTTGTGTCTGTAGCCCTGTTTAGCAAGTGTTCTAGAGTGCTAGTCACCCTTCATTACATAACATGTTTGGCTCTTTGCTGAGCTATTAAAAAAGTGCTGGAAGTGTGGACTGTAGTTTTTCTTTCCTTTGACCCTTGAGAATAGTGGCTTTGAATCAGTCATTTATATCTACTCCAGTTGAAAGGAACATGATGCTCAGTGAACTTCACTATATACATTTTGGTGTGGTATAGTTTGCCAAGATTACCCAGAGAAAAATGTTGCCAGGCCTGATGGCCTGGTGGCTCAAGCTCCCGCTCACACACGGAGGCCCGGTTCGATTCGCGGTGAAACATTCACGACGCTTCCTTACACCTGTTGTCCTATTCACCGCAGCAAAAATAGGTACCTGGGTGTTAGTCGACTGGTGTGGGTCATCCTGGGGACAAGATTAAGGACCCAATGGAAATAAGTTAGACAGTCTCGATGCGACTGACTTTCTTGGGTTATCCTGGTGGCTAACCTCCGAGGTTAAAATCCAACGAAATCTTATCTTATCTTATCTAACTATTTTAACTTCTACATGAACTCTTTAACGCCCTTAATTTACTTTCCAGCAATATTCATCCATATTATCCTCTCCCTTACTACTTTAGCAAGCTTCGTAGTTCAAGTTGCGCTACCCCATCTCTTCAATGTTCACAGCCTAATATGTTTCTTAAACCCTCTGTCTCATTCGCATGTTGACAGTGTATACAAAATGTTCCAAACTCTGATGGCATCGTTTGTGTGTGTTCACCAGATAAAGTATTAAGAGGTTATTTACTGTATTCTACTAGCATTTTCATAGATAAATGCAACTGTAAAGACTGTCATACACATTGCAAACACACCTGCCACTTAATATGGGGTTCTAGGTTCTCAACCCTCGAGGAGGTTCCTGGATGTTGAATGGCTTTGATTTAGGAATTGGATCCGTGCTCCAGTTCCCTGAATTGAGCCTAAATACCTTCACTCCCTTCCCCACATGCGCTGTATAATCCTATGAGTTAGCACTGCCCCATGGTTGTAATAATTTAGATTCTCAGAGTGCATTATAACCTCCTCAGATAAAATTGACACCCATCATGTTCTCTATACAACAGAGGTTATGTAGTCGTTCTACAAAACACACTTTGCTGGATTACTTAACTCTCAAGTGTACAGGGTAATGCACATGTAGAATCAGTAGCTCAGGACATTTGCTCTCACATCAAATAGAGGGGCACATATCGAAAATTTTCCATTTTTGTCTTAGGGCTTCAGACCACTGGCAACAGTCATGTAAGAGGACAACTTAATTTCCATCAGACTGCAGTTTGGTCCCCGGTCATCCTGTTCCCACAGTTGTAGGATTGGGAAACCACCCTTGCACATTTGGGATTGTCCTCGTACAACCACACATACCACGTGACTGGTTACCCAGCCCCCCATGCAAGGACTGCCAAGTGATCTCAATAGTTCACCACATACAGTGGAACCTCGACTTATGAGTTTAATTCATTCCGTGACCTAGCTCGTAACACAATTTGCTTGTATATCAAATCAATTTTCCTCATTTAAATTAATTGAAATGCCATTAATCCTTTCCAGCGGAATTCCTGCTCGGGAGGCAGGACAAAATACCTCAATATAATACTAATATCAACTCTACGACTTATTTATCTATCACAATTGATTTCGTATGACAAACAATATAAATAACATAGAAACATGATATATGCTCTAGAATGAATAAAGTATGGTGTGTGATTAGTGGTTGCAGCCATTCACTCCACTCTGACCATATCTTCCAAAGCTCTTATGATAGAGAAAATGGAGTGTTTATGAGGCTAATTGTACTAGGTCACTAGTTTCATAAGGAAAACACTGAAACAATGTACAGTGGTACCTAGGATGAACTTACTTTTTCAGAAGGTTGTTCAGTGCTGATACTGAACAATTTGTTCCCATAAGGAATAATGTAAATTAGATTAATCTGTTTCAGACACCAAAAATACTTACAGAAGCTCTTAAATAAATGCACTTACATAATTGTTCGCATTTTGAGCTGTTCATATCCGGGGGTACCACTGTATTTATAAATAAGAAATATTGTATAAAAACATAAAACATAATAGAGAATGTAAAGAAATAAACTGGTTTTATAAAGTGTACGTACATATTTACCTTGGAAGAGATGCTGGCAGAGCAGCATATGCTGTCAGTGCCCTTATAAACAACAACATTGGAGGAATTAGTTTTGTTTTGCCCTTTTTCTATCGCTTAATTGCTTAACTTACTTGCTACGCCTTAATGCTACACTTTATCGCTGAAGTTAGCTGTTAATTTAGGAATTTTGGGGAGCACAGATTCAGTTCCCTAAATCAGAGCCTTACAAGCATAAAGGGAACCTCCTTGAAAGGGAAGCTTACTTTCAACTCAGATTTTGGCTCATAACTCGGAGCAAAAATCGACCGAGCGACGCTAATATCTCGAAAACTCGTTGTTGGGGCATTTGTCATCAAGGTTCCACTGTATTAATAGTCTGTCCCAATCAGAGAACCCACAAGATTTACTTTCAACATTTACACCTGGAGAGTACTGATTTTGCCCTCTCCAAAACACCCACCTGTCGATGGTAGGACTTCACTAAACATAGCTAACCTCTGCCATTATAACTAAAACCATCTTTACACTGTATAACCTGTATGTATTGGTTTAGTACTAATTCTTGGTTCACCAGTACTGGCCCAGCCTGTGTGTTTTCAGATGGTGACCTGACTTTGCTAAATAACAACATTAAATTGGTTTGGTCCCCGGGGTCCGATAAAAGTTATCCTTGTATCTTATAAATCCAGACCTTTTCACCTCGATGCATACAAAAAGAATAGTACACACTGCAGAAAAAGTTTGTGATGCAGTTAAGTAACAACAATGAAGATTTGAGGCCAATCAGAAGAAGCTTTCCCAATGTTACTGCATGGAATATAATGTCCCAGACTTTTCAATAAAAATAGAAAACTCCCCTACACTGCATGAACTAATTTACTCCTCACCATAGATGCATAGCTTTGAAACCATAAAGCCAACCAAAGAGGTATTCTCTTATCTCACCAAGACCAATATCTCACAGTACACCAGCACCAAGTTTGAAGCCACCCCAGATGCTGCATGGGTAGGTAACTTGCATTCAGGGCTGCTGATGGATGACACATGAAAACACATCTCAGTTTAATTAATCTTTCAGTAAAAACTGGCAAATTGGAATAGGTACTTGCTACATCCCTACCTGAGAAGACAATACTGTACAAATTTTACTAGGCTATGTGAAGTCATGTTGATGCACTGTGCTTTCCTGCAGTCATTGATAAAATGGGACAAGCACTGAAACAAATGAATGATCTTTGAGTATAAGAGCGATCCTCATCAAGGAAGGCCTGGCAGATCAAATAGTCAGAGAAGGCACTGGACAGGCACCAAAGTCAGCACCTGATCAGCTGGGCTGTGGTTCATACATCGGTTTATGTGGCCAGCAGTAACAGTCTGGTTGATCAGACCCTGATCTACCATGACACCTGGTCTCAAGACTGGACCAAAAAGGGTTGAGCCAGAAACCTTCTCCAGGTATAAGAGGATAAAGACTTTTCAATACCCTTCTATAAATGGACTTACCAACAGATTTTTGGCTATCTGAAGAGGAACTTTATAAATTTCTCAATCAATTCCTGATCGGCTGGACTGAGGTCCGTATTCTGGAGTTTGCACATCCAGTACAACTGTTAAACAGGCCTTGATCCACCACTCCTGGTCCCGGATCAGGCAACAGGGCTCTAAGCCTGTGTGTGCACTCGCCTAGCTGTACTCGCCTAGTTGTAGTTGTTGGGGTCGATTCACAGCCCTGGCCCTGCCTCCTGGTCGCTACTAGGTCACTCTTCCTGCTCCATGGCTTTATCATACCTCTTCCTAAGGCTATGTATAGATCCTGCCTCCACTACATCATTTCCTCAGACTTCCACTTTCCCGACAACTCTGAAAATACTTCCTAACATCCCGAGATTCATGAAGTCTTCAACTTCCAATTGTGTCCCCTTGTTGGTGCATCCTATCTCTGCAACATCCTGTCTCTGTCCACCTTGTCAATTCCTCTCAATATTTTATGTCGTTACCATATTCCCCTATCTCTCCTGTCCTCCAGTGTTGTCAGGTCGATTTCCATAACCTCTCTTGTAAGACATACCCCTTAGATCCAGGATTAATCTTTTGCAAACTTTTGCACTTTCTCTAATTTTGTTATGTGCTTGGCTAAGTGTGGGTTCCAAACTTTTGCTGCATACTCAATATAGGCCTGACATACACGGTGTACAGGTCCTGAACGATTCCTTATAGAGATGTCAGAATGCTATTCTAAGGTTTGCCAGGTGCCCGATGCTGCAGCAGTTATTTGGTTGATGTGTGCCTAAGATGTGCCTGCATTATACTCACCCCAAGATCCTTTTCTTGAGTGAGGTTTGTAGTATCTTGCCCCTAGACTGTACTCCGTCTACGGTCTTCTTTGCCCTTCCCTGCACTTTGCCCCTCTTTGCACTTGGTGAGGCTGAACTCCAGGAGCCAGTTCTGGACCAGGCCTGCAGCCTGTGTGTGTGTGTGCAATAGTACAAAACATTTACAATGAGCTTGCTGGCATTCCCCTCATTCCACTACCCCACAACACAAGTTATCGTGTCTTCTCACTCATTGAAGCTTAAGGACAGTTAACCTCTCAGCCAGTGTAACTTCTGAGATGCTACACCTCCCCACCCACTCCCACCTCCCTTGGCATAGTGCCTTAGAGTGCCATCATTGAACTGCAAGATGCGTCACTCAGGATTTCCTGCTATTTTTATCTTAATGAGCGAGCACTGTTACCATCCCTGCCCACCTCTGCTCCTCCCACCCACTCCCTCTCACTCCCGCTTACCTCCTCTCATTCCCACCACCTCCTCTCCCTCCACCCACCTTGTGTGTAGGAACTGTGACAGGCGTAGGAACGATCACAGTACAGCAATAGGTACAGAAATTACAGGTAAACATGTTTCAACCACAAGAACAGACTTAGGTACAATAACAGGTACAGACGTGAGCGGACATAAACAAACTCTTAAATGGGCATCAGAAAACAATATGAAGTTAATGAAGACAAATTCAGTTACTCACACTGGAAAACTCGAGGAAAAAAAAACTGGATCAGAGTAAAAACAAATTCCAACCACACAACAGACCGAAAAACTTGTGTGAAAACCTAGTAGTGGTTATGTCAGAGAATACCCCTTTCAAAGATCACAACATCTGACAGAAAATGATATGATGGATAGTGAGAACCTTTTATAATTAGGTATGAGAAGCCAATGACTCTTCAAATCCTTGTTCTCTCTATGCTGGTATATTGCTGTACACTAACGGCCCTTTCAAGGCAGGCAGATGTGGATCTGGAGAATATACAGAGAACCGTCACTGCATGTATAAATAAGTACCATAAAGCACCTAAATTACTGAGAACGTTTGAAGTCTGTTGAGCTGTACTCCTTTGGGTTGCAGACAGAAAGATACATGAAAATACACACTTGGAAAATTCCCAGAGGACTAGTCCCAAATCTGATCAGCCAGGCTGTGGTTTGTACGTCTGTGTGCATGCGGCCAGCAGTAACAGCCTGGTTAATCAGGCCCTGATCCACACGAAGCCTGGTAATGGACCGGAACACCCTCTAGGTATAGGTACAATCACAAGTAGAGATGTAGATACAATACAGTTATAGGTACAAACAGCAAACCTGACTGGGACCAGAATAAGACCAAACGTCACAACATCACGAACAACGACAGATGTTAGTATGGAACCAAGCTACCTTGGATATGCCTTTGATGGGTTTCGAGGTTTCCTACTTCCAGCCCAGCCTTGAGCCAGGCTTGTCCGAGGATAAATCATCCCATAAACTTGTGATGTGAACCACCTGATTATATTATAAAAATAATGAAATATATTAATAAAGAGAAAAACGACCAATAGAGCCATAAAGCTACTTGCTGTCTTTATTATTTTTCCACTTTTTCATGTCCTAAATGAACTGAGAATCTCTAGTCCCATTCATCTGGATAAAGAAAACAAACCTTAGAAAACAATTGAAGCTCGAGGTTCTTTGAATGGCTTATAGCCCTTGTGGCTTAGCGCTTCTTTTGATTAAAATAGTAATAATCCTGAATGGCTTATCCAAGCAGGTCTTCAAAAGTTAATAAAATTTCTACATAAAAAAGTAAACATGAAAAAAAGGAGAAAACACTATTGTGATGAATGAGTTTGAAAACCGACAAGTTGAAGATTGAAACACTTATGCAAAATAGGAATCTTGTAGAAGATTGATGGAGTGAACACTCGACTCCAGGCTGAGGACTGATTACCTCAAATCTTCCTCTCCTTACACCTTTCTGCTTTGTATTGGACTGATGAAGCCACAGTGTGGCGAAACGTTTCCCCAATAAAGATACCCAAGAGTTGCATTTTCTAATTTAACAACGTTCGGTTCTTGAACAATTCATCTACAATAGACACTAAAACTGGGGGACCCAGAGGCCAATTGTAATGCTGCACTTGCTTTTCCCTGACTTGTCACCCCATATAAGTTGCTCTTTCAGTGTACATTCTGCTGATGAGGACTTCAGTTGGGAGTCAAATATACAGTCATTTACACGGCTGTTTTCCCGCTACACATATGGAATATCCCTTTCAAATGGGTAAATTACGTTAAGTTAAGATTCTAAGTCACTTTCGCAAACAAATTATATAATAAAACTTTACACCATTTTCAGTTAGTAATAATGTTGGTAGAATTACCGACAATATGTAAAGTAAAGGACAAGTGAACTAATTGACATTTATTTGGCACGTTTCCTCTCAGGGCTTTGTCAAGCCGTACAACAGCACCCTCTGTGTCCATGTACTGTTTGTAACGGCCCTTGGGCTTGCACTAAATATAGCACTTGTGCTTTACTTACTTTTAGTAAATTATAATAAAATAATATTTGAACTGGCATTAGAAGGACTCCTGGAAAAGCGAAAGATTGCAACAAATAAAAATTGCAATTTAAATTTCAATTAGTGTCTTTTAAACTTTACATTTTCAAAAAGGTTAAAAATAAAAATTGGGTGTTAATCTATGAAATAAATTTTTGAAAATCATAGTAAATCAATATTTGCGGTGAAATCAAATACAGAGATTGATTAATAAAAAGCATAATTTAACAATAAATATGAGATTATTAATCAAAATATAAAATATGCGATTATTAATCAAAATATAAAATATGAGATTATTAATCAAAATATAAATATGAATTATTAATCAAAATATAAAATATGCGATTATTAATCAAAATATAAGAGATTATTAATCAAAAATAAAACATGAGATTATTAATCAAAATATAAGAAATATGAGATTATTAATCAAAACTAAACCAAGACAATATTGAGGAAGGAAAGATACTTTCCTCCCTGTAAACAAGGGTCTGCACGGGAATAAAAAAAAACAGAATTGTGTATAAAGTTTACCTGAGTTTACCGGGAGAGGGTTTCGGGGTCAACGCCCCCATGGCGATCTGAGACCAGGCCTCATGATGGATCAGGGTACAAAATAACCCGCACATAAAGAGAAGCTTACGACGACGTTTCGGTCCGACTGGACCATTGTTATTATGGATCAGGTCTGATCAACCAGGCTGTTAGCTGGCACGGCAAGCTGACGTACGAACCTACAGTCCGGTGTCACAGTCCCGTGTCAGTGACTCAACCACAACACAGATTTCTATACAATGAATAATTACACGAGAGGAGTAATTCAAAATGTTAAACCCATTGGTTCATTCAGCGCAGGACGTGGTGGAGGCTTGATCTTCCGTCTGCTGAGCGCGAGACAAATGCCCTTCCCTTCTCTGAGACTGTAGGAGCAACGATGGCGGTACTGTTCCTGTCAGACAAAGTAACCGCGAATTTGAACACCAACTGCCAATTAGTGTTCAAATTCGCTAATATAAAGACATTGTTGAATCATACCTGGAGTGGGTTTGGGGATCAACGCCCCGCGGCCGGTCCGTACAGCTTGATCAACAGCGAAGGTGTTGATAGATGGCAAAGAACCGACAAGTTGATAAGATGCAAGTGCAACACTTGGATATCTCTAATGGCGAAACAAGTGTCTAATTTATCGTAACAGAGATAAATTAGACAGTATGCCTCTTGTATCTTATTGAGGAAACGTTTCGCCACTGTGGGCGAACGTTTCCTCAAAGATACTCCAAGATCACATGTTCTAATTTATCAACGTGTCGGTTCTCTGAACCATTGATATAAAAGTAACAGATGTTGGTGAGAATCACGATAATGGATGCCACAGTAATGGTTAGATCAGTGGAGGTCAGATGACACCTCTTGGTAGTAATTCAGCTCGTGTTGTGCGTGGAGAAATGATGAAACAGCGACAACATGAAGCAGACACCCGGCTTTGTTTGACAAAGCATGGGCATTTTCTTTTGCCCATTGCTTGGGGCGAAACGTTTAGTCAAAGAACTCTTTACACTATTTGCGTTGCGTGTGTTTTCATTTTTTGGGAAATTCAAGCCCTAGAGACCATAACTGACCATAATTGTCCCAAAAACACACACACACAGGCCAGGGACAAGAGCTATGAATCGACCCTACAACCACATGGGTGAGTACAAGGTGGATGAGAGAATGTTCCAGAATGGAACACAACAACAAGGGTCAATTGGAAGTTGAAGACTCAGATGAGTTACAGGATGTTAGAAGCATTTCTTCAGTCACAGAGTTGTCAGGAATTCTGGAAAGTTATGTAGCGGAGGCAGGATCCATACACAGCTTTATTAAGAAGAGGTATGACAAAGCTCAAAGCAGTAGAAAAAGACCTAGTAGCGACCAGTGAAGAGGCGGGGCCAGGAGCAACCACAATTAGTGAATTAGGCGAGTACACACACAAACATACACAGCTCAAAAATCTCGAGTCATATTACTGCATCTTTTACAAGTCTTCTGTCATACAAACAATGTCAAGAAACACATTCCTCGTTTGTTGATGTACACACATTGTGTACATGGGAGAGCTACATATTGCATATGTAAGGTATATGTGTTGTGCTGAATAGGTAAAACTGGTCAATTATCAAGAACTCGTTTAAAATTAAGTCGTTTCTAAAATTTTCTCTTATACGTTAAATATATATTTTTCATTAATGTTAACTAAAAAAATACAATTTTGTACTCAAAAGAACCTTAGAAAACTTCATAACTTTATTATAACAAGCAATTTAGTTTAGCCTAATCCAACTAGATACATTTTAGATAAATCTACAATAATTTAATAATAAACAAACACAATGAAATATATTTTATCGTTCGGTTCAGAATGATTTTGCAAATTATCGCACACAAATTTTCGCTGACCTATTCGGCAAGAAGAGGTTGTTATTTAAGCCAAAATCGTAAGTTTTACCTATTCGGCACGACATTACATACATATATATAATAGCAACAATCTTAGACACGTGATCTTAACTATGCAAGACAAGCCAGTGGACTGAATCACCTTTAGCTCATACTTCACACTTCTGTGCATCATCAGGAGCTGTGCAATGTTGCATGGTAGCAACTGAAGCAAGGGAAGTTTTCTAAGAGTAGTGCAATGCGGGTGTGTCACCGGCCACAGCTTCTCTCAGAAGGTTATTGTAGGAAGAAAAAAAAGAGGTACGCGGGTTTTAAGAGGTTAAGAGAATCGTTTCGCCTTCCCTTTGCAGACGAAACGTCTCCTGAATGACTTAAAACCCTCATACCTCTCCGTATGATGGTTTTAAAACATTCTCCGATTTAATCATCACATGCACCCACACATACATACACACACACACACAGCAATGCTCACCATGTGTGACGTCAGCACTTCATGCATTAGGAAAAAAAAAAGCCTCAGGCCGCCGGCGCCAGTATCTCCCACTAGTACTAGTTGGTGTTGTTGCCGTCTGCTGCGCCTGTCCTGCAGCAGCTAATGCTGTTCTGCCGATGCAGTTGCAGCTGCTGCCTCTACTTCAGCTCCAGCTCTTACCATTTCATTGTCACCGTCCTGCTGTTATTGCTATAACAGATTATTCTTGTTTATCCTTTTTTTTCACATTTTAGGCATCAGCTTCGTCAAATGAAGGCAGCATCAGCATCGTCAAGTGAAGGCAGCATCAGCATCGTCAAGTGAAGGCAGCAGTATTTCCGTCTAAAGAGGGCAGTTGTAGCTTACATGTTCCTTTATTCACTAATATTCATACGTATAGGGATGTTGAGTAATGATCGTCTTGCTTGAAGGCAAGCAACATACTTGTTGATCCTCTTGAAATGAGTGATTTTTAGCCCAACATGTTATTGTGTTTACACGCTTTAAGCTTAAGGTCATAAAATAAACTAAATGAACTTAAATGTTTGAAACAAGGAAGACTTCTGCCATAATGACTCAAACAGTCGACACCACGAAACATTAACATTTAACCTTATCACCTCTTACTGCCAAACACATAGGTTATATATACACATACACCAAGAAATGAAAGGGTGTGTGTATTATAATTTATATATATATATATATATATATATATATATATATATATATATATATAATATATATATATATATATATATAATATATATATATATATATATATATATATATATAATATATATATATATATATATATATATATATATATATATATACACACACACACACACACAAATTATACATCGCACATGCATATGAATAAAAATAATGTACGGAGACTCGAACCCTGGTCCCTGAATATAGCTGGCCCAGCGCTGTAATCACCCAGCCACAGAATTTACAAGATGATGATTTTACAGTCAACACATTTGTGTTAACACTCATGCAAAGCCCTGTCCAGTCTTCTGCTTATTTACTGACAGTCGTTCACTACGACTTTTTTTTTTTTTGGATTTATCGGTTATATGACTTAGAGGAGGCAAGCGAACAGATGTACCATGAGAGCTTTCTTGGCTGTAGGATGAGACAGTAGGATCTCAGTGCTGCTGATACAACCATGTCATGTAAGTGCTGTTTTTAACATCACCCTATTGTAAGCTCTTCGAGCCTGCAATATGCTTTGGTCACGGGAATCAAGTTCCCTTTTATTCTTCTCTACAATCACTGATAGGTCTCCATTTCGATTCATCTCAAGTTTATATATTTATGAATAGGACAACATATCCATCGACAGATGAAAATTTTCCTGAGTGCACATGAATGATGGTTCAATTAGATTCTTCTCGTATATGGCAGATACTCTTGAGTGTGATGGAGACGCTTCAGTCCAGTTGAAAGACTTCCAAACCTCAGTCACAATTAATTCAAGCCTATAACTCCTATCATACCAACCTTCACCAAAACACGATAGCCTAGAAAAGATTGGTCGATTAATTGACTTTAAAACCAATCGATTACATATAAGGTCATTATGGTTGCATGTAACCTTTTCCTGAATAGTTAAGAATACTTTTATCACAAAAACTGAGATTAAACTTTATTAACAGAGATAAACACCACTGTGTATACGTCCTTGGTGTTATGATAGTTTAACAGGATTATACCTACATACACCACTGACAAACCTAAAGGCACTTGGACTATGAAATTAGTTCATTATTCACCTTCATGCTGCAGTCTTTATGTAGGCATTTTAGATTTTATTATTTCTGATCAGACGAAAGGTTCTTTAACTAATAACGAAGGTCAAACCATAGGTATACAATACCTATGAGAAATTACACACGTGAAACTTCTGGATGTCTTTTACTGCAGGCATATCGCCAGCCAGTGGCTTTGTCAATACGAGAAGACGTCAGAAGATGGGGCACTCAGTCCGTCAGCCTGGAAGTCGGTGTTCAGCACCCAGGTCTTGGTGAATCTGAAGCAGAGGCAGAATGAGAGATTCCCACCTTCAGATAAAGATACGCAAGAGTTCCACATGTGTTTAATTCCTCATCCACTTCATTAATATTTCTTCATATTTACAGGAATAGAATATAGTTGTTTAGAGTAAATGGTCTAAAAACTTTCACTAGTGATGAGTATTGGTTAATTTCCCACAGTTCGATCTGACGCAACGTGATTCCGTACTGCTGGTGTAGTCTCAGTTTCTGCTTCGAACGGGACTTGAATCCCTAATTATGCACGTCAACATCCTCCCACGTCTCTCAAGATTTGCTCATGAAGTTTTATCTACAAAACAATTGTCACTAGTATAAATAGCCTCAGTTCAGCACATTGCTTTTTTTTTTTTACGTAGTTATAAAAAAAATAAGAAATGAGTTCAGTTTCGGCTGTGATCGAAGGTGGTTCTGGAATTGCTATTGGTTCCTCCGATCAGTTATACTAACGCTTTATCTATTATTAACCAATACTTGAACGCCTCAGGTGTTTTAACAGAGTTTGCCAATACTGAGTAATCTTTAATGATCATATCGCTGCTATACATCAAAACGTTAGGAATTAATTACTTAAAGCTATAAAAGGGTTCTTTCCAATATATCCTGTTCCTGTCCAGTCAAGTGAGGGAGAGGTTTGCCTCAGAGCTGGCGAGAGGCTTGCCTCAGAGCTGGCTTGCCTAGCAAACAACCCGAATTAGTTACGCCAAGATGTGTGTGACCGTGTTCCTGATAACAGGGCTTGAACGCTTGTAAAAGCGTGTCACACTGATCTTCAAAGAGGTTAATATTGTCTACAAACTACTGCAGATCGAGCAAGTTATAAATAAGGACCACGTAGTTGACAAAACGAATAATCCCAGATCTGTTTGCATCGTTTATCCTTCCTACCTCGTTCGTCGGGAAAGCATCTTTCACACTACGTATCAAAGACGACCAGGTAACCCTCACTTAAGTTAACCAGGCGTAGGTAACCGGTGCTGGTAAGGCAGGTTATGTCACGTATACCAGGCTTCACGAACGACAACCTCAATATACAGATATAGGTAGGTATAATATTTCTCAGGAAACAGGACAAGTGTTTCCTGACGCGGGTCTTAGTCACATGATGACCCACAGCTGGAGCCTTTTTTAACCGAGGACTTCCGCTGGCCTACCGGTCCACCTCTTTAAAAAATCATGGTTAATATATAGGTATATGTCGTGGGTTAAAGTTATCAGTTATTTTTATCGTGCGTGTCCTGAAAACACAAATATTAATAATAATACTCTATACATTTTTCATAATAAATTGATAGAGGGCGTGTGAGAATATTCTCAGGAGGCACACATCGAAGTCAGCGAGTGGGTGAGGCATCGTTCACTCGGACGCCGAGAACTAGTAACTAATTTACCTGTAATCCGCTGAGTTCCTCACAAGGCGTCTCAGAGATACCAACTTTTTAAGTTGCTGTTGACTAGTGAGCGAGTCACTAGTTAATGGTCCAAGTCGGACCGAAACGTCGTCATAAGTTTCATTCTCCCACGTGAGGGTTATTTGTATATGAAGCTTCATTATTAAGGTCCTTATCGTCGAACTATTGGTTTGCTTATAGAAGCTCGCACTGGTCATGATGCAGCTCTCTCTACCAGCCTTCCCTGAAACTGGACCGTAATGCGACCGACGAATCTTTTCGCGTTCAGCAACAGACTGCTATAGCGTATTTGAGATTTGTGCCTTGAAAGGTACGTTCCATGAAAACTGCTAATTCCGTCGGGGTTAAGTTCTTTTTTGAAGTTCATTTAATTTCCAAAACTGATAAATAAATTACTATTACTTAATAATTACGCTCTCTGGTTTGGAAGTAGAATGTACACACACACGCGCGCGCCAAAAAAAAAAAAAAAAAAAAAAAAAAAAATTTGGGCAGTGTAAAGGTCGAGAGAATCCAGACGGGAGAACAGACTCGCAGTACGACACACTAGATGGTACAGCAATGCACCCACTCTTCAGCACTACCCACTCCTCCACACCACCCACTCTTCAGCACTACCCACTCCTCCACACCATCCACTCTTCAGCACTACCCACTCCTCCACACCACCCACTCTTCAGCACTACCCACTCCTCCACACCACCCACTCTTCAGCACTACCCACTCCTCCACACCATCCACTCTTCAGCACTACCCACTCCTCCACACCACCCACTCTTCAGCACTACCCACTCCTCCACACCACCCACTCTTCAGCACTACCCACTCCTCCACACCATCCACTCTTCAGCACTACCCACTCCTCCACACCACCCACTCTTCAGCACTACCCACTCCTCCACACCACCCACTCTTCAGCACTACCCACTCCTCCACACCATCCACTCTTCAGCACTACCCACTCCTCCACACCACCCACTCTTCAGCACTACCCACTCCTCCACACCATCCACTCTTCAGCACTACCCACTCCTCCACACCATCCACTCTTCAGCACTACCCACTCTTCAGCACTACCCACTCTTCAGCACTACCCACTCCTCCACACCACCCACTCTTCAGCACTACCCACTCCTCCACACCACCCACTCTTCAGCACTACCCACTCCTCCACACCATCCACTCTTCAGCACTACCCACTCCTCCACACCACCCACTCTTCAGCACTACCCACTCCTCCACACCATCCACTCTTCAGCACTACCCACTCCTCCACACCATCCACTCTTCAGACTACCCACTCCTCCACACCACCCACTCTTCAGCACTACCCACTCCTCCACACCATCCACTCTTCAGCACTACCCACTCCTCCACACCACCCACTCTTCAGCACTACCCACTCCTCCACACCATCCACTCTTCAGCACTACCCACTCCTCCACACCACCCACTCTTCAGCACTACCCACTCCTCCACACCACCCACTCTTCAGCACTACCCACTCCTCCACACCATCCACTCTTCAGCACTACCCACTCCTCCACACCACCCACTCTTCAGCACTACCCACTCCTCCACACCATCCACTCTTCAGCACTACCCACTCCTCCACACCATCCACTCTTCAGACTACCCACTCCTCCACACCACCCACTCTTCAGCACTACCCACTCCTCCACACCATCCACTCTTCAGCACTACCCACTCTTCAGCACTACCCACTCTTCAGCACTACCCACTCTTCAGCACTACCCACTCTTCAGCACTACCCACTCCTCCACACCACCCACTCTTCAGCACTACCCACTCCTCCACACCACCCACTCTTCAGCACTACCCACTCCTCCACACCAGCCACTCTTCAGCACTACCCACTCTTCAGCACTACCCACTCTTCAGCACTACCCACTCCTCCACACCACCCACTCTTCAGCACTACCCACTCCTCCACACCACCCACTCTTCAGCACTACCCACTCCTCCACACCATCCACTCTTCAGCACTACCCACTCCTCCACACCACCCACTCTTCAGCACTACCCACTCCTCCACACCATCCACTCTTCAGCACTACCCACTCCTCCACACCATCCACTCTTCAGATTACCCACTCCTCCACACCACCCACTCTTCAGCACTACCCACTCCTCCACACCACCCACTCCTCCACACCATCCACTCCTCCACACCACCCACTCTTCAGCACTACCCACTCCTCCACACCACCCACTCTTCAGCACCACCCACTCTTCAACACCGCCCACTCCTCAACACCGCCCACTCCTCAACACCACCCACTCCTCAACACCACCCACTCTTCAGCACCACCCACTCTTCAGCACCACCCACTCTTCAGCACTACCCACTCCTCCACACCACCCACTCTTCAGCACTACCCACCCCTCCACACCACCCACTCTTCAGACTACCCACTCCTCCACACCACCCACTCTTCAGCACTACCCACTCCTCCACACCACCCTCTCTTCAGACTACCCACTCCTCCACACCACCCACTCTTCAGCACTACCCACTCCTCCACACCACCCACTCTTCAGCACTACCCACTCCTCCACACCACCCACTCTTCAGCACTACCCACTCTTCAGCACTACCCACTCCTCCACACCACCCACTCTTCAGCACTACCCACTCTTCAGCACTACCCACTCTTCAGCACTACCCACTCCTCCACACCACCCACTCTTCAGCACTACCTACTCTTCAGCACTACCCACTCTTCAGCACTACCCACTCCTCCACACCACCCACTCTTCAGCACTACCCACTCCTCCACACCATCCACTTTTCAGCACTACCCACTCCTCCATACCACCCACTCTTCAGCACTACCCACTCTTCAGCACTACCCACTCCTCCACACCACCCACTCTTCAGCACTACCCACTCCTCCACACCACCCACTCTTCAGCACTACCCACTCCTCCACACCATCCACTCTTCAGACTACCCACTCCTCCACACCACCCACTCTTCAGCACTACCCACTCCTCCACACCAGCCACTCCTCCACACCATCCACTCCTCCACACCACCCACTCTTCAGCACTACCCACTCCTCCACACCACCCACTCCTCCACACCATCCACTCCTCCACACCACCCACTCTTCAGCACCACCCACTCCTCAACACCACCCACTCCTCAACACCACCCACTCCTCAACACCACCCACTCCTCAACACCACCCACTCCTCAACACCACCCACTTACCACCTTGCAAGAACAACGTTCATTTCCTCCACAATACCAGTAAAAGCAATCACTGGAGTACTTGAGCCGAGGATCAATGATCAAGCCACTGCTAGAATACTGGTGCAGTTTCGGAGATTAAGCAGCCGGTGGTGTACCTGTTCTGGGTATCAGTGCTTAGGTAATTACCAACATGCTAACGCTAGGCTCCCACACAATTATAAAACAAGCATCACATTTTGCTTTTGTATTGTTCATATGAGTTTGATGTACAAAATAAGGCAATGTTCACGTTAGTTACTGATCATTTGGGCTGTGTTGCCTACGTTGATGTGCGTGTTGCTATCCCAAACAGCTTGATTGATCAGGCCATCAACTAAGAAGTTTGATTTGGGACCGAAACGATGGGGCGATGACCCTCTAAACTGACTACAGGCTGATCTATAGATGGTATATTTTGGCTAATTTAACCGAAGAATTGCATATAAATCTCATAACATCAGTGATACAAGATTAGCAAACCTTAAATAAGCATTCAGAAATTTTAGCAAAGAATCTTCGACTAACGTATGGAAATAAATGTGCTAAGGATCCACACATTAGTAAACCAATGATGTGGCAACGTGTCTGGTCTGCTTTTCTCGATGATCTTTCATCATTTTATAAATACACGTTTGTCCGAGAGGAATCTAGCAGCAGCGGGTCCAGCCCCGCATTATACCAGCGATGGAGCGGAACCAAGCAATGATGTTTATGCAACGCAAATGGAAGAGATTCGTCAAGGAGCAGCCATGAGGGAGTTGATACAGGCGCCGCTCAAGTGCTATCAGCTTATTAATATAGTCCTCTGATGTACAGCCCGAGGGTTGCCACCACAACACCCCCC
Source organism: Cherax quadricarinatus (assembly GCF_038502225.1). Lineage (NCBI taxonomy): Eukaryota > Metazoa > Arthropoda > Malacostraca > Decapoda > Parastacidae > Cherax > Cherax quadricarinatus. Next base: position 29,766,625 of record NC_091313.1, read on the forward strand.
TGTTGTTGTTGTTGTTGTTGTTGTTGTTGTTGCTATTGGTGGTGGTGGTGGTGGTGGTGGTGGTGGTGGTGGTGGTGCTGCTGGTGCTGCTGGTGCTGCTGGTGCTGCTGGTGCTGCTGGTGCTGCTGGTGCTGCTGGTGCTGCTGGTGCTGCTGCTGCTGCTGCTGCTGCTGCTGTAGGCTTGCGTACATTCCAGTCACACAAATGGAATTCTGTCTGCCCAGAATCCCGGGTAATGAACAGGCTGATGCATCCTTCGGTAGGCTTTTGACTGACATTTTGGGTCATTTACAGCGGGGGAGGTGTCTGTCACAACAGATGATGCAAACACCTGATCGTTCTGTTATTTCTATTATTACATTTGTGAGGCAACAGTAAACCCGCAAGCATCAAATATATTACCTGAGGAATGAGAAATAATGAGGTTTATTCCGAGAGGAATGATGGCTCCAATTCCTTAGATCAAGAGCCTTTTACCAACATCAAGGCGCCCTCTCTGATGAGTTTGTTGATAATCTTTGCTGCTGTACTTAACCTCATAACAGGAATTCGACATTAAATGTGACCTTTTTTGCAATGCAATTTAAAATCGGCTGCTCCTCAAAAACTTCTTATCAGTATCCTTTGCGACTGCCGAGACGAGTAATGAGAGGGATCAGTTTGAACTGCTTTATAATTGGCCGAGTGACAAGAAGTCCCAGGAGGTGGGACCCAGAGCGTGTGCCTGAGGCGATAAGTAACACGTTCCTGGGTGTATGGAGAATGCCAGTGAGCAGATACCCATTGGCGGGCAAGCTGTTATTTAAAAGGCACTTTAAGCAGGGAAGACCTTTATTTTTTACATCACTTTTTTCCACTGTGGATGAAATGTAATATAAAATTCTTACCTGCTTCGAGTGTCACGAAACCGTAATAACACGATTGGAAACAAAAATACGGTATGGATGGGATGTGAACCCATTATAAACGATTTTTAAGACTTCATCGCCATGCGTTCAAACCTCCACCCGTTCCGTGGACTGCTTAGATTGAATAGTCAGCTCACACCAGCCAGCGTCTGCCTAGATAATAAACAGATGGTTGCTCAAAAAAAGGGGATGTCAAGGTGGAAACACCAGTAGCCAAAATTTTCCAAGAAGAGTACCGGTTCCAGGGTTGATCCTTCTTGGTACCCCATTCGTCACGTTCGTCTTCATGATACTTCCTTTCAGAAATGTACCGACTTTTTAGGGTCTCTTTGATCCTCTGTATCTCTGCCTGATCTTCCCATTAGTTATTACTCTTTCAGTATGGTACAGCGCCTAATGTTTTCTTGCAACTCGTGAATATGCAAGGCGCCCTATCCATCCCCTTCCTGTTTCATTGCGTGCATGTAGAATGGGGGAAAATCCGGAAAAGGGTAGCTCCAATTCCATGGATCAAGAACCCTTTACCAACATGAAGGCATTCCTCCTTTCCTTCAGTCTCCGTCATAAACTTTCAGGGTCGATGGGAGGTCCATCCTTGTGAGAGGAGGCAGTCAAGGAGCTCCCCACAGCCAGCATGAGTCTTGTGAACTCTTCCTGGAAGTAGTGGTGAAAGTAGTTGACACGGGGCATCCCTGGGAAGCGTGACGCAAGTCTTGGAATCTGTCGTGTGATATTCTACGACCACGTGCTGGGTTGTTAGTTTAGGGGCTGTACAACCACGTGTTGCGATGTGTCGAGTAGTGGTGTACAACATTTGTTTGGGAGGTGTCGTGTAGTGGTGTACAACATTTGTTTGGGAGGTGTCGTGTAGTGGTGTACAACATTTGTTTGGGAGGTGTCGTGTAGTGGTGTACATCATTTGTTTGGGAGGTGTCGAGTAGTGGTGTACAACATTTGTTTGGGAGGTGTCGAGTAGTGGTGTACAACATTTGTTTGGGAGGTGTCGTGTAGTGGTGTACATTTGCTTGGGCTGTGTCGTGTAGTGGTGTACATCATTTGTTTGTGAGGTGTCGTGTAGTGATGTACATCATTTGCTTGGGAGGTGTCGTGTAGTGGTGTACATCATTTGTTTGGGAGGTGTCGTGAAATGGTGTACATCATTTGTTTGGGAGGTGTCGTGTAGTGGTGTACATCATTTGTTTGGGAGGTGTCGTGTAGTGGTGTACATCATTTGTTTGGGAGGTGTCGTGTAGTGGTGTACATTTGCTTGGGCTGTGTCGTGTAGTGGTGTACATCATTTGTTTGTGAGGTGTCGTGTAGTGGTGTACATCATTTGCTTGGGAGGTGTCGTGTAGTGGTGTACATCATTTGTTTGGGAGGTGTCGTGAAATGGTGTACATCATTTGTTTGGGAGGTGTCGTGTAGTGGTGTACATCATTTGTTTGGGAGGTGTCGTGTAGTGGTGTACATCATTTGTTTGGGAGGTGTCGTGTAGTGGTGTACAACGTTTGTTTGGGAGGTGTAGTGTAGTGGTGTACATTTGCTTGGGATGTGTCGTGTAGTGGTGTACATCATTTGTTTAGGTGGTGTCGTGTAGTGGTGTACATCATTTGTTTGGGAGGTGTCGTGTAGTGGTGTAAATCATTTGTTTGGGAGGTGTCGTGTAGTGGTGTACATCATTTGTTTGGGAGGTGTCGTGTAGTGGTGTACATCATTTGTTTGGGAGGTGTCGTGTAGTGGTGTACATCATTTGTTTGGGAGGTGTCGTGTAGTGGTGTACATCATTTGTTTGGGAGGTGTCGAGTAGTGGTGTACAACGTTTGTTTGGGAGGTGTCGTGTAGTGGTGTACATTTGCTTGGGATGTGTCGTGTAGTGGTGTACAACACTTGCTTGCTATGTGTCGTGTAGTGTTGCAGGACCACGTGCTTGGAATGTGTCGTGTAGTGTTGCAGGACCACGTGCTTGGTCTTGTCTGCTGTAGCGTCTTATCCTTTACAACATTAACATAAACATGGAGATGTGGTAATAATTTTTTGCTCTTAATATTTAAGTTGCAGAGACCCAAGTACAAGCGTCACACACTCTTAATTATTCTCTTTTATACAGCATGTAAAAAAAAATTAGGATTACGAAAAAATATTGCATAAAAAAACAAACCACGAAAACATATGATGTGATGCGAGAAAATACCACAGTGAAGGGAAAAAATCCTTTTTTGGTATACGAAGAAATGTTCCCAGATGTGAAAAATCATCAAATGTTTTAGATCAATTTTTTTCACTTTTTTTTTTTTTTTTTTTTTTACATTTGTAGTCACCAGTTTATTTTTTTTTCTTATGATTGAAGGGATACATGTTTAGTAGGTCAGAGGTAAACCAAACAGAAGGAGTCTGCACCATAAGTCACCTGTACCATCAAGCAGGACTAGTCTCCACTGGGTCACCCGAGACTCGACCCGGCGTCTAGATACAGTTTTCCTGACCAAATTACTCCCCCCATATGTCATTGTTTAGTCACTTCAAATGAGTAAGCAGAAGCCGAGTTCATTCTAAAAATCCCACACGAGGAATGACAACAACAAAAGGTCACCCTGGATAATGTTTCCATCTTGCATACCGCGGAAATATTCTTGTTTGAAAAGAATTTTGTTTCTCATAATAAGATTATATTCCGGGTTTTATATACTTGATTTATTTTTACAATGATCTTGATGCCTGGTCTCAGACCGGGCCGCGGGGGCGTTGACCCCCGAAACCCTTTCCAAGGATACATATTTTGTACCTAGAGAAGGTTTCGGGAATCAACCTCCCCGCGGCTGGGTCTGTGACTAGGCCTCCTGGTGAATCGGGGTCTGATCAACCAAGCTATTACTGCTGGCCACACGTAGTGCTGTCTGGCAAAGAAATATTTGCAGGTTAAGGCGGAGATTACGATAGTGAATTGTCGTACCCCATAAAAAGCAAGGTGTGTTGGAGGTGCGTGCTTGTGTGAGGGGAGGTGTGGTAAGAGGGATCCGTGGGTGAGTGGGGGAGGTGGAAGAGGGGCGTGATGAGGGGTGATAGGATGGGGGAGGCGTGTTGGAGGTGGAGGGAGGGAGGAGGGTCAGCGGGAAGTTGAGAGATGGTGGAGGGGCCTTGAGGTGGTCAGTCGGCGACACTCATTACCCCTGACAGGGCGTGTCGAGCCCTCGCCCGAAGACCTCACGTTGACCACATCATCTGGAGTCACTCTTGTTACTCACCTCACAGGAGACGCACTGTCCACTTCGTCAGGAGCCCCTACCTTATTCTCGCCCAAAACTCCACTACGTCAAGAGCCCCCCCCCCTCCCCTTTACTCTCACGTCAGCCACCGTCAGGAACCTCTCACGTCAACCACCGTCAGGAACCTCTCACGTCAACCACCGTCAGGAACCTCTCACGTCAACCACCGTCAGGAACCTCTCACGTCAACCACCGTCGGGAACCTCTCACGTCAACCACCGTCTGGACCTCTCACTTGTTGACCACCTTGCTAGGGGCTCTTGCTTTGCCCACCCCACTCGGAGTTTTCCCTTTTTCCTCTCAGTTGCTCACTTTTCGAATTTTCTAGCTTGAGTACCTACGTGGCAACTTACCCCATCACAACACCTGGTGACGTGAACGATAAACACGAATGTAAGTATCTGGTGGACTCGTGTGAATCACAATGTTTGTTATGATCCAATATAGTTCAGGCTTAACCACGTACGTGCATCTAAGTGCCTTAAAATCTACAGAATAATATAAACCATAAAGTGCCACTCTAGATCAACGAATTAAAAGTATTATGCTGATTTTCCGAAGAATCTTGGAGGAATCTTGAAGATATATACAACTTTGTACAATAAAAATGTGAGAGGAAAATCTGTAGGCAGTTGCAGACCGCTGGAAGGGCATTGACAGTGACGGATGTGGAAGCGAGGGGAGAGAGTGTGAGAGGGAGAGTGAGGGGGAGGACGGGGAGAGGACAGTGAACATCCAGATCCCCTCGGTGACGTCTTCTCCTCACCTGCCACAATGACATCAATGTACTTCCTGCTGGTGAGTAAAAGGAATGAGCCTGTTGTGTGTGTGTGTGTGTACTCACCTAGTTGTACTCACCTAGTTGAGGTTGCAGGGGTCGAGTCCAAGCTCCTGGCCCCGCCTCTTCAATGGTCGCTACTAGGTCACTCTCCCTGAACCATGAGCTTTATCGTACCTCTGCTTAAAGCTATGTATGGATCCTGCCTCCAGTACATCGCTTCCCAAACTATTCCACTTCCTGACTACTCTGTGGCTGAAGAAATACTTCCTAACATCCCTTTGATTCATCTGTCTTCAGCTTCCAACTGTGTATGTGTGTGTATGTGTGTATGTGTGTGTGTATG
>NC_091313.1:29774419-29886919 GCF_038502225.1 Cherax quadricarinatus
CCTGAAACCGACGACACACGCACCGGAAGTGTGTACAACGTACCATCACCTTCACGATCCACTACATTCGCCAGGGATCACGACCTCGGCGGACCGGACAAGGGTATATAAACCGAGGTGTATATCTCTCAGTCTGTATACACAGACGTGGATACATCTCAGTGTGTATGCAGAGGTTTATTATATTTTAGAGATTAGTCCATTATTGTTAGTTGTATTGCAAACTAACACGTGTGCAACTAATGCGACACTTTATTGTGGAAACGTTTCCCTCTCCAGGAGCTTTGTTGCTCCTGGAGATCGAAACTATACCACAAAATGTAGCATTAGTTGCACGTGTCCTTTTACCCAACATATAGCCGGTAATTATACCAACATTATTACCACCCTCGTGTAATTGACACCCCTTAAACCCAACAGATGTATCAATGTGTTGGATTTACAGCACACTGGAACTAACATCATGCTAGTTTATTCTAACCTAATTATTCTGTAAGACATACCACAGGTGGGGGTTAGAACCCATGACAAGCGCGTCGTTAAACTCTAGGCAAGTGCGTAAGCCACTGGCCCAGCTGGCTACAATAAGATGAATCTTAAATAACAACAACAAAAAAAAGGCACAATAGTGTGACTTTGTAAATGGTTCAAGTCGGACAGAAACGTCGTCGTAAGCTCCTCTCTATGTGCAGGTTATTCGTGTAAGACGAATCTTAGTATAGCCAGTGGCTCAGGCACTGGCCTGGAGTTTTGCGACACTCGCCATGGGTTCTAACCCCACCCATACCATGGTTCGTTTGTTATTACGATTTTGTGAGTTATTCTGTAATACGTTTAGCGGGAAGCGCTATATCAGTAAGAGTTATTAGCTCCTGGGGAATGGAAAGCAAATAGGCTTTATCCAAGGGGAGGAGAGGTCCAGCTACTTGGATCAAGATCCCTTGAGAATCAAAGCACAATTTGAAAGTCCTTTTTATTCTAAATTTTAGTGTGGTTAAGCACCCAAGTTTTCTATATCTTGCCGCTATCGGTAAAATTTCTGTCACCAGTTTTCCGTCACACATTTTTTCCCAATAAATTCATATATAATATACATATCACAATATAATAATAAGGCTTATATAATTATCACTAAATCAAAACAACTAAATTTGTCAATCATGGTCCAATTATTTTTTTCTTAATTTATTCCGCGATATAGGCCATAACTCGCAGAAAATTTTGACGAAAGGGGAAATATCCCTCTGTTATAGGCCGAAAATAAGTTTGTTGTGTTTTTAAGAACCACAATAAGGTGACCGAGTCTGGAGATCAAACTCCTGTACCATAGGACGGTGATAGTGTCTGAGGGGGTAAGTCATGTCCATAACTCGTTCCATAAACCATATGCCACAAACCACAGCAATTTTTTATGGGGAAAATATCCCCACTATTTAAGCAGGATAAAAGAGGCTCCTACTTCGTTGAAACATCGTTTAAACCCTATCATCATCAGGGGAAGGCCAGGATACAAGGATATTACTGCCCCTAATCCGGTAGCTCTACCTGTATTAGAGAGCGCGAGTATCCCAAGGATTTCGAGAGAATAAAGTGAGAGACTGAGGTATTATGGGAGAGTGAAAGCGAGTGAGATAGTAACGCACGTCTGGAGTTTATCAGTAACGTAGACTCACTCTGGAGGATGACCTTGAGGCTGAACTTGACCGAGATCTACGCCTCAATGTTCCTTCATCCCCCCCTCTTGCAACCCCCCACCTGCTTCCCTTCCCCTTCCCCTTCCCCCGGGGCCGTCCTTCCACGTCAACTGCCCTACGACTTTCCCCCCCCCCCGGCCTCCTGCACCCCCACGTCTGTTCATGTGTCCCTCCCCCCTCCCACTCCCGGAGAATCAAGAGTTCCTGTGAGAGACGTGTCGGTGTAAGTTAACAGAGAGCTAGTGACGTAACTTTCACTCTATGTTCAGCACTAACTTATTCCAAACTCAAACTCATTCTCATGGTCTTCAAGTTCGTTAAGTTTACATTACTCTGTAAGACTAGAGAAAGCATTACTTCTTGCTAAATATGGAATAATTTTTTTCGAAACTTATTTTTTACGTTAATTTTAAAGTCAACTTATATATCGCAATTTGGTTAGTTCGATTTACTAAATGTAAATACAGTAACACTAATTAATGATATATTTAAATTCGAGATTTTTCTTTAAACAAAATTTGATAACTCAGCAGTACCGGCGAATAAAAAAAAAAAAAAAAAAAAAAAAAAAAAAAGTACCTGGTTACCTGGAGGTTACCTGCAGTATGCTGCTATCAACACCATGCCCAGCCCTTCTAGGGTAGGGTAGGTGCCTGAGATCGAGCTTTCAGCTCACAAGACTGTCATTCTCATTAGCCCCCTTGGGGCGGGGATGGCAGACCAGAGAGGTCTAGCTTCTCCCTACGAGCCCCGTGAGGGCGGGGAACGTGGCTAGGCCAGGGGACAGTTGGTCCCTAAGATGAGGGGGCACTTGTACCTCCTCCCATGGGAGACTTAGGTCTCAGACACTTCCTAGACAGGGAGCCAAGGCTGGGCTACCACTTGGCAAAGGCCCGGGAGAATACCGGTGAATCTAAAAAAAAAAAAAAAAAAAAAAAAAAAAAAGTATACTGCTGCTCTATTCTATACGATAGTTATACAGTGGGAATGGAAGCTAGCTAAATTTTCCTATCCTTTTTCATCCAGTAGGGTAAGTCACATACATTGTGTGAAAAATCTGTCAACCTCAGATGGGAGACTTCAGTAGGGCAATAGGGATATCAAGTACTCCATTAAATGTTCATCAATTATGACTTGATTTGCAAACAGAAAACTGGGAACAACAGAGTAAAGCTGATGAGCATGATGCAGAATTCCAGTACCACTGTGGCTTTACCGACGGTCTTGGACCGACGTCAAGAAATGAAAGGTTTGCTTAGCAGGATGCGTGTTGGTTCATCACTAGTACGGACGTCACCTCGCTAATATGTAACCTTATATCATAATATAAGCAGAGTTGCACTGCAATCCTTGGCTACACAGGTGCTCTTGAACCAACTTTGCAACTGCATTAATTACATTTTTACTTACCTTCCCACACAAAACCACACGCACTTGTGTGCGTATTCGAAAACAAACTACAAGAAGCAATTTTTCCATCTAAGATCAAAATAATGATTTCAATACTGTAATAATAATAATTAATAAATAATACTAATGTTTCAACACAGACACACTAAAGACTTGTAGTGGTACTTAAGAGGAAGAGAGACTAGAGTGCCGGTGCTCACCTTAAGATTTTTAACGTAAACAAGATGACTATTTTTATTGCTTAGATATATTTGGGTCTTCTGAACAAAACTAAGATCATCTGGCTTCTAATGGAAAAAAAATTGTACTTGGCTTTGTTGGGTTAGTCTTTATATATAATCATCTCGGGTTAAATAACCTTATGGATATTGTCTTCATCGTCTTCTAATTTTTCTTGGTGTCCATGAGACTGGATGGTCGCGACCTGGCGCCTTCCCACACATACGCTCGTAAGTTCTCAGCGTGTACAGAGCACCGATTCGTGACGGCGTCGAGGTCCCCTGCTGGGCTGATGAGTCCTGCACTCGACCACACTCCGGTTTCTAAGCTCCCCTTGCACTCCGCCCAATTAAACGAAGCCGCGTAGGAACTTCAGCAGCACCCGTCGCAAAAACCTTGCGTGCAAGGGTGTGTGTGAGAGAGACTGTTTATACTCAATATAACTTACCTTGTTTTGCTCGAGAGAGTCGAGTGTTAACTCCGGAGCTCCATCTCTCAAATTTCTATACACTGGTGTCTACAATTTCAGTCCTGCCTCTTTGGTACCGTCGTATTAACTCTTGAATCCGATGCAGATTATGGAATGTTGTGATTCATGGCTCAGGGTATCTGGAAACAAAGTAATACTTCTTAAGATCATTTGTTAAGCTAGGATACCAACATTAAAATTATATATATATATATATATATATATATATATATATATATATATATATATATATATATATATATATATATATATATATATATATAAAATCTCTCTGACAGCTTCCCTCCGTTGCTGTTCTCACTATTGTACCAAGCAACATCATCGCCGCTCATCTGGATTATCTCACACTTTTTGTGCATGTCTTTATCAAGAAGCTGACACTTGCAGAGTGGCTATGAAGACACACACATACTGAGCTGAGATAAACTTGTTGTCACAGTGGCTATACTCCTCTCCTCCCTATCTCACTCGCCTGTGGTGCATGCTTGTTCCCCTACACACACACACGCACACACACCCTTCCCATCCCAGTCATTACATTCCATTATCTTTCGTTTTATTTAATACCTAAGAACGGTTTTTTACAAGTAAATTTTTTGTTCGGATTTTAAAACAAATATCTATTTGGCTAGTGTAGATAATTTTTGTATCATATCAAATTGTACTAATAACCGCGCGGCAGCAAATAGCAAGTTTTACCTATTCGACACAATGTGCATGTCTTTGCCTGACCAGCCCGACCAGAGCCCAGTCATCCCCGGGCTCTGACCAGCCCGACCAGAGCCCAGTCCTCCCCGGGCTCTGACCAGCCCGACCAGAGCCCAGTCATCCCTGGGCTCTGACCAGCCCGACCAGAGTCCAGTCCTCCCCGGGCTCTGACCAGCCCGACCAGAGCCCAGTCCTCCCCGGGCTCTGACCAGCCCGACCAGAGCCCAGTCCTCCCCGGGCTCTGACCAACCCGACCAGAGCCCAGTCATCCCTGGGCTCTGACCAGCCCGACCAGAGCCCAGTCCTCCCCGGGCTCTGACCAGCCCGACCAGAGCCCAGTCCTCCCCGGGCTCTGACCAGCCCAACCAGAGCCCAGTCCTCCCCGGGCTCTGACCAGCCCGACCAGAGCCCAGTCATCCCCGGGCTCTGACCAGCCCGACCAGAGTCCAGTCCTCCCCGGGCTCTAACCAGCCCGACCAGAGCCCAGTCATCCCCGGGCTCTGACCAGCCCGACCAGAGCCCAGTCCTCCCCGGGCTCTGACCAGCCCGACCAGAGCCCAGTCATCCCCGGGCTCTGACCAGCCCGACCAGAGCCCAGTCATCCCCGGGCTCTGACCAGCCCGACCAGAGCCCAGTCATTGTCATGTAGGGGGGGAATGATTGAATAGGATTTAAGTGGGGGATATGGGGATAAGCGGATTATGTAGGCAGGGGAGAGGCAGGCGAGGTGGCAGGAGCGAGATGATTAGCGGAGGTAGGTAGGTAATGACAGGTCAGTGGTGACCACCACGACACTCTCATTAACTCTACACTACTCACTAACATATGTCTCGCCCACTCTTCACTTATATAAACATAATAAAATATGAGAAATAGGAATAGCTAATAACGGGGACAGTGAATATTACTATTCTACTCAAACACAGTTTATTATTAAGTCCTTGTACAATAATATATTTGGGAACAGGAGTACATTGGGGTTTAGATAAATGGGGTGGTACACATAAGCAGTGAGACAGGGAATACAATTAGCTTGGCGAAACAGAATATAACTTACAATGTAGTTCAGAGGGCAGTTCATCACAGGAACTAAGCCACAGGTCCCAAGACCTACACAGCACGAGTACTGCGTACTGCGCCAAGCCAGTACTCTGCCCAATGCCTCCAACAGTCTCCTCCAGAGACTTCAGCAGCCTTTTCCCGAGCCCTGCACCCCAGCAGCAGCTCCGCTCGAAGTCTCTGCTCAGGAGCTCTGCACCCCAGCAGCAGCTCCGCTCGAATCTCCTGATCATGCTCTTCCACAACCACGTGTACGACCTGACGCCTAGGTCTGAGGCGTCAAGAACAAAAGACCTCAGACGTGGGCGTGGCTACAGACGTTTGCCAAGGCAAGGTGTGACCATATAATTGGTTAAATTAGGTCTCCCCAGAGACCTCACAAGAGCCCAGCTGGACTACATCACATCCCCCTTTCTCCCCCAATTTAAAATATCTGAGAACTAGGACAATTTGTCCTAGTTATTAGACTATTTTAATCCTAATCCCTTAAATCTATTACAATACAAAGACAAAATTATACATAATACAATTATTCAATTACATATATTTCCCTCAACCTCAACTACCACAAGGCAGCATAATCAGTACACCTGGCAGTTGGCCAGCATAATAGTCGCTCTCTGGTGCAAAGCCTCCTTACCAGTCATTTCTCCTTAAACCTAAATATCGGGCTCCAGTGCCTTCCCTACTTCTACTAGAAATGCACTAGCCAATGCTAGTCACCCTCGCACGTTAACCATTGGGCCAAACCTCTCTAGGCTTCTATGGCGTGGAAAACTGCTCCAACGGATTGCATTCTTTCAAGTAACTGCAACTGGACCACTTCACAACCACCAAGGTTGCATTTTCGGCACACTTCACATGCACACTACAACATCTGAAAATCGAGACAGGGCAGGCATCGCAGCTAAGACCCTCCATTATCCTATGCCACTACTAGGATTCACTGGCCTCATAAAACAAGGCGGCCATAATCACTGGACCGTTTTCAAGGTCACCTTATTTCACACAGGTAACACTAACACTTCTGGCAAGTCAAAGTAGGCTGGGGACATCTCACACTCTTAATTGTCTCTCATGGCTGGCAGGGCATCCCCGCATACCTGTCGCACAGGTCGACCAGCAAGGCAGGACACACCTCCATGCCGCCCTTGAAAGCAGGCTGGTCCCAGCAGCTGGAGTCCATCTCCGCGGCTCACGTCCTTCCACATCTCCGAGGATGGCAACTCCTTCATAGTAGATTCTCCTGTCCTGGCACACCAGCCAGAATCCCTCACACACCACTGCAGCATCACCGCCATCTCCTCTTGAGCTAGGCAGCATCGCAGCATCACAGCACGGCCACAGCATATCCATCATCACAGCACGGCCGTATCACAGCAGCACATAGCACGGCCGTATCACAGCAGCACACAGCACGGCCACAGCATCGCAGCACGGCTACAACATCGCAGCACGGTCCCAGCATCACAGCACGGCCGCAGCGTCTCAACATCACAGCACGGCCGCAGCATCTCAACATCACAGCAGCACACAGCACGGCCACAGCATTGCAGCATGGCTACAGCATCTCAGCACGGCCACAGCATAGCAGCACGGCTACAGCATCTCAGCAGCATCACAGCAGCCGACATCAGCAGTAGCAGGCTATGGTCAGTTGCTCGAGGTGAGGTGAGGTCACTTCAGGTCATCAACAGCAGGTGCGGTCACCCATCCCTGGCAACTGCGGGTAACTGGCGGTCCGTGGGTGATGGTCACAGAGGCTGGGTGACGCAGACAGACACCCACTACACTGGATGACAGACCAGGGCAGCAATACATCTACTGGGGCACATCAGCTGGGTGACTGGGCATATCAGCTGGGTGACTGGGCACATCAGGTGGACAGCAATCATAGGCAACTCTTCAATGGGTGACAGTTGTGGGTAAGTCTTCCAAGGCGGGCTGGGTGACTTCTCATTCCTCTGTAAATATTCAATTTCGGCCAGTAATTGCTTCCCCCAAAAGTCTCACCCAAATACTGATATTCTCCACCATTTATCTCTAACCAACAACCAACTCCACCAAATATAATATCACACCCAAACAATTATTTAGACCCACCGTCAAAAAAGGACAGTTAAGGTCACTAGGATTATAATATCATACAGATATTCACTTTAGATTTTACACACACAAGGAAAAAAAAAGTGGTAGCAAATGGTAGCATAACAAGTATAACCGAGCAGTCAAAAATAAGGCACATGGGACTGGTTCCTACTATAAAAATAATAAGAACCACCACCGCTTAGACACCATGTCATGTAGGGGGGTAATGATTAAGGGAATATGGGGGTAAGCGGGGGGAGTCAGTAGGTAGGGGACAGGCGAGGTGGTAGGAGTGAGGTATGCGGAGGTAGGTAGGTGATGACAGGAGAGGTGAGCGGTAGGTAGGTAGGTAGGTAGGTAATGTGAGGTCACTGGTGACTACAACTTCACCTCTCATTACTCTACCCACCACACTCCACACTACTCACCCTCTCACTACTTTAACTTAACATAAATAAATGGAGAAAATAACGGGGACAGTGACTATTACTATTCTACTCAAACACAGTTTATTATTAAGTCTTTGTACAATAATATATTTGGGAACAGAACATTATTGTGGTTTAGATAAATGGGGTAGTACACATAAGCAGTGAGACAGGGAACACAATCAACTTGACCAAAATGAATGTAACTTACAATATAGTTCAGAGGGCAGTTCATCACAGGAACTAAGCCACAGGTCCCAAGACCTACACAGCACGAGTACTGCGCCAAGCCAGTACTCTGCCCAATGCCTCCAACAGTCTCCTCCAGAGACTTCAGCAGCCTTCTCCCGAGCCCTGCACCCCAGCAGCAGCTCCGCTCGAAGTCTCTGCTCAGGAGCTCTGCACCCCAGCAGCAGCTCCGCTCGAATCTCCTGATCATGCTCTTCCTTGGGCTTTTATGGTGGTCCAAGCACCCTCCGCAACCACGTGTACGACCTGACGCCTAGGTCTGAGGCGTCAAGAACAAAAGACCTCAGACGTGGGCGTGGCTACAGACGTTTGCCAAGGCAAGGTGTGACCATATAATTGGTTAAATTAGGTCTCCCCAGAGACCTCACAAGCCCAGCTGGACTACATCACATCATCCCCGGGCTCTGACCAGCCCGACCAGAGCCCAGTCCTCCCCGGGCTCTGACCAACCCGACCAGAGCCCAGTCATCCCCGGGCTCTGACCAGCCCGACCAGAGCCCAGTCATCCCCGTGCTCTGACCAGCCCGACCAGAGCCCACTCATCCCCGGGCTCTGACCAGCCCGACCAGAGCCCAGTCCTCCCCGGGCTCTGACCAACCCGACCAGAGCCCAGTCATCCCCGGGCTCTGACCAGCCCGACCAGAGCCCAGTCATCCCCGGGCTCTGACCAGCCCGACCAGAGCCCAGTCATCCCCGGGCTCTGACCAGCCCAACATGAAACCATGTACAACTCTCATATAAGTAACATGTTTGTTAAGTAGTGATACAAGTATAAAGTGCCGTCAGTGAGTGAGGAAACTTTCCAACCTCCGGCAGTTTAAGTGCAAACTGATAAGTAGAGAAAGTGGTCAAAATTTACAAGTGGTTTACCAAGAGGGGTTGGATTAAGTGGATTACCGAGTTGATTACCCTGGGTAGGTAAAGTGGTTACGTCGGTTCCCTACAAAGGGGTGATAAGTGGCTCTGATGAGCGTCTCTACCTAGGGGTAACGCAGAGGTGAACATCAAAATGGTATACAATACCGACAGGTTGTTAGGTAAGACACATATGCAACAGTTAGACAACTTTATTCCGAAACGTTTCGCCTACTGTGTAGGCGAAACGTTTCGGAATAAAGTTGTCTAACTGTTGCATATGTGTCTTACCTAGTAACGCAGAGGCTCCGCCTGAGCTGAAACGACGTAACGTTATATTCACGGATGAGCGTTAAGATCGTAAGGGTCATTAGGGGTCATATAGTGCATGGGAAGTGGAGGGTAATCAGTTTTAAATTTAAGTTTACTCCCCCCCCCAAAAAAAATGAGTATTATCCTATACACAAATAACCCACATATAGAAGAAAGAAACTCATGACGTTGTCATCCGACTATGACCAACTAGTCACACACTGACTATTTTTTTTTTTTTGGGGGGGGGGGGAGGGTATTACCCTGGCCGTAAGATGCATCAACCCCAAGAAACTGAAGCCATTCAGAAGGGGCAAGTTGAAAAATATCTAACGTGATTGATGGACTGACCACATCGACTCAAGGTTGAGGGACTGATTACCTCATTCTCCTCCTATTCTTCAAGATTCTCCTTTGTATGGACTGATGAAGCCACTGTGTGGCGAAACGTTTCCTCAATAAAGATACCCAAGAGTTGCACATGTGTCTAATTTATCAGAAATATAACTGTAGAGTAGGAAGATATACACAGAGACACTAGTGGGGAATAGAGGCCGTAGAGAGGAGGGTGGAGGCGAGAGAGTATCTAGGGAGCATAGGGGCAGTTTCGAAGATAGGGCATAGGGGCGAAACATGCAGTTCATAAGAACATAAGAAAGGAGGATCACTGCAGCAGGCCTGTAGGCCCATACTAGGCAGGTCCTTTACAATTCATCCCACTAACAAAACATTTGCCCAACCCAATTTTCAATGCTACCCAAGAAATAAGCTCTGATGTGCAAGTCCCACTCAAATCCAACCCCTCCCACTCATGTACTTATCCAACCTAAATTTGAAACTACCCAAAGTCCTAGCCTCAATAACCCAATTAGGTAGACTGTTCCACTCATCAACTACCCTATTTCCAAACCAATATTTTCGTATGTCCTTTCTAAATCTAAACTTATCTAATTTAAATCCATTACTGCGGGTTCTCTCTTGGAGAGATATCCTCAAGACCTTGTTAATATCCCCTTTATTAATACCTATCTTCCACTTATACACTTCGATCAGGTCTCCCCTCATTCTTCGTCTAACAAGTGAATGTAACTTAAGAGTCTTCAATCTTTCTTCATAAGGAAGATTTCTAATGCTATGTATTAATTTAGTCATCCTACGCTGAATGTTTTCTAACGAATTTATGTGTAAGAAAGGTATACAATACCGACAAGATGAAATTAAGACACATGTGCAACATCTGGGTATCTTTATTGTAGACGTTTCGCCATCCAGTGACTTTATCAATACAAATTCCAGGACATAACTTGAAGACAGTAGAACTATGTACAAAAGATGAGGCAACTGATTACCTCATCTTCTGTACATAGTTCTACTGTCTTCAAGTTATGTCCTAGAATCTGTATTGATAAAGCCACTGGATGGCGAAACGTCTACAATAAAGATACCCAGATTTTGCACATGTGTCTTAATTTCATCTAACGAATTTATGTCCATTCCGTAATATGGAGACCAGAACTGAGCTGCATAATCTAGGTGAGGCCTTACTAATGATGTATAAAGCTGCAGTATGACCTCTGGACTTGTTGATTACACTTCCCAGTAATCTATTTGCCTTATTACGTACGCTTAGGCATTGCTGTCTTGTTAGGTAAGACACATATGCAACAGTTAGGTATCTATTATGAAACGTTTCGCCTACACAGTAGGCTTCTTCAGTCAAGTACAGAAAAGTTGATAGAAGCGGAAGATACTTGAAGACGATGTAATCAGTCCATCACCCTTAAAGTTTTGAGGTGGTCAGTCCCTCAGTCTGGAGAAGAGCATTGTTCCATAGTATGAAACAATATGGAGAAAAAGTGACAGGATGGAGCTTTTTATAGCGCCAAGAGGTGAGACGTAGGCCACTAGGAGAGGTAAGAACTCAGATGTTGAGAGGTCAGGTCCCTCTCAGATCCAGCCCCTCTCACTAGTGGAAGTTGTCGAAGTTGATTGCAGGTCTGTACCAAGATACCCTTGTGTTGCAGTGTCTGATGTTTCGCCATCCAGTGGCTTTATCAATACAAATTCTAGGACATAACTTGAAGACAGTAGAACTATGTACAGAAGATGAGGTAATCAGTCCCTCAACCTAGGAGTAGGTGCGAACAGCACCATAGTCGCAGAATCTCCACGACTATGGTGCTGTTCGCACCTACTCCTAGGTTGAGGGACTGATTACCTCATCTTCTGTACATAGTTCTACTGTCTTCAAGTTATGTCCTAGAATTTGTATTGATAAAGCCACTGGATGGCGAAACGTCTACAATAAAGATACCCAGATGTTGCACATGTGTCTTACTAAGTTCTACATTATTTAACTTATAAGTGCTAGGGTTATGGACACTCCTGAGCTTCAGAACCTTGCATTTATCTACATTGAACTGCATCTGCCACTTTTCTGACCAAGAATAGAGATTGTCTAAATCCTCCTGAAGTTCCCTAACATCTACGTTTGAATCAATTATCCTACCATTCATCTACAAACCTGTCAGACACGGCAACTTCTTGGGATCTTAATACTTGGGAATTCTTCGCTTGCCTAATTCTTGGGCACGACCTACTTCAACGTTGAACAAATGTTACACGACCTATGACTTCTGCACCTCTCCTGCCAACGGTTTATAAGCTCCTTCTCAGCACGTATGCCGTATTCTATTCAAGATTGATGGACTGACCACATCGACTCAAGGTTGAGGGACTGATTACCTCATTCTCCTCCTGTTCTTCAAGATTCTCCTTTGTAAGGACTGATGAAGCCACTGTGTGGCGAAACGTTTCCTCAATAAAGATACCCAAGAGTTGCACATGTGTCTAATTTATCAACATGTCGGTTCTCTGAACCATTCATCTACAAATATCCTACCTATCTTCGTGTCATCGGCGAATTTGCTCATATCACTAGTAATACCCTCATCAAGGTCATTGATATATATTATAAACAACGGGCCACTTGTTACAGATCCCCACTCGGATTTAACCCCATTTATGGACACTGCTTCCTGTCTGCGAGCCATGACTCGATCCATGAGAGCACTCTTCCCTGAATGCCATGAGCTGCCACTTTCTTTAACAGTCTTTGGTGCGGAACTATCAAAAGTCTTACTAAAATCTAAGTAAATAATATCAAATTCTTTATCGTGATCAACAGCCTCAAAAGCTTTACTGAAGAAAGTTAATAAATTAGTTAGACAAGAACGGCCTCTCGTGAATCCATGCTGAGTATCATTAATCAGATTACGCTTATCCAGATGGCTTCTTATAATCTCAGCTATAATTGACTAGCAATTTGCCTACAGTTGAAGCCAGGCTTATTGGGCGGTAATTTGACGGTACTGACTTATCCCCTGATTTAAAAATAGGAATTACATTAGCCATCTTCCACATATCAGACACTACACCTGTTTGAAGAGATAAATTAAAAATATTAGTTAATGGTTCACAGAGTTCCATTTTGCATTCCTTAAGAACCCTTGAAAAAACCTCATCAGGCCCCGGCGACTTATTTTGCTTCAGTCGATCTATTTGTTTCATAACCATTTCACTAGTGACTGTGATGTTACACAATTTATCTTCTTCAGGCCCACTATAAAAATTAATTACTGGAATATTATTAGTGTCTTCCTGTGTAAAAACGGAGAGAAAATAATTATTTAAAATTGAGCACATTTCATTCTCTTTGTCAGTAAGATGCTCATAGTTATTTTTAAGGGAACCTATCTTATCTCTAACCTTTGTTCTATACACCTGGAAGAAACTTTTTGGGTTAGTTTTCGAATCCCTGGCAACTTTAATTTCATAGTCCCGTTTAGCTTTTCTTATCCCCTTTTTAATGTCCCTCTTAATGTCAATATACTGATTCATAAGATGACTCACCTCTTTTGATACGCCTATAAATTCCTTTCTTATGCCCTGAAAGATATTTGAGCCTATTATTCATCCATTTTGGATAATTTCTGTTTGATCTAATTTCTTTATACGGGATAAATGTTCTTTGGGAAGCATGTATAGTGTTCAGAAAACTGTCATATTGATAGCTCTCTTCGTTACCCCAGTCAACAGATAAGTGTTCTCTAGGCCCATCGTAATCTTCTAAGCGAAAATCTGGAACTGTTACCGAGTTATCCCTACTATCATACTTCCATTCAGTGCTAAATGTAATTGATTTGTGGTCGCTAGCACCAAGTTCCTCTGAAATTTCTAAATTATTAACAAGGGATTTATAGTTTGCCAGAACTAAGTCAAGCAGGTTATTTCCCCTTGTAGGCTCTGTCACAAACTGCTTCAAAAAACAATCCTGAACTACTTCTAAGAAGTCGTTTGATTCTAAATTCCCAGTCAAGAAATTCCAATTAATATGACTAAAGTTAAAGTCTCCTAGAATTACTACATTATCGTGCCTTGTGGCCTTAACAATTTCCTCCCATAGTAGTCTCCCTTGGTCCCTATCTAAGTTTGGGGGACGGTATATTACACCTAAAATCAATTTTGCATGTCCCTCTGAAAATTCTATGCAAACAGACTCAGTATGGTTTCAGACTTTATACCTGTTTTTATGCAACAGTTCAAGCGATCTCGGACATACAGTGCCACCCCACCCCCCTTCCCGATACTTCTGTCTGCTTGGAACCATTTAAAACCCTGTATGTGACATTCAGCAGGCATATCCCGATTTTTCGTATTGAACCAAGTCTCAGTTAAGGCAAATACATCAATGTTACCTGCACTAGGTTCCTAGTGTTGTTTGATATTATACTCAAGGGGAAGCCCTCAATATATGGGTTATGTTTACAGCGCCTGAGGAATGGTAGGTAACCAGATAAGAGATAATGAAGGTAGCTTGTATTTCTTGGACCGACGGCCCGTCGCCAGCATCAAGGGACCCCCATCCCTTGAAGAGTCACAGTGTTGACCCAGCCTCATTATTAAACACAGTCCGTATCCAGCCATACTTTTATTTAGCTATATAGAAAAATGTTCGGAGTAATGTGGTTCTAGACCATATTTGAGCCAGCCGGGCTGTGGCTCGTACGTTGGATTGCGTGCAGCCAGCAGTAACAGCCTGGTTGATCAGGCTCTGATCCACCAGGCGGCCTGGTCACAGACCGGGCCGCGGGGGCGTTAACCCCCGGAACTCTCTCCAGGTAAACTCCAGGTAAGAAGATATCTACTTCTATTTAACATCTAATACATTAACAGTGTGATACCTTACTCTGATATTTACGTACTGAGAGCAAAACCAAGTAGTGGTTTTCCTGTCATATTCAGCCACATTATTATTATTATTATTATTATTATTATTATTATAATCAAAAAGAAGCACTAAGTCACAAGGGCTATACAGCATATATTCAGACACAATGAATGGGTTTCTTGCGTCCGTTGATGGACTCTGCAATTGCCATTCTTCAACAATCTAAACCATTCTCGCTCTTATATCTGTTCAGGCAATCTCGGCTCCAGTAATTTATATTTTTATTTGGTTCAGTGTGCTCTCCCTCGACGCAAGTCTTATTTACCCCGAGCTCGAGTTAATCCCAAAAGTGCTAGCTTATCACTTTCCATGTGTAACCTCACCCTCCTCTGACACGCTTGTGCCAGATACTAAATACACAGCCTTTCAAATCATTCTTAATGTGAGCCCTATCTACCTCTTGTGTCATCAGTACATGCCTGTCGTTCGCACATAAGGCTGTTGCATGTACACACGTCAGTCGTTTGTATACACACGTGTACGCACGTACATGTGTATGTGGGGGGGATGCATTTAACACTTGATGTACCATCTTCCACCCGTCACTTTCATTCTCACCCTTGACACGCTGCGTCACTCTCGACGAAGATCATGCCCGACAAGAATGTTTGATGGACAAGTTGGTAATCCAAGTCCCTGACTAGAGCTGTTTGTGATGGCAGGAACAGCGTGATAGCCGAGGAATTCAGTGGCTTGGAAGTGGGTTATCAGTGGGGTGGAAATGTGGTGGAAAGGGATAGTATTATGGCTGTAGCAATAGGACAGTATAGTGGCAGAGTGACATCAGAGTGGCGGAAATGCGATAGTAGTGTGGCGGAAGTGTTGTGGCAGTATATTAGTTATGATATTATGTTGTTGGTGACAGTGTGGTGTCAGGTCAGTAACCTCCACCCTCCCCACCCCCACCACGACCACAGGCTAGCAACAGTTACAATGTCTCTCAACTAAGAAAAAAAAGTGTTATGCACAGTATTTGCAAATATGCCAAGTTTTCAATACAAAGTAAGTTAATGATAAACAGAGAACGCTACCTCTGAAAACCAGCGGCCACAGTGGATTAAGCACCAGTTGACGGAGAGTCTAATTGGGTGAAATTATTGTCAGACGTAGTGAAAATATTTCCCAATCTGCCCCGCTCCCGCCTCCCCCGGGCAAGTCAGAAAGCCAACACACACCTAACAGTCACAAGACGATCTAGGGCTTTATACCACCACTAGATGGCTCTGGTTACCGTGCATACAGCTGACGAAGATGAATACAGGAAAGTGGTTGGTTTTTGCCACACTGATTAAATATATATCGTCTCGGAGCTACAACAGCGGGTAATAAGACCTTCCACAGACACGCCCCACCGTTCTCGCCGTGCTATAAGCTGGGCAATATTTGCCTTGCAACAGTATAGCGCTCTTAAACGCGGCCTGATTAAGTCATGCTCCTGAATACACAGCAGGGACCTTGCCCAGCGCCTCGTGTGTTCTAGATAAGTGAGATGTGATGGGTGTATCTCAGTCCTGCCTGACTTACCACATGCACACTAAGCATGTTTAGTTTTCATTAACTTAACCACAACCGCCGCCAACATAGTTTTCGAGTATTCAGATTCTTGACAATGAAGCGAAAAAAAAATCCAGTCAGAAGAAACTGCTGGTTTTGGGTCGCTTTCAAACAATGTTAGATGCAAATTCTTCGATAATGTAGATTTACTGTCTGGCGTGCCTTATATAGTATATAATACTAATATCAATGAGATAAGGAAGTCATGCTAATCATGGTGTAAAGAGATGCTAACAGGCACACAAATCTGGTCATCACCAGCTGCTTGCCAATATGGTAAGTGGAAGAGATGGACCTGGAGCCTGAAGCACCAGGGTAAGTGTTTTGTGGGAGTCGAGACACCAGGTTTCTCGTCTATCAAATGTTGGAATAATTAAGAAAGTGTTAGAAGAATTAAGAAAGTGTTAGCAGAATTAAGACAATGTTAGAAGAATTACGAAAGTGTTAAGCAGAATTAAGACAGTGTTAGAAGAATTAAGACAGTGTTAGAAGAATTAACACAGTGTTAGAAGAATTAAGAAAGTGTTAGCAAATATGGAAACTAATGGTCTTGTTTCATGGGATATCATTGGATATCTTGTGATCACCCATATGTAGCGACAAGAGCAGAGCTATGATCGTAATGATCTATAATTGTAGCACTAACGGTCTCTTCTAGTATCCCCTCCCTCTCTAAAAAAGACAATCTATTACCAGCGCTT
The DNA here is from genome assembly GCF_038502225.1 of Cherax quadricarinatus. Classification (NCBI taxonomy): domain Eukaryota; kingdom Metazoa; phylum Arthropoda; class Malacostraca; order Decapoda; family Parastacidae; genus Cherax; species Cherax quadricarinatus. The sequence continues at coordinate 29,791,477 of NC_091313.1, forward strand.
TTCATAGTTTACAGTTACTGTCTGTTGCTCTTTTTGATGATGTTGCTAAGAGATATTATCCTGTACATCCCTGAATGACCGTATATTTGGTTATCGTGTCTCCTCTTGTTTTTCCTTATTAGTCAAGTATAAGCTTTTAAGTATTTTGAGTGTGAAAGCGTTGAGAATTTCCGTATTGAGAAAGCCAACTTTTGTTTCCACTTATGTGCACTTGTGAACTATTTTTCGTCACACTATGACAAAGTTAAACGCTCGGGGTTCACTTCCATGTCCTTGAGAGTTCTCTTTACCTGGAGTTTACCTGGAGAGTGTTTCGGGGGTCAGAGTTTCGTAAATGCTAAAATCATGATAAATACGAAGTTTTCTTAATTCTATAGTGATAAGAACTTATTGATTTTTTTTTAATCGTAAGAAATTTGTCAAATCTACAGTGTCACCATTCCATTTTTTTTCAAGGTGGCTGGAACATCCAACCTGTTGCTGAGATTTACTCTAACAACACTCTTCTTCTCACTTAGTTGAGGCGCATAAACTGTGAGAGTGGTAATTCATCACATTTTCTCGTGGCAACCACAACTATGAGGGTCTCACTCGGAATTTCCTTCATGAAGTGTAATTGTGTTTTGTGACAGTGACGAAGTGTTAGTGGGGGGAGGGAAGTGGGAAGTGTTCCAGGCAGAACTGTCTCGCCTCACACACAATCTCCTTTACCTTTCTCTCTTGTGCCTTCCCTCTCCTCCTGCCACCTTTTCCTCTTTTTCCTGCTAGTCCCCTCCTCCTTTCCCATTCCTTCAATTTTGTGTCTGTCTGTTTGTGTCTGTCTCTGTCCGTCTATCTGTCCTTCTCTCTTCTTTCCGGCAACATTTTTAGGATTTTTTTTCTAAATCGAAGTTTGGACGACTATCGTAATTTGAGTTTCACAGAAATCTATATAGAAAAATAATTTTATAAATATATGCATCTGGATTTATATATACATGTATCATTATTTATACATTAATGGGAAGCGCTAAACCTGTTGTGATCATTCAGCTCTTGGTAAATGGAATTGTAGCTCCAATTCCCAAAATCAAGAGCCCTTTAATAGCATTAAAGCGCCACTTGAATTAAAGTACTGTTATGTCTAATGGAAGTACAATAGACTACATCCCTTCATGGGATGGGGATACGTCCTTGATGCCGGATCAGATCCGTATGACCCCTACGGGCTTATAATAATGATAATATTAGTAATAATAATAATTATTATACGCTTATAATAATAATATATTATTATTATTATTAATGAAAATAATTTATTCAGTAAAGTTTCCAGCACTTTTCTGCAGTGGTCTAGCATTAATAGTTTAATCTGGTAGCTGCCTAATCCCATCCTTCATCTGGTGTGTAATTGTGTGTTTGTTTTAATCTTGTGAGTGACTTACGAGTGTTTGTGGTGTTTGACGGTCACGGTGGCGGCAGCTTCTGTGGCTCGGCACACATATTTGAGGCTGTATTTTAATTATGTTTCTTGTATTGTTTACTGTCACATTCATTCAGAGTATCTTAAAACACGAGATACTTCTTTCCATAATTTTCATTACATTTGCTGGGGTTTAATTTCAGTAAACTAGTCTTGAAGTTTGCCCGACTCTATTGTTTGACCCTATCCTCAATGATTTTATTTTATTCTCATTAGTTTTGCATCGCCTCTTAACAGGGATACTTCTTATTCTCTTCTGCTATGTTTTTCACACATGCTAGAAACAGTGTTATTCACCAGTTAGTTGCTGTTTGTAGCGGCCGAGTCTCGGGTTCTGGTTTGGCCTCTCCTTTGGCCGCTCCTGGGAACGTTACCCTCTTCTAGGCTGCGTGAATCCTGGAGAGCGAAAAGTTGCCACAGCAAAATGTCACTTTTTCCTAACATATTGTCGGTAATTCTACTACTTTTCGAATCTATGTATAGATCCTGTCTCTACCACCTCGCTGTTCAAGTCGTTCCACTTCCTGACAACTCTGAAGCTAAGGAAAATATAGCCTAATATTATTATTATCATTCGTAGGGTTCTCATAGTGCCACGATTAGTGAATACATTCTCACCTCTGCTTTATTTAGTGTCCTTACTTGAGGCTGTTTCATTATTGTCTTCCATGCATTGACGGTACTGTCTTGATAAGGGAATTGTTCTCTTCATATTGGCTAATTTACCTTGTTTATTTTTTTTCATCTTAATCGTCTTTTCCATTTATGTTCATTGTTGTGTTCACTTCTTATTGCACTTTCACCCCCTCCTCTGTGTGCTTTCTCTCTCTCTCTCTCTCTCTCTCTCTCTCTCTCTCTCTCTCTCTCTCTCTCTCTCTCTCTCTCTCTCTCTCTCTCTCTCTCTCTCTTGCAAACACTCCTGTTTTTGTCCTTAAACTCATTCTCTCGCTTCTTTCTCTGTTTCCCTCTCTTGCTTCCTCTCCTTTTTGCTCGTTCTCTCTCCCTCTCTCTCTACCGCGTTCTCTCACATTTTCTTTACTCATTCAATAACTCTGCTAAGTGAAGCCACTTAGATGACCATTTCTCTCAGCCCCACTAATTTAATATCTTTTTTTTCCTCGCACTGTCTCTCAACACCCACTTCTAAAAATAACCGCCACTCTGGCGTCCACTCCATTCTCAATTTCCCATACTGTTTCTTAGTCTTATCTTAATCATCATTTTATTATTGTCTTTTGTTTTAATGTTAATATTTCTGTTGTTGTAGTAGTCACGCTATTTTCTCTCTCTCTTCCCACCTCTTCATTTAATTTCTTCTTTCATTTCCTCTTATTGTCAAGTTTTACCTACGGCTCTTCAGATGATGCTCAGGTCGTTGCCTCCTCCAACACTTCTGTTTAAGGTCTTCATTCCCCTCCCTCCCTCTCATCACTCTCATCCCATCCACCACACTCAACGAAGATGTATCTCATGTCAGCTCCGGCGGCGGAAAACTCCAAAGATGTGTCTCATGTCAGTGTTGATCGAAGCAAATAAGGACATGCGTATCAGTGGTCTAGCCAATTTTAAAACAGTTGACGACCGTGAAGGAGTTCCTGCATTATGATGCCTAGCGACTAGTGATGCAGCCTGGTAACTAGTGATGCAGCCTAGCGACTAGTGATGCATCCTAGCGACTAGTGATGCAGCCTGGTAACTAGTGATGCAGCCTAGCGACTAGTGATGCAGCCTAGCGACTAGTGATGCAGCCTGGTAACTAGTGTTGCAGCCTGGTAACTAGTGATGCAGCCTGGTAACTAGTGATGCAGCCTAGCGACTAGTGATGCAGCCTGGTAACTAGTGATGTAGCCTGGTAACTAGTGATGCAGCCAAGCGACTAGTGATGCAGCCTAGCGACTAGTGATGCAGCCTAGCGACTAGTGATGCAGCCTAGCGACTAGTGATGCAGCCTGGTAACTAGTGATGCAGGATAGCGACTAGTGATGCAGCCTGGTAACTAGTGATGCAGCCAAATGACCAGTGGTGCAGTTTAGCTACTAATGATGCAGCCTGGTGACTAGTGATGCAGCCTGGTAACTAGTGATGCTGCCTGGTAACTAGTGATGCAGCCTGATAACTAGTGATGCAGCCTAGTAACTAGTGATGTAGCCTGGTAACTAGTGATGCAGCCTGGTAACTACTGATGCAACCTAGTAACTAGTGATGCAGTCTAGTAACTAGTGATGCTGCTTGGTAACTAGTGATGCAGCCTGGTAATTAGTGATGCAGCCTGGTAACCAGTGATGCAGCCTGGTAACTAGTGATGCTGCCTGGTAACTAGTGATGCAGCCTAACGACTAATGGTGCAGCCTAACAACTAGACTGCTACTTTCTCTACGTTTTACTCCTGTCAGCCCAACAAGCCCTCCATACATATTCACCACAAACTTGCACTAAGGAGAGGATCCCTGTGACGATGTTTCGGTCCACACTGGAGCATCAAGTCGCGAAACGTGTCATAAGGCTCCTCTCTAAAGTGTGTGTTTTTTAGTGAATTGTATCAGCCACAATATTGTGATTTTTTTATTCTCCTCCACATATACCTTCAACGCCAGTAGAAGTTAGAAGCATCGTCTATGACACATACATGATACAGGAATACCTCATCGACATCCACAAGAACGTGGACAAATGTTGATGGCCGGAATATATCGGGGTACCGGGTAATGAACAGGCGGATTTGCAGACGAAGGCTGCTAAACCACGTGAGCTCATAGACGCCTTTTGAACCTTGTTCAGCTGTCTGTCCGTGAAAAATAACATGCCATGTGGGTCCTATAGATGAGCAGCAAGTTATACCTGGTTTGGAATGACTGTAGTCATCCTTTCTTCTTCCACAGGAATCCCTGTTGATCCGCATTGATGAAGTCTCCCGAGTGTTATTGTCCTTTTTTTTTGTGGAAAAAAAATTAAATTGTTTACCCACATCTGTGGTCCTCTCGGCTTCAGCGATTTTATGTAAATATTGGATGCAAGATATTTTAACTGGAAAAATCTTTACTGTTTCTTTATGTGTCTTTTGGTGAATGGAAACCGAGTCTGTATGGGCATCACATAGGTCTTTTGCATAGCACAGCGGATATCTTGTGGCCTAGATTTTTTTTTGTCCATCGTTCAGAAGAGATCTACTAATATTCACTAACACTTCCAGCATCACCTACACCAACAACCCCCAACTACCACCACGTATCCACCTCCTCAACCAACAACCCCAACTACCACCACATATCCACCTCCGTCCTAACCAACAACCCCCAACGACCACCACTACCATATATATTTCTTGTTGCTCTGACTACTAACGTCACTATCACAACTATTAATACGTCGTCACCTACAATCATATATCATACCCCTTTTACCATAATTGTTGAAACTAATATTGGGTTACGTCTTGTCCATTATTCCTGCGCTCTGCCCCTCGTTCAAACCACCTGCCTCTTAGTGGCAGATTTCTGACCCTTCTAGTGGACCGTACTACCTTTGGTCGGGAGTGGCTAATATGGGTTGCCATGTGTTCGAGGGTGTTCTGGTTATCACAAGTCTGTTTACAGTTCTATTGATTAAATCAGCCTACATAAGAGCCATGTTGCTCGTACGTCCAGGCTCATCTGGCGCTGAGAAAAGGCCAGGCCAGGCCAGGCTATGCGCTGTGAGGCGAGGCCAGACTATGCGCTGTGAGGCGAGGCCAGGCTATGCACTGCGAGGCGAGGCCAGGCTATGCGCTGTGAGGCGAGGCCAGGCTATGCACTGCGAGGCGAGGCCAAGTGACTATACGCTGTGAGGCGAGGCCAGTCTATGTGCTCTGAGGCGCATAGACTGGCGCATAGTATTTTATTATGTACAACAGTTTTCTTGCTAAGGGATTTTTTCTCTCTAGAAGTTTGATTAACTAACCCCAGGCCAAAAATGACATCCTTGACCCATAGACAAATACAGTGGCTCGGTACCAGCAGATTTATCAACGGTAATATTTAATTTTATTTTTATGACTGGTAGGTGCTGTTACATCTCCCTCACTGCGCTGTGTTCAGACTGTGTCGATAACAGAATAGACTGAGGAACCTTTAGCTAATAGGGTCAGGTAAGGTAATTACTGGTAGGTAGTGATTGCGACCGTAGCAGACTGCGTAGCCAGGTTTGTCTACAAGTTTGTAGTCGATGGGTTAGATTAGGTAAGATCTGGGAGCGTCAGACTGCTGGTAACGACAGTCTGTTCCCCAAGACAGTCCGCAGTTGGCTTATTTCCTTTGCCAGTGTTGGACGACTACTTTCTCTGCATATATATATATATATATATATATATATATATATATATATATATATATATATATATATATATATATATATATATATATATTATATATGGAAGTGGACCAGAATTCTTCCTTCGTAAGCCATGCGTGTCGTAAGAGGCGACTAAAATGCCGGGAGCAAGGGGCTAGTAACCCCTTCTCCTATATATATTACTAAATTTGAAAGGAGAAACTTTCGTTTTTCCTTTTGGGCCACCCCACCTCGGTGGGATATGGCTTGTGCGTTGAAAGAAGAAAGAATATATATATATATATATATATATATATATATATATATATATATATATATATATATATATATATATATATATATATATATATATATATATATGTAAAAATTTATAATTTTGCAGAGAAAGTAGTCGTCCAACACTGGCAAAAGAAATAAGCCAACTGCGACTGTCTTGGAGAACAGACTGTCGGTACCAGCAGTCTGACGCTCCCAGATCTTACCTAATCTAACCCATCGACTACAAACTTGTAGACAAACCTGGCTACGCAGTCTGCTACGGTCGCAATCACTACCTACCATTAATTAACTTACCTGACCTTATTAGCTAAAGGTTCCTCAGTCTATTCTGTTATCGACACAGTCTGAACACAGCGCAGTGAGGGAGATGTAACAGCACCTACCAGTCATATAAATAACATTAAATATGGCCGTTGATAAGTCTGCTGGTACCGAGCCACTGTATTTGTCTGAGTCAAGGATGTCATTTTTGGCCTGGGGTTAGTTAATATATATATATATATATATATATATATATATATATATATATATATATATATATATATATATATATATATATACAATACGAGGGTCATTACTAGGAAATTTTACCTTATTCCTAGTAATGACCCTCGTATTGTAGATAGTCTTAATGACCTTGGTGTAGTAGATAGTCTTTTTAGTATGATAATAAGATGTTATCTTCATTGTAGAATAAGAAAATATTATAACCTTTATATTATAATAAGGTAAAAGGACCCCAATGGAAATAAGTCACTCTGACTTTTTTGGGTTATCCTAGGTTCTCTACACATATGCTGCTATATATGATAATTCTATGTAACTGTATTTGTGTATACCTGAATAAACTTACTTACTTACTTACTGACCTCCAGTTCCTAATCCCACTAGAGTTGTCTCATTTTTATCTTACACGAAACAGACTCGACTCTCTCTCTGGAAATAAGTCACTCTCTTTTTTGGGTTATCCTAGGTTCTCTACACATATGCTGCTATATATGATAATTCTCTCTTACTTACTTACTCTCTCTCTCTCTCTCTCTCTCTCTCTCTCTCTCTCTCTCTCTCTCTCTCTCTCTCTCTCTCCTCTCTCTGCCTTGGTCTCCTCCAGTCACCTTATCTTCTTCATCTTTCTCTCTCAAACTCTTTTATTCTTTACCTAATAGACACTCCGCTCACATTTCCCCTCCTCATGATCCAAGGAATCGGACCTCTCCTCCCGTTCTTTGGATCGAACGGCAATGCCTCGCCTTCCCCAAGCACTCTACGACTCCTACGGATTTAGCTCTTCCCGGTAATGCTTCTAAAAAAATATTCCTCTACCTCTCATTCCCTCAACTCCTCATGTTTGTCTGCTCCTAAAGTACATTAAGGATACTTTGCTGGAAATACTTGTCCTACGTTAGTTTACGAGGTGAAAGTCAGTGTTTCAATAGTAGTTTATGGTCGTTTATGCCAGTTTTCCGCTCGTTCACTAACCTGAGAGAGAGAGAGAGAGAGAGAGAGAGAGAGATGGCTCCAATTTCATCTTGTTCCCTATTTGTATGTCTCATAAAAATATAAACTTTTTAAATGAAGTGATGTACGAAGGTAACAACTCTTAGCTTGTAAATAAAGTTGAAGTTAAACCCTGCGTGCAAAGAGAGAGAGAGAGAGATGAGGGAGGGGGGGAGGCGGGATAACATTCCGTATGCCTAACTGTGCATTCTTAGCGCACTGTGACATACTGTTCACAAAGAGTCTTTAACACAGTTGGACAGAGTTGGGAGAGTTGGTGTCTGACAATGTGATCCTAAACTTTATTGATTGGGAACAAACGCAGCTGTTGTGCCTCTGATCCTTGTCCTGCCTCTCCTTTGTTTAGTCTTTACTCATTTTTTTACATTATTTTATGCCGCTTCATTGCATAACAAAGATGAATAAGCCTAAGTGACACTAGAATGGAAACTGCTGTTGTTGGTGTGAGTGCGGAGCGAAGGAATGTTTGGGGTGAACTGGCGCAAAATGAGGACGTGATATGGTGTTGATGGTGTTTGAGGGTGTGTTGAAGACTGTTGACGGTGTGTGTGTGTGTGTACTCACCTAATTGTGGTTGCAGGGGTCGATACTCAGCTCCTGGCCCCGCCATTTCACTGAGTGCTACTAGGTCCTCTCTCTCCTTGCTCCATGAGCTTTATCATACCTCATCTTGAAGCTATGTATGGTTTCTGCCTCCACTACCTCACTTGCTAGGCTATTCCACTTCCTGACTACTTTATGACAGAAGAAATACTTCTTAACATCCCTTTGACTCATCTGTGTCTTCAATTTCCAGTTGTGACCCCTTGTTTCCGTGTCTCCTCTCTGGAACATCCTGTCTCTGTCCACCTTTTCTATTCCACACAGTATTTTGTATGTCGTTATCATGTCCTCCCTAACCCTCCTGTCCTCCAGTGTGTGTGTGTGTGTGTGTGTGTGTGTGTTGAGGATTGTTGATGGTGTGTTGGAGAGCTGCTGTGTGGTGCTACAGGGTGGAAGTGATATTCGTGGTGCAAGGCTTCTGTTATTGTTGTTACTGGAGGGCTTGGGGAAAAATGGAAGCAACACAGCACGACAGTCGTCCTGCCTCGCCTATCAGCACGACATGTCAATAGAACACAATGGAGCTCCGCGGTAGTACTAGCCTATCCGATGTAAATCCTATTTAAAGAATATTTTTAAACTGATATCTGTCAAACTTCTATATAAAACTTTCAGCATTTATTTATGTCCCAGTAATGTTTGTATTCAGTCTGTACCACTCGAATCATAAGCTCAGTATTGATGACTGATCTGATAGCTTTAGTAACACCCATCGTGTGAACTGGTTTATTGAGGTCTTGTGTTGTCTACAGAACAAGTTAATGTCAATGAGTCATGAATAATGGATAGTAAGTAAGTTTATTCAGGTACAGGCACACATAAATACAGTTATCTACATTATCATACAAAGCAGCATATGTTTAGGTTACCTAGGATGACCAAAAAAAGGTCAGACAAAGTGACTTAATTTTCATTGGGGTCATTTTAATTCCAGATCCTTTTAATAACAGATTCATAATGAATCAATAATAATTATTTACACCTTTTTACATATACACAAAAATAAAACATTATAAATTTAGACATTTGTCCAATCATTTCAATTTAAAATTTTGAACGAGCATACTGGTCAGAGCGTGGACAGTATTCAGTAGGTTGGAGAGACCAGCGAGTCAAGAGACTGAAGCATCAGCACTATGCTGCCTTATCAGGTTATAGTACACGTGCACTACCACAATATGTATTACAAAAGAGACCAAGCGTCTATCTGTATATCTCAAACTATAAGCATGACCTTCCTGACGCAGCAACTTGCCTTTCAGGTAACGATGCCAGTAAGGTCTATGTAGCAACTGACGTCTGGGTAAAACTAACGTCACAGGCAGGTTCAGAAATTTGAACTTGCCTTACACTGTAGCATTTTTGTTGTTGCTCCTCATGCACAGGATATAGCAGCGAGTCTAATCAATTAATTCCGTTAATTGGGCAATTTGCTCCCTTCTTTCCCCTCAAAGAAAAGAGAACTGGAGGCGACTATTCCAGTAAGCTTCCAACAGTGACAAGAAAAATCAGTGAGGCAGCACAACAACACACTACAACTCGGGCGGTCATCGGCAAAAGAATCCTTCATGTAGTTTAAAAGACACTTAGCAATGTATATATATATATATATATATATATATATATATATATATATATATATATATATATATATATATATATATATATATATATATATATATATATATATATATATATATATATATATATATATATATATATATATATATATATATATGGAGAATGAGATGTGAGTGACACGCATCACTCTCCACCCATATATACGTTTTTAATAAATATATTCTAGTGTTTACCGTGTCTTTCTAAACCAATTTGTCGGTATCCATTATCGAGGTTTATATCAAACTTCTATGTAAACTAGACGGAATCTGGAGAAGAAACTCGTGTTATCTTAGCAAAGAAGTTTTGATACTTGGCATTAAACTTGGGAAAATCTTTCCTTCGTGCGTTTTCCAGTGTATTTAGGCCGCAGTTTCGCACAGCCTCAGTGGTCGATAACCGGGGTCACGATTACTGGACGGAGAATCACTCCTTCCCCACTCCTTGCGCTTAATGACCCACACGAGTTCAGCGTTTCACACACCATGGGGATGTATAGTTCGATGTATACCTCACATTCCTACAAGGGCACACTGTATTCCTACAGTGTACCCTTGTAGGAATGTGAGGTAAACTTTTCTAGATATGTTGTGTGTTGTATAGTCTCTTCGTGATGGCGTGAAGTACTTGGTATTGTTGGTACGTATCCTAGTGGACATGCGGTCTTGTATTTCCCGATTTCCTAGTGCGTATACAAGCACGATCGATACCACTTTTTTTTAAGGGAAAAATGATGAAGGGATTATTTCCAAATCTGTAACTGGAATAACTCGGTGTGTGTAGGAGACTTGGCAGACTGTGAACAATAACCAAATAAAAGAATTATTGTAATGTACTAAGTTAAAATTAATCGTAAAAAGTTCAAGGTTTTTCGGTACATTTTTTTTTATCGTGGAATGAAGGTGGCAAGTACCAGGTTGTAGTGTCTGTATTGCAATGTTGGCAGCTATCATCAACAGCTTGACTGATCAGGAGGCCTAGTCCGAAATCTGGTCGAGGGGAAAGGAAAGGAAAGGAGAGGAGGATAGAAATCCAAATTTTCCCATCAAATCATTGATCTACTCGACTTGTACATCATTATCGAGCATCTACCCCTTACCTCTCCAGCCATGCTCAGTAGATGCAGTGGTTCCCCCACTCAACCTCCACAACTCTTCCCCCCTATAGCCCCTCTCACTTCCGCACACCCACTCTCACACCTCCTCACCTCGATACCCTCACCTCCGTGCCCTCTCCTCACCTCACCCCCACCATGAGCAGCTACATCAATACACAACACAAGAGGCCCTTCACTCTCACCACGCATCTTACAGTCAGTCCCTTGCAAACGTTCACACAGCTACCCCAGCTACTGCCTGAGGATGATGCAATCTGCATATGCTTTCTAATCAGAACAAAATCTTCGACTAATAGAGACAGAATCCATACACAGTTCTAAGAATAGGTATGAAAGGGCACACACAGCTAGAAGCGAACTTAGCAGCGGTTAGGTGAGAGGCGTTGCCAGGAGCAGAGACTCGACCCCCCTTCAAACACAAATAAAGGAGTACAAATAGGTGAATACACACCTGGGATAGATTTTCTGAAGTGCACAGACAATATACTTATCCATCTTTCAAAAATACACACAATGTCATTCCAACTTCCAAAACTCAAAACCGGTTAACTGGTTTCTTCTGAATCCATTACCGAGATAATATATTCCTCCGCTCTGTTCCTACATGCTTGGTAGTAGAACGCTGTATGACCCTAGTAGGTTCAGCGCTTCTTTCTGATTATAATAATGATAATTGGTAGTAGTAAGACCGAGCAAAGATCCTTTTATCTATACAATATTTTACCCACTGGGAAAGCGATAAAGTTCCCTTATTAATAACTGGTTCTTTGCTGTAAGTGCGTTTTTATTATCATTCGTCGGCTTCCAGCCATTATTTCACATCTAACCCGTTTGCTGGGTGATCATTCACCTGCTTCTCTAAACCATTTTCACTTCGTCTTTCCCATCCTTCATCAGACGTGCCCTACACCTTTCATCCACCCGAGATTTAAGCACTCACAACTGAATGAACCAGAGTTTAATCCCCAGGCGAGGTGAAATAAATATTCAAGGCTCCTTGCACTTGTTGCCTCTGTTTATTTAGTAGCAAATAAGATTTCTGTGCGTGTTAGTAGACTGTTGTGGGCAGTTTCTAAGGGAAAAGAACTTCCTTTACCCCCAGCAGAAATAAGCCTTTGTTTTCCTTAAATTATCATGGGCCATCAACCATCGCCGATTACTTATCGGCAATCATGTGTTTTTCTCCTCTTGGAAAAGTCAGTTAAGTGAGCGATGCTGGCGGATAAGTTGTAAAGTAACCTGGCGCTTAACTCACACTCTTGACCACTTATCTTTTCATGATCCTTCTTGTGGTTATTGAACAACACACGTTGTGACTCTGACCACTGACTTTAATGTTTCTGGGTGTCTTTATGGGACAAAAACCTAGTCTTAAAAGAGAGGATTGGATTCTCGAGGGAGTACGTACACACACACACACACACACACACACACACACACACACAGTGAAGAGGCGGGGCCAGGAGCTATGATTCGACCCCTGCAACCACAACTAGGTGAGTACACACACACACACACACACACACACACACAGAGATATATATATATATATATATATATATATATATATATATATATATATATATATATATATATATATATATATATATATATATATTATAAATATATATAAAAGAGAATTAGTGCTACATCACTAAACACTCATTCACTGCCAAAACTACAAATAAGCAATAAAAAAAAAAATCCTGAGGTGAGTGGTGCAAAACCCACAAGTTAGAATTTCACAATTCTTATTTAAAATACGTTCCATATCAGAACTTACTAATCAGTCTGTAATATACAGTGGTAAAAATCCGCATCACGTCAAAAAACAAAACAAATCAATCAACATTAGCAGCGAACAGCGAAAAGGCAAAGAACACACAATGTGCTTACCAATATCGCGTTCAGTAATTAGGTTGTACTCTACTAATTCTGCGTTTATGGAATAGTTATGGAATAATTCAAATATTTTTTTTCTTAGTGCTGGTTGAATATTTATCAGTAACACGCTCTTAGCCTGTAAAATGAGGTAATATCAGAGAGTGGTGAGAGCGTGTCTACAAGAGTTGGAGGCGATATGCTTTAATCGTGTGTGTGCTCTCTCCCCACACGCGTAACAGCAGTCGTATCTCTGTCCATCCACAATTCCATTTTCCCCTTTGTCAAGACAATTGGCTCCACCATAAACAAGGGGAAACAAGCGTGACAGTCGCCTGTGTAAGCAACGCCAACACCGGTCATTGGGACATGTTCAAAAACACACTTCATAATTTTGCAGTGATGAAAGGAAAATATTAGTTCATCCAGCAGCTAGCAGGCAGGCAGGCAGGCAGGCAGGCAGGCAGGCAGGCAGGCAGGCAGGCAGGCAGGCAGGCAGGCAGGCAGCAAGGCAGGGAGGCAGGCAGCAAGGCAGGCGGGCAGGCAGCAAGGCAGGCGGGCAGGCAGGCAACCAGGCAGGCAGGCAGGCAGCAAGGCAGGCGGGCAGGCAGGCAACCAGGCAGGCAGGCAACAAGGCAGGTAGGCAGCCAGGCAGGCAGGCAGGCAGGCAGGCAGGCAGGCAGGCAGGCAGGCAGGCAGGCAGCAAGGCAGGCAGGCAGGCAGACAGGCAGGCAGGCAGACAGCAAGGCAGGAAGGCAGGCAGGCAGGCAGGCAGGCAGGCAACAAGGCAGGTAGGCAGCCAGGCAGGCAGGCAGGCAGGCAGGCAGGCAGGCAGGCAGCAAGGCAGGCAGGCAGGCAGGCAGGCAGGCAGGCAGACAGCAAGGCAGGCAGGCAGGCAGAAAGCAAGGCAGGCAGGCAGGCAGGCAGGCAGGCAGGCAGGCAGGCAGGCAGCAAGGCAGGCAGGCAGGCAGGCAGGCAGGCAGGCAGTCAGCAAGGCAGGCAGGCAGGCAGGCAGGTAGACAGCAAGGCAGGCAGGCAGGCAGGCAGCAAGGCAGGGAGGCAGGCAGCAAGGCAGGCGGGCAGGCAGCAAGGCAGGCGGGCAGGCAGGCAACCAGGCAGGCAGGCAGGCAGCAAGGCAGGCGGGCAGGCAGGCAACCAGGCAGGCAGGCAACAAGGCAGGCAGGCAGGCAGGCAGGCAGGCAGGCAGGCAGGCAGGCAGGCAGGCAGGCAGCAAGGCAGGCAGGCAGGCAGACAGGCAGGCAGGCAGACAGCAAGGCAGGCAGGCAGGCAGAAAGCAAGGCAGGAAGGCAGGCAGGCAGGCAGGCAGGCAGGCAGGCAGCAAGGCAGGCAGGCAGGCAGGCAGGCAGGCAGGCAGGCAGGCAGGCAGGCAGGCAGGCAGTCAGCAAGGCAGGCAGGCAGGCAGGCAGGCAGGTAGACAGCAAGGCAGGCAGGCAGGCAGGCAACAAGGCAGGCAGGCAACAAGGCAGGCAGGCAACAAGGCAGGCAGGCAAGCAGGCAGAGCGCAACGCTGCTGGGATGTGTGTAGGAAAAACACGTATATACACAAGGAGAGACAAAAACTTAGACGCATGACTTAGAGAAAATGCAACACAACAGCGGTGAGGAAGACCCACCAGTCCTCTGACTCACCGTCCATCTGACACACCAGTTATCCGACACCAGTTATCCGACACAACAGCAATCTAACAAGTTATCGGACTCGCACCAACCAATACACACACACACACACACACACACACACACACACACACACACACACACACGCACACACACACACAAACACACACACACACACACACACACACACACACACACACACACACACACACCGGGGCCAGGAGCTAAGACTCGACCCCTGCAACCACAAATAGGTGAGTACACACACACCGTGAAGTATGTGAGGAACTCAACAAGAGATTCAAAGAAGTGTTCACAGAGGAGACAGAAGGGGCTCCAGAAAGACGGAGAGGTGGGGCACACCACCATGTACTGGACAGTGCACACAACCGAGGAAGAAGTGAAGAGGCTTCTGAGTGAGCTAGATACCTCAAAGGCAATGGGGCCAGATAACATCTCCCCATGGGTATTGAGAGAGGGAGCAGAGGCGCTATGTGTACCCCTAACAATAATATTCAATACATCTATCGAAACAGGGAGATTGCCTGAGGCATGGAAGACAGCAAATGTAGTCCCAATCTTTAAAAAAGGAGACAGACATGAAGCATTAAACTACAGACCAGTGTCACTGACATGTATAGTATGCAAAATCATGGAGAAGATTATCAGGAGAAGAGTGGTGGAACACCTAGAAAGGAATGATCTCATCAACAGCAGCCAACATGGTTTCAGGGACCGGAAATCCTGTGTCACAAACCTACTGGAGTTCTATGACATGGTGACAGCAGTAAGACAAGAGAGAGAGGGGTGGGTGGATTGCATATTCTTGGACTGCAAGAAGGCGTTTAACACAGTTCCACACAAGAGATTGGTGCAAAAACTGGAGGACCAAGCAGGGATAACAGGGAAGGCACTACAATGGATCAGGGAATACTTGTCAGGAAGGCAGCAGCGAGTCATGGTACGTGGCGAGGTGTCAGAGTGGGCACCTGTGACCAGCGGGGTCTCACAGGGGTCAGTCCTTGGACCAGTGCTGTTTCTGGTATTTGTGAACGACATGACGGAAGGAATAGACTCTGAGGTGTCCCTGTTTGCAGATGACGTGAAGTTGATGAGAAGAATTCACTCGATCGAAGACCAGGCAGAACTACAAAGGGATCTGGACAGGCTGCAGACCTGGTCCGGCAATTGGCTCCTGGAGTTTAATCCCAACAAGTGCAAAGACATGAAGATTGGGGAAGGGCAAAGAAGACCGCAGACGGAGTACAGTCTAGGGGGCCAGAGACTACAAACCTCACTCAAGGAAAAATATCTTGGGGTGAGTATAACACCAGGCACATCTCCTGAAGCGCACATCAACCAAATAACTGCTGCAGCATATGGGCGCCTAGCAAACCTCAGAACAGCATTCCGACATCTTAATAAGGAATCGTTCAGGACCCTGTACACCGTGTACGTTAGGCCCATATTGGAGTATGTGGCACCAGTTTGGAACCCACACCTAGCCAAGCACGTAAAGAAACTAGAGAAAGTGCAAAGGTTTGCAACAAGACTAGTCCCAGAGCTAAGAGGTATGTCCTACGAGGAGAGGTTAAGGGAAATCAACCTGACGACACTGGAGGACAGGAGAGATAGGGGGGACATGATAACGACATACAAAATACTGAGAGGAATTGACAAGGTGGACAAAGACAGGATGTTCCAGAGATTGGACACAGTAACAAGGGGACACAGTTGGAAGTTGAAGACACAGATGAATCACAGGGATGTTAGGAAGTATTTCTTCAGCCACAGAGTAGTCAGTAAGTGGAATAGTTTGGGAAGCGATGTAGTGGAGGTAGGATCCATACATAGCTTTAAGCAGAGGTATGATAAAGCTCACGGTTCAGGGAGAGTGACCTAGTAGCGATCAGTGAAGAGGCGGGGCCAGGAGCTCGGACTCGACCCCCGCAACCTCAACTAGGTGAGGCAACTAGGTGAGTACACACACATACACACACACATACACACACACATACACACACACACACACACACACACACCACTATGGATGATTGAAGTCAACGTAGGCAAGTGCCTGGTAACTGAACTGAAAGAAAGTGAAACCAGGAATCACAAAGACAATAGACTGTATCATCAAGTCATAGAATAAAAGAAAAAAAAAACATTGGCCACTGAAAACTACTGTGGTCACACAAATACGTTACTGGGGTCACATAGATACATTACTGGGGTCACATAGATACATTACTGGGGTCACATAGATACATTACTGGGGTCACATAAATACGTTACTGGGGTCGCATAAATACGTTACTGGGGCCACATAGATACATTACTGGGGTCACATAAATACGTTACTGGGGTCACATAAATACGTTACTGGGGTCACAAAATACGTTACTGGGATCACATAAATACATTACTGGGGTCACATAAATACATTACTGGGATCACATAAATACATTACTGGGGTCACATAAATAGGTTACTGGGGTCACATAAATACATTACCGGGGTCACATAAATACATTACTGGGGTCACATAAATACGTTACTGGGGTCACATAAATACATTACCGGGGTCACATAAATACATTACTGGGGTCACATAAATGCATTACCGGGGTCATAGATACATTACCGGGGTCACATAAATACATTACCGGGGTCATATAAATACATTACTGGGGTCACATAAATACATTACTGGGGTCACATAAATACATTACCGGGGTCACATAAATACATTACTGGGTTCACATAAATACGTTACTGGGGTCACATAAATACATTACCGAGGTCACATAAATACATTACTGGGGTCACATAAATACATTACCGGGGTCACATAAATACATTACTGGGGTCACATAAATATGTTACTGGGGTCACATAAATACATTACCGGGGTCACATAAATACATTACTGGGGTCACATAAATACATTACTGGGGTCACATAAATACATTACTGGGGTCACATAAATACATTACTGGGGTCACATAAATACATTACTGGGGTCACATAAATACATTACCGGGGTCACATAAATACATTACTGGGGTCACATAAATATGTTACTGGGGTCACATAAATACATTACCGGGGTCACATAAATACATTACTGGGGTCACATAAATACATTACTGGGGTCACATAAATACATTACCGGGGTCACATAAATACATTACTGGGGTCACATAAATATGTTACTGGGGTCACATAAATACATTACCGGGGTCACATAAATACATTACTGGGGTCACATAAATACATTACTGGGGTCACATAAATACATTACTGGGGTCACATAAATACATTACTGGGGTCACATAAATACATTACTGGGGTCACATAAATACATTACTGGGGTCACATAAATACATTACTGGGGTCACATAAATACATTACTGGGGTCACATAAATACATTACTGGGGTCACATAAATACATTACTGGGGTCACATAAATACATTACTGGGGTCACATAAATACATTACTGGGGTCACATAAATACAGTCGCGAGAAACCCTTATGCTATCCTGGTGAACTTCAAAGCGATTTTTTTTATATATGGATAATGAAAGAAAATATAATTAACAAAATAAAACCAAAACTATGCAGCTGTACAATGATACACGCACTCAAAAATAAAACTATGCAGCTGTACAATGATACACACACTCAAAAATAAAACTATGCAGCTGTACAATGATACACACACTCAAAACTAAAACTATGCAGCTGTACAATGATACACACACTCAAAACTAAAACTATGCAGCTGTACAATGATACACACACTCAAAACTAAAACTATGCAGCTGTACAATGATACACGCACTCAAAACTAAAACTATGCAGCTGTACAATGATACACACACTCAAAACTAAAACTATGAAGCTGTACAATGATACACGCACTCAAAACTAAAACTATGCAGCTGTACAATGATACACGCACTCAAAACTAAAACTATGAAGCTGTACAATGATACACGCACTCAAAACTAAAACTATGAAGCTGTACAATGATACACGCACTCAAAACTAAAACTATGAAGCTGTACAATGATACACGCACTCAAAACTAAAACTATGCAGCTGTACAATGATACACGCACTCAAAACTAAAACTATGCAGCTGTACAATGATACACACACTCAAAACTAAAACTATGCAGCTGTACAATGATACACGCACTCAAAACTAAAACTATGCAGCTGTACAATGATACACACACTCAAAAATAAAACTATGAAGCTGTACAATGATACACGCACTCAAAACTAAAACTATGCAGCTGTACAATGATACACGCACTCAAAACTAAAACTATGAAGCTGTACAATGATACACGCACTCAAAACTAAAACTATGCAGCTGTACAATGATACACGCACTCAAAACTAAAACTATGCAGCTGTACAATGATACACGCACTCAAAACTAAAACTATGCAGCTGTACAATGATACACGCACTCAAAACTAAAACTATGCAGCTGTACAATGATACACGCACTCAAAACTAAAACTATGCAGCTGTACAATGATACACACACTCAAAACTAAAACTATGCTGTACAATGATACACACACTCAAAACTAAAACTATGCAGCTGTACAATGATACACGCACTCAAAACTAAAACTATGCAGCTGTACAATGATACACGCACTCAAAACTAAAACTATGCAGCTGTACAATGATACACGCACTCAAAACTAAAACTATGCAGCTGTACAATGATACACGCACTCAAAACTAAAACTATGCAGCTGTACAATGATACACACACTCAAAACTAAAACTATGCAGCTGTACAATGATACAATGATACACACACTCAAAACTAAAACTATGCAGCTGTACAATGATACACGCACTCAAAACTAAAACTATGCAGCTGTACAATGATACACGCACTCAAAACTAAAACTATGCAGCTGTACAATGATACACACACTCAAAACTAAAACTATGAAGCTGTACAATGATACACGCACTCAAAACTAAAACTATGCAGGTGTACAATGATACACGCACTCAAAACTAAAACTATGAAGCTGTACAATGATACACGCACTCAAAACTAAAACTATGAAGCTGTACAATGATACACGCACTCAAAACTAAAACTATGAAGCTGTACAATGATACACGCACAAAACTCAAAACTAAAACTATGCAGCTGTACAATGATACACGCACTCAAAACTAAAACTATGCAGCTGTACAATGATACACACACTCAAAACTAAAACTATGCAGCTGTACAATGATACACGCACTCAAAACTAAAACTATGCAGCTGTACAATGATACACGCACTCAAAACTAAAACTATGCAGCTGTACAATGATACACGCACTCAAAACTAAAACTATGCAGCTGTACAATGATACACGCACACTCAAAACTAAAACTATGCAGCTGTACAATGATACACGCACTCAAAACTAAAACTATGCAGCTGTACAATGATACACGCACTCAAAACTAAAACTATGCAGCTGTACAATGATACACGCACTCAAAAATAAAACTATGCAGCGGTACAATGATACACGCACTCAAAACTAAAACTATGCAGCTGTACAATGATACACGCACTCAAAAATAAAACTATGCAGCGGTACAATGATACACACACTCAAAAATAAAACTATGCATCTGTACAATGATTCACACGCTCAAAACTAAAACTATGCAGCTGTACAATGATACACACACTCAAAAATAAAACTATGCATCTGTACAATGATTCACACGCTCAAAACTAAAACTATGCATCTGTACAATGATACACACACTCAAAACTAAAACTATGCAGCTGTACAATGATACACACACTCAAAAATAAAACTATGCAGCTGTACAATGATACACACACTCAAAAATAAAACTATGCAGCTGTACAATGATACACACACTCAAAAATAAAACTATGCAGCTGTACAATGATACACACACTCAAAAATAAAACTATGAAGCTGTACAATGATACACGCACTCAAAACTAAAACTATGCAGCTGTACAATGATACACACACTCAAAAATAAAACTATGAAGCTGTACAATGATACACACGCTCAAAACTAAAACTATGAAGCTGTACAATGATACACACACTCAAAACTAAAACTATGCAGCTGTACAATGATACACACACTCAAAACTAAAACTATGCAGCTGTACAATGATACACTCAAAACTAAAACTATGCAGCTGTACAATGATACACGCACTCAAAACTAAAACTATGCAGCTGTACAATGATACACTCAAAACTAAAACTATGCAGCTGTACAATGATACACACACTCAAAACTAAAACTACGCAGCTATAAAATGACACAAGCACTCAAAATTAGAGCTATGCAGCTGTATTATAGCATATAAAGAAGACTAGGCGAACGTAGTATTCTAGAGTATACAGCTGTAGCATGATACCCCACCTAGGAAAAAAAGGTAAACAAGTGTAAAAACATACAAGAAAATGGGTCCCATAATTAAGAAATATGAATTATGAAGAAAGAGTAAAAACACTGGAAATGCCATTGTTGGCACACACAAGGAAGAGACGAAAGATGATAATCACACATCTTATTACAAAAGTAAACGAGGAAAAAAATAAGATTGCTTAACACTCTGAGCAGGGAAAAGAGGAGATCATAATTGCAACAGGAGAGCAGAATGCCACAATATCAAAAGAAGAACAAGATTTCATAATTACGGAGAGAATAGAAGAGGTTAAAATTAATTGGAACGTAAAAAGGGTATCGAAAGAGCACTATATAACATTTCTTAACATTTCGATAGAGTCCCGGAGGAGCTGGAGTGTTCTAATACCTAGAATTTGAAAAATATATATGGAGAACTGTATACTAAAGACGGAACAGTATTAAGAAAGCTTGCTATAGTAGCAACACGTAAACAAACACATCGTCTCTCTCTTCTAACCTTTTTGATAAGTGCTGTAATATTGCCTAGAAAACTCCATAGCTATAACAAGAGGAAATATAGAATACATGAGGTGGGATGGACCTGAAATGGGCGTGCGGTGGGTGGGCGTGAGATGGGCTTGAGATGGGTGGGCGTGAGGAAGGATGGTACAACTAGAGGCTGCCATGACACAAGCAACTGAGAAATGTTGCTTTGGGTGTCGCCTTGCACTCTGTCTTGATTAGCTCATCACTCCTCCTTTCCCCTTAATCCCCTCACCCCTCTTTCTCTCTAACGACCTCACCCCTCCCCCTCCATCACTCTAGCCCTCCTTACCCCCTTCTACAGATAACCCATTCCTCTCTCTCTCTGTTCCTTTTCCCATCATCCCTACTCCCCAACCCCTCTTCCTCACCCTCATCTTCTAGGAAGCGACAAAAATCTTATCTTTAAGGGGAAAAAAGTTGTGAAATCCTTCAAATGACGTAAATTTATGTCTCTACCATTCCTCCCAGAGAGTGAAGCTTGAGTCAGGCGTTCCTAAGGTGGAGTCCTAACTTGACTCGGCTCAATAAGCGTTACTTTGACTTTACTATCCTTGTTATTGACATTGTTAAGTTTACACATGGGAATTATACCCCCTTAAGCTCATTTACAGTTTAAGAGCTCACTGGCAGGCTAATACCTGTTATCCTACCTCAATAGCTGTTATCCTGCCCCAGTAATTTACAGGCCAGGAGTTATCCTGCCACAGCTCATTTTTACGCCAAGCAATATTTAAGTATGCTACCGCCCCCAGGATGCAACTCACAACAGTCGACGAGCACCCAGGTACCTATTTACAGCTAAGTGAACAGGAGCAACAGGTATGAGAAAACTTCTCTATACATCACTAACCACCTGTGGGATTGAACCCCTATTAAACTGCGTCCTTAAGTTGGAAAAAAAAGTAGGATATTCAAGACAATGTTGGGAAAACAGCGTAGAATACACTAGACGTTTTACGAACAACTAGGATTGTAATCTTATGTATCTGAATAGGACAGGACACGTGGATTCATCCTTACTTGTCTGCTGACTAAAACCGGTGTCATGAGACACCCGCTGTGTCTCATGACACCGGTCACTATCAGTCGAGTGCTAGGAATAACCCGGTGTTGTCTTGTATTAACCCAGTAAATCGTACTAATTGTATATATACAGTAGCTCGTGTTGACTTGTATGAACCCGGTAGCTCTTGTTGACTCAGTAGCTGTATTAGACACCTCTCTGCGGATGGGACTTTGTATTTACCCTCGTCTGGCAGTACTTCTATTTACCAGCATTAATACTTGTAGCACCATCAGCACTAGGACCAGTAGCACCCCCTACTAACAGCAGCAGCACCAGCAACTGCACTAATACCAGTTTCAAAACCACTAGCAGCACTAGTACCACTAGCACCGCCTCCATCAGCAACACTAGTGCCTCAGCACCACCACCACCCCCACTAGCAGTACTAGCAGCACTAGTACCACTAGCACCACCAGCAACACTAGTGCCTCAGCACCACCACCACCCCCACTAGCAGTACCAGCAGCACTAGCAGCAGTAGTACCACTAGCAGCACTAGCACCAGTAGCACCACTAGCAGCACCAGCAGCAACAATATCAACACTAGCTATGTACAGCATGTTTTTTTACACATGTTGATGACAATAATTGCTCATGAGAGCCGTGCATAATGTGAGTTCTTAGTGTGTGTGTGTGTGTGTGTGTGTGTGTGTGTGTGTGTGTGTGTGTGTGAGAGAGAGAGAGTGTGTGTGTGTGTGTGTGTGTGTGTGTGAGAGAGAGAGAGAGAAAGAGAAATAGAGACACCCTTTCAGATCTCAACGTTGCCTGGTTACACTCAGCCGCCGCGTTGCCAGACGCATCACATCTGTTTACTTTTAGCTGCGATTAAATTATACATTTTATAAGCTTGTATAACCAAACCTAACTTAACCTATTTTAGCTTCACCTAATCTAACCTTTTCTGACCTAACCTACCCCAACACAGCCCTACTTTGCCTAACTCAGCCTATCCTAACCTAACTTAAAATATAGAAACTAGCATATGTACAAACACAGGAAACTTCTGTAAACTAAAGCTGTCAACCTCGCAAGAAAATTAACATAGGACAATCAGGAGAGGTTGCTGTCTGACTAGATGAAGCGCCCGCTTGAGCGAAACGTTGCCCAGTTACATCTAAAACCTAAACGAAAGTGTACAATAAAACTCTTAAGATAAACGTCATCTAGTAAAGCTCACGAACTCCAGTCCAGTACTTGTGATGCCATTCAGGGTCGTGTTATAAGCACGGCAGGGAAGAGTCAATCAACACTTAACAAGGAGAGGTTAGACTCGGTAATAACTTGTGGTACTTAAATACCTTAACTATTCATGCACAAGGTCTTTTAACACAAGTTAAAGGGAATGAAGGTAATGAATACATACCGTTACACCGCAAGGACTACTATTGCTACTACCTGCAACGATTATGTTAAATTTTGCACCT
The DNA here is from genome assembly GCF_038502225.1 of Cherax quadricarinatus. Classification (NCBI taxonomy): domain Eukaryota; kingdom Metazoa; phylum Arthropoda; class Malacostraca; order Decapoda; family Parastacidae; genus Cherax; species Cherax quadricarinatus. The sequence continues at coordinate 29,815,409 of NC_091313.1, forward strand.
CACTCTGTACCTATATATACCTCCATGTGACCCTGTATTGTTAGTAACGCCTTGACAAAAGCTCCTGGAGAGGAATACGTTGCCACAATAAAATGTCACATTAGTTGCATCTATGTCCTTTTGCCTAACCTTACACAGAAGTGGAGGCTACAATGGTCTGAGAGAGTCTGAGTGGGTGGAAGCGTTAGTTGGTTAATGGGAGTTTAAAGGCTATCCATTACACGAGGGTCATTAAGGGTCACTAACCTTTAATAATAATTTAATCCATAAAATATAGGGATTAAATTAAACTCTCAGCATGTATACACTGAAAGACATACACCTCACGGTGTATGTATCCTTGTTCTTGTTGGTTGGTTAATGGGAGGTTTAGAGTCCATCGACTGCACGAGGATCATTAAGGTTGCATATCGCCTTTTCACCACCAGTCAAATAACATTGAAGTAGACTCTAAGCGTATACACACAAAGACATACACCTCAAGGTGTATTTAGTATATTCTTGTGGGGTGGAACGATTACCTCGACAAAGCAAGCAAAACATTCAGCCAAACTTTTCCCTGAAAAGTCAGAGTGCCACAACAAATCTATCGATCACCAGACGATCTCGAGTTAGTAAATAAGGAAGTAAGTTTATTTAGGCACAGGTACACATAAATACCATAAATAGTGTAAATTATCTAGAACAACCCAAAAAAGTCTGAATTATTTCCATCGGAGTCCTTACATACCTTCACTAGATAATTCTGGTCACCGCTGACAGCGGACAAAGGCAACTATACCATCGTGGCTTGCCTTGTGTGGATGAATGTGTACTAGGTGCATACAAAGCTTGCTTGAGAGAAACGTTGTCCAATGAAGCTCACTTGAGCGAAACATGCGTTTGACGGGTAAGTGTGGTGGGCGAGTACGTGAGGTCAGGAAGGGTCGTGTAGTGGGCGGGTACGTGAGGTCAGAATGAATACTGGAATAATGAAGATAAACACACGTCAGCCGTGCATAATTCAGCTCTGTTATCCTGGGTGGGCAGAAGACACCACGTACGGCTGTGCACGTGCAGCTTTGTACGTGAAGCAACAGCATCCTGAAGGAGACGTAGCAGATACAACTGTAATTATGATACAACTGCAGTTACGTAGAATCATTTACTGACAACAATACAACCACAGAGTGCGCTTTATCAAGTCTGACTGACGAGAAAGGAATGCTGCCTTGATCAAGTCTTGAAGATTAAGACACATGCACATCAGCTGGATACCCAACTGTTGCACACGTGTCTTAACTTGTCGGCATTTCATACCATTTTCAACAATCAAGTCTTAATAAATCCCACTATGTTTGCGAAACGTCGTTAAAATTTATTCGATACAAATGTATTTGTGGCTCTTAGCCACTCTGTTAATATCTCATGCTATATATACCCCAAAGGAGACATGAAGAAAGGAGAGATGGATTAAGAAAAGGGTGGGGGAAGAGAGTATCTGATAAAATATTCTTAAGGATAAATATTTAAGATTATGAAAGGGTGAGACTAAGAAACGGCGATAGAGTAGAGCGAAAACGAAAACGAGGAACAATTCACGAGCATGTTTAATATAATAAAATATCAAAGTTGGTCATGAGAGAGAGAGAGAGAGAGAGAGAGAGAGAGAGAGAGAGAGAGAGAGAGAGAGAGAGAGAGAGAGAGAGAGAGAGAGAGACTGCAAGGGAAATGGATCGGAAAAGAAGATCGTATCTCGGTGGATAAGTGAACGAGCGCATGCATCGGTGTGTACTAAGATACAGCCTTGATTCCTTTAGAGTAGATAGATCCATGAAGAGATTGGTTCACATCTAACGTGTAACACCTTTGATACTTCACATTCAGTCACTATCACCACCAGACACTGGCAGGTTTACAAGAAGATATATTTGCAAGCGTACTAGTATACTCATCTCTCACTACACTTTCCAAAGTGTCCGGTGGGACCCATTGCATGTACATAATTGCTGGCAGCTGATGGTATCCTCCAGGCCGCTGTGTAGGATTACAGTGAGTTGAACACACCGTAGAACACATCAATCTTCAGTATAAGGCGTTGACAGTCGTCTGGGCTGTTTATCGTCTGTTCTGTGACATGATAATAGCGGCGTGGTGATGCATTGGTTTCCTAGCTACAAGTTCCCCGCCATGTCGTTCTGTTTTGGTTTGAGTTTACAAATTTAGTTATCACACGCTTCTCGCAGTGGGCTATCCTATAATTTTGTTTATATTCACCGGGGTTCTTCCCAGCCACGGTCATTTCAATGTCTTCAATGAAATGACCGTGTCTAATAGCAATGTAGGGAAATCATTTTTATGGTGGGAAGATGTTATATTTCATGATACACTTAACCCATGCGGGTCGTCGAGTGTCAGGAGTGTTGGAGGTTCGATCCTCCGTTCGATAAATGCTTATGGTCTTTGGTCAGGGACGCTGTTGGTAATCGCTTATTGGAAAGAGGTACAACAAAGGTTAAGGTGAAGGTGAAGGTTCGGGCAGAGCCAAAGAAGGGAACAGATAATTATAATGATACTCGAACCTGACTCATGGCTGCCTCTCACCGCCCCAGCCGCTGCCTCTTACACAAGAGTGTCTACACTTATTAGTATTTATCTCAATTTAGATAAGTCACTAATTTATTTTATTTTGATATAATGAAGTAATTTAACACATCATTCGGCAGATTTATTTATAGCACGGAAGCTTGGAAATTTAGAGTAACAAATCCACTGCTCGAATAGGTGATAGTATCACCCATTCGAGATGGAAAACGGAAGGTAATCGAGTTTGACCCCCCCCAAAAAAAAAAGAAGAGGGTTACTCCAATATCTTTGATCAAGAACCCTTCACTGGTATCAGAACACTCTGGGTTAGGTTAGCCTAGGCTGCTCAGGCTATATACAATATATATATATATATATATATATATATATATATATATATATATATATATATATATATATATATATATATATATATATATATATATATATATATATATATATATACATACATACATACATACATACATACATACATACATACATTTGTGTATGAGTATGCTTCAATAAGAGCTTGAATTCGAGGCAAGACATCAATTGTTTACAGTTCTGTCCAACGTTTCGTACACAACAGGTACTGTGATGTGCTGGGACGGAAGTGGGTAGGTCGGTGGGTGGGTTTCCGGCACTGTCTGTCCTACCGTCTTCCCTCTGTGTTTGTGTCTCTGTCTACGTCTGTCACAACTAAGTGTCGGCCACCGCCGCCCACTCCAACCATCAACGTGTCACCATCAGCTCCTTGTATGTGCATGTGGGCGGCGCTGCTCCCCCCCCCCTTGCATGCATCGCCATGCGCACCCCCGCCCAGACGCATGCTGGAATGCCTCCCCCATCGTCATGTCTTTCCCTCCCTCTCTCCCTCACTCAACCCCTTTCTTTTCCTCTCTCCTCTTCTTCCTTCCCTTCCCCTTTCCTTTTTTTTAATCTGCCTCCTCCTCCTCCCCTTCCATTCGTCTCTTGCTGTTCCCTACTCCTCCTCATTGCTCTGCTACCTACATTTTCCTTTACTTCCCACATTTCTCATTGCGTCTTCCTCTCAATCTCACTTTACTCTTGTCATGAGGAACTATATGGTTATAAGTATAACCATAATTTTTAAGGAGGGGTGGACCGGTAAGCCAGCGGAAGGCCTCGGTCAGATGGCCAAAAGCTCCAACGGCGAGTCATCATCTGACTAAAACCCGCGTCAGGAAACACTTCTCCTGTTTCCTGACGAACCTTACCTTACCTTACCTTACCTAATCTAACCTTGTCATGATTTTACCTTGTATTCCGTAATTACTGTTTTAACTCTTTACTACGTATCTCCCTCTGTTTATTTACCCTACTTGAACCACTTCATATTTTGCCCCTTCTCCTCTTGTCTCTTCATCTTCCTATCTCTCATCCCTTCCATGACCTCTTTCCTTCCCCACCCTCTCTTAAATACTCATTCTTCTTACTAATTAGAACAAAACTGTCTCTTAATCTGCAGCTAGAAAACGTGTGTAGGGGAGGTGGGTAGTTTTTTTTTTATTTTCCTGCGCTGTTAACACTTTACTTGGCGCTGATGAGGGACTTCTGGTGATTATGAGTGTGTAGTGTACTACTGGGAGGAACCGTCCGTCACATGACGGGTTAAGTAGCAGGACAGCCTTGTTCACGGCGAAATATCTGATATATATATATATATATATATATATATATATATATATATATATATATATATATATATATATATATATATATATATATATGTATGTATATATATATATATATATATATGTCGTGCCGAATAGGCAGAACTTGCGATCTTGGCTTAAATAGCAACGCTCATATTGCCATATAGGACAAGTGAAAATTTGTGTATGCAATAATTTCGCCAAAATCATTCTGAACCTAACGAAAAAAATATATTTTATTGTGTTTGTTAAGTACTAAATTCTTGTAAACGTATTTAAAATATATTTAGTTGGGTTAGGCTAAAATAAATTGCTATTGTTATAATAAGGTTAGGTAAGTTTTCTAAGATTCTTTTGGTGCAAAATTAAAAATTTTTACATTAACATTGATGAAAAAAATATGTCTTTAAACGTATAAGAGAAAATTTCAGAAAGGACTTAATTTTAAATGAGTTCTTGCTAATTGACCAGTTTTACATATTCGTCACGACATATATATATATATATATATATATATATATATATATATATATATATATATATATATATATATATATATATATATATATATATATATATATATATATGTCTTCTAAGTGGTGTGAGTTGTAACGTAAATTCATAAATTAGACACATGTACAACTCTTGGGTATCTTTATTGAGGAAACGTTTCGCCACACAGTGGCTTCATCAGTCCATACAAAGGAGAATCTTGAAGAACAGGAGGAGAATGAGGTAATCAGTCCCTCAACCTTGAGTCGATGTGGTCAGTCCATCAATCTTGAATAGAGATTGATGGACTGACCACATCGACTCAAGGTTGAGGGACTGATTACCTCATTCTCCTCCTGTTCTTCAAGATTCTCCTTTGTATGGACTGATGAAGCCACTGTGTGGCGAAACGTTTCCTCAATAAAGATACCCAAGAGTTGTACATGTGTCTAATTTATCAACATTTCGGTTCTCTGAACCATTCATCTACAAACGTAAATTCAGTCTCGCTTTAATGTAGGAATCTGACGTGTTTTCATTAGTAGGAAAGAGAGCAAGAGTGAACAAGCGATTCAGGAAAATCAGCCCCGCGATCCAGGACAATTAGGTATTTGACTCAGAGCAACAGAAGTGGTCAACAAACAGAACAACAAAAGTTGTCAACAAACAGGACAACATGCCTGTTGGGCATACAAGGAGTGTTGTTATATTTAGCTTGGCATTTCCTGCTCATCTTCCCCACTCCTTCCTTCTCCTTCCATGCTTCCCTCTTTCCTTTCTTCCCTTCCTTATCTTCTTTTCCCGCTCCTCCCCTATTCCTTCCCCCACACTTCCTCTTTTCCTCCTCCTCTTTATCCTACTAAAGTCTCCCAGCTCAAACTAACAAATTTCAACGCCTTGTGTAAATTCTATCCTTCGTGACAGAATATGACAAGGAAACAACTAGCTTTTGTTCCCTCTTTGTAACTGTCATGTAGAATATAGAACAGAGGGTGTCAGCACACTGCTGATGCATCCATTTTCGTTTATTTCCTCTCCTGCTTTCATCCTTCTCTCGCTTTTCTCTTCTCCTTCCATGCCTCTTTCATTTTCGTCACTCCTTGTCCAGTGAAGGTGTAAACGCAAAGGCAATTCTTCGTTTAAGAGCTTGTTAGACAAGCACTTTACAAGTATTACGTTCAATTAGATGCAGTATGGATGGTTGCCGTGGTCATTGGAACCCTGATGTTAGTTCACAACCCACCAGGACCACAAGCTGGTCATGGACCACACATGACCACCAGTTGATCACGGACCACACAGAACATGAGAGAAAGTTAGGTTTAATCCGAGGAAGGAGAGCTCATTATCCTCTGAATCAAGAGTCCTTCGCCAGCACCTAGGCTCTTCTTCCTTCAAGAGCGAGACTGTAGTTACTCCCTCCTAGCACACAGCCTCACCAAAGATCATAATAGTCTTCTGCTATCAGCCTCTACACCATGTACTCTTTTCTCCTCTACCTCCCTGCGTCTCTCTCTCTCTCTCTCTCTGTCTCTGTCTCCCTCTCTCTGCCTTACTCCCTCCCTCTTTCCTCTTACTGTGCCACAGCTGTTCCCCACCCACTTGTCTGCTACATTACTTAATCACAAGGTCCCGAGTTTGATTTCCTGGCACGGAGAAGCACCGAAAGAAGTTTTCTAACACCCACTCTTGTCTCTACCCACTTTAGCAGTAAAAGTGGGTACCTGAGTGTTAGCCGACTTTTGTGGGTCGCATCCAGGGGGTAAAAAAGTTTTTTACAAAGCTCCAATCTTTCTGAATTGTCATATCCTGTGTGAGAAAACACTCGTGACCTGTGTGCAAGAAACTCCAGCGCTTGCTGGAAGCATTGCAGCGTTGAGTAATAGGTATCTACGTTTATAATGACGGTAATAATAATTAATGTGCGTTGCTTTACTCATATGATCTTTTAGTTCAAGGACGGATCTGGTATCTCTAATTTAATGTCAACAATTTGAAGTGAAATGATCCATGCGTAGAGCGGAATGCTATGATGACTATAGAGAGACTACAGCCTAGTGACTACAGAGAGACTACAGCCTAGTGACTACAGAGAGACTACAGCCTAGTGACTACATAGAAACTACAACCTAGTGACCACAGAAAGACTACAGCCTAGTGACTACAGAGAGACTACAGCCTAGTGACTACAGAGAGACTACAGCCTAGTGACTAGAGACTACAGCCTAGTGACTACAGAAACTACAGTCTAGTGACTACAGAGAGACTACAGCCTAGTGACTACAGAGAAACTACAGCCTAGTGACCACAGAGAAACTACAGCCTAGTGAATACAAAGACTACAGCCTAGTGACTACATAAACTACAGTCTAGTGACTATAAAAAGACTACAGCCTAGTGACTACAGAAACTATAGCCTAGTGACTACAGAGAGACTACAGCTTAGTGGCTACAGAGACTACAGCCTAGTGACTACAGAAACTACAGTCTAGTGAATACAGAGAGACTACAGCCTAGTGACTAATGAGAGAGAGAGAGAGTCGTTAATTAAGGCAGTCAGGTACCTGTTCATTACTACTTTAATCCTTAAAACAGGAATTAAAGCAAACTCTCAGTGTATACGCAGTAAGATACATACCACTCTCGGTGTATACAATCTTGTGTTAAGATGAGCTGATTTTAGAGACAGTATTATAAATATATATAATAGTTTTTAGGGTACAAAGATGCAGGCGAGCATTAATGGTACATTAGATTTTACAGAATTACCTCAAAAATGTTAGCGTGAGTAAATTTTATATTTACTAACAGGATGAGTGGCGCTGCCCAGCGACCCACCAGCCAAAAAAAAAATATATATATATATATATTTCTTAGTGTCATTGTCCATCGCGTATTGCAATTTGCATCTGCTAGCAGGGACCGGCGCAGAGTGCTCAATGATTTTTTTACGTTGATGTTCTTTACGAATAAGTGAATTTATATGAACGCATAGAACGCCAGAGTGCTTATAGAAAATTCTGAAATGAAGGGCTGTCACAAGAGATCGTAAATGGAAGAGAACGACACAAATGAGACAAAGACGTCAGCAAGTACATTTTCACTCTTAGGGTGGTTTGAATGTGGAACGATCCGGAAAGGGAACTGGTGAAAGGTAACTGGTTAGCATAGGTAGTTTTAGGAGGTTTGCTAGGGTCCAATCCGCTCCGAATAGCGTGAGTGTGAATAATTAAGAGGCAGGACCAGGAACAAGCACTCGATTCTTGTAACCAGAAACTAAGCATGAAGAAATATGTGAGTACAGACGAGTAAGTAGTTTGTTCCACACAAGAGCTTTGCACAACAGAAGAACGAAACAGCGAAGCATAGAGCTCTGCCTTGCTATCGTCTTTGTTCCTACACGCGCCTGTCTTATTTTCTGTTTCCTCTGTATTTAAGATGACAACATTTAACGCTTAGCTTTCCCCTGGCAAGAACACAGCATTTTCATTGTAGTGATCTTGACCAGGCGTGGTCTTATATATTCGCAGGTGGCGGTTTGGGCGTGTGTGGGCGTGGGCGTGGCGGAGGAGTGTCTCCCGTGCCTGTCATCTCCCTGCAGAAAGGTGACTGGACTCTTCACCCGGCCTACACTCCCCGTCGGATACAACCTGATAGCTCGAGTCCCGCCGCAGGCCTGCAACCTTACTGTCACAGAACTCAGAGCCTCTTCGAACTACCTAGGTCAGTCTTGAGAACCTTGCTAAATAGCGTAGACTGTATGATTATTATATTAAAAAAAACAAGCTCTAACCCCATTATTTTAAAGTCCTGGCCGTGAATGTTAGGCAAGACGGTGCTTTCATTTTTTTTAATCGACGTTTTGAAGGTAAGTAGAGTGCGCCCTTCCTACCTTTTATATTTATTTCTCCCTCTTCTTATAGTAAATGCTGTGGGAAAGAAGGGTATATATACCCTTCCTGCTCGCGAAATCCAACGCCCATGTGGAACTTAGTTTGTAGTTTCCTATTTTGTATGTAGTCTAATCCCTTCATCGGGCACTTTATTATATAGTATCTGCTTTATTTTGTTTATGGGTCAGAGTCCCCTGGAACCCTTGATAAATGTTCACTCTGTGTTTTTGTCTCCGTCTCTTTATTAGAAAATCTTACTGCCCACTGAGTTTCTCTTGCTGTCTCTCCCTGGCAGCGGTGAGGACGGATCATGGGTACATCATCAATGGCAACTGGGCTGTGGTTCCCCCTGGGCGGTACATGGGGGCGGGTACTGGCTTCTTCTACAGCAGACCACGTACACTTACTGACGGTGGTGAGGTCATCCAGGCACCAGGCCCGCTCTCCAAGGCGATAGACATTATGGTAAGTTGTCGTGGGTGTTAGGGGTGGTGGGTGTTGGTGGAGGTATTGGTCATCTGGTATAGTGGTGGTGGTGGTGGTGGTGGTGGTGGTGGTGGTGGTGGTGGTGGTGGTGGTGGTGGTGGTGTTGGCATGTGTGGTTGCGATGTTTAATTTTGGTGGGAGTCATCTGTTACATTGGTGGTGTGGGAGGGGGTTGGTATTGTTTGGGTGTTGTGCATGTGGTTGATGGTAGTAGCGAGTGGCGGTGGTGGTGTTGGTGATTACAGAGTATTGGTGCTGGCTACAAATTCCTTACAGAATTTTAGAATAGATTCAGAAATGGAAGGTAGTGACTTCTACTGTTTATAAACACTTGACAGACTAACAGAGATCAGAGAGTAAAGCAGAGATATGTGTGATCTACATATTCCTGGAATGCAGTAAAATCTTTTGATACGGCGGGACAGAGACTCCTACTTTAATAACTAGAGAAAGGTACTTGCATGGGTAATCAGGTCGACCCAGGAAGGAGAGCTCAAATTCCATAAATCAAAAGCATTTCGTCAGCATCAAGGCATCCTCTTTTAACAAGGAAGCATGCATGGAGGATGCAATAAAACGAACATTTAATCTAAGGATTCAATAAATCACACATACGTATATATATATTCAGTATATGTAAATTATCAGGTTATATGAAAGATTCTTGCAGTATACATAATTAAGGTAATTTTGATCACTTTCCAAAATCATGGTGTTAGTCTTACATTAACAATTCTTTTAACAGATAATCTACCAGTCTACCAACCAGGGAGTGAGATACGAATATTGGCATCCAATGGGTCCTCCCTACCCGCCTCCGACCTTACAAGGGCGTGGGCGGGGGCGGGGGCGGGGGTATCCCCAACGAGGACAGTCAACCCTTCAAAACGTGCTGCCAGCCTACTTGGCCTCGACGCAGGGCGAGGGCGGCCTAGCGGCTGGTGATTACTCCACCACCCTCGACAACCGCTTAGGTTTGTCCCCCGCCATCCAGGGCTCCGTTGGGTACGTCATCGATAATAGCGTGGACGGTGTGGGTCTCCCGGGCGCCCCCGACACCGCCACACCCACCTGGAAGGTGTGGAAATTCACGCCATGTTCCCGGACCTGCGGCGGAGGTCAGTGTGTTACTCTAGCAGGTGAGAGCGCAAGTGTGTGATTGTGTCTGTCTCTGTTATTATATCCACGGGGAAGTGCTAATTCTGTAGAGGTCATACAACTCCTGGGCAATAAGGGGTAATTATATTGATCCAAGGAAAGTGAAGGGTAGCTCCAGGTTCATGTATCAAGAGCACTTCACCAGCTTCAAGGCGCCTCCTGGAGGGTTTATTCTGCATGTGGTACACTTTATAACTACCTGGAGTTTACCTGGAGAGAGTTCCGGGGGTCAACGCCCCCGTGGCCCGGTCTGTGACCAGGCCTCCTGGTGGATCAGAGCCTGATCAACCAGGCTGTTACTGCTGGCTGCACGCAAACCAACGTACGAGCCACAGCCCGGCTGATCAGGAACCGACTTTAGGTGCTTGTCCAGTGCCAGCTTGAAGACTGCCAGGGGTCTGTTGGTAATCCCCTAACCTATGAATTAGAAATGAAGAGTGAACGGTGCTCCAAGGTCTTCTCTTGATTTCCATCTTCTCCCAGTGGTATAAAACACACCGATATATCGTCTAATTTTCATTTCAAGTTCGTGAATTAGCTGATGATTTTTTCCAAGACATGATATTGTGGCTGTTTCTGGAAAGAGGAGGGTTGACGATGCTTCCGTCACTCTATCTCTTCGACCTGGACATTAAGTCGTGATTCACACATTCTGCTGCTGCCTCACTCTTACCTGCTTCTTCAAGCCTAGCTCTTACCTGTGACCGGTTTCGAGAACTCTTCCAACCCCAGCAGCCCGACCTGAGACCAGGTTCACCGCTTGACCATTTGGTCAATCAGGCTGTTTGTACTCGTGGCCCACAGTCCCATAGAGCCATCAGAGATCAATTGATCCGGCACTTATAACAGGAAGCTGTCCAACTTCTTGAAACTATCTTCGTTCCAGCAATATTTCTGGAATCTATTGGTAGTATGTTGAAGTTTGGAACTACGGATGTTGACACGGTGTTCTCTGATTGTATCCTGTACTCTCTGGAGCTGCCTCACTCTCACCGGCCTCCTTCTCCCCAGGGCAGCAGCAGACGGTATACATCTGCACTGGCTTGGGTGGAGCCGTCATGCAGGAGGAGATGTGCCAGGCACCTAAACCACCTCCACAGACAGTTAACTGTAACCCTCGTCCCTGCCCGCCCACGTAAGTAACACCATAGTCCAGGTTCGTACACAGAAACATTTTTATCACCGTATTCTTCTTAGTATTATTACTGCTCTTAATAATAAAAATTGATGATGAAAGTTAAGACGAGCTAGATTACTGTCACTTGCTTCATATATAATTTTGGCAGGTTAGAGATACGATAAAGACTTTACTTGTATTATTAACAGGGAGGGTTAGCCAGAGAAAGTCACTTAAGTCTGGCTTATTTCCGTCGAGGTACTTCGAGCCTCTTCCCATTATGCTACTCACAGTATTCGACAATACCCAGGTAAAAGACGCTAGGAAACATGACCAACGTTTCCACTTGTGCTAGTTTCAAACCCGAGTCGTTCAGTTGTGAGTTGAACTAGCTTTCACTCACCCAGGAGCTGGCAAAATGAACTGATGCTTAATTTTAATGATCGAGCACATTCTTCAGAATACCATGATGGATTGATCTATATGGTAGGATTGATGTACATGGCAGGTATGACAGGAAAGTTCATAGATGACGCATTATACATGCTCTTTCCCATTGTGCACTATTTTGTACTATTACCTACGAATATTTTTCGTTCAGTTTTTGGGTTATCCTAAGTAATTTACACATATGTTACTAAGTATGATTATCTGTGTAACTGTATTTATGTGTACCTTTACCTAAATAAACTTACTAACTCAAGAAACTAGTTACCCAGTCTTAAGCAACACTTTTTTCAAGACTTCCTCGAGATGTTACCTGACTACGGTGTGGTTCTTCTCAGGTGGCAGCTGGGGGAGTGGTCACAGTGTTCCACCACCTGTGGAACTGGGATCATGACCAGGACGTGGGCGTGTGTACAGGAGGTCACGCCCACGCTCGTCCGTGCTGTCCCGCCCGCCACTTGCCCCCCTCCCTCCAGAGCAACCATGGTGCCCCTCACGCAGCCGTGCATCCTTGCCCCATGTTCAAGATGGGAGGTCACTGCTTGGACACAGGTGAGCCATACACGAAAAATAAAAAGGTTACCAATGACTTAATAACGTAGTTAGCCAAATCTGTTGAAAGTCCATTTTCTTTTGAAACGTTTTCTATTATACAAAAATGAAAATTTAAGCATAAACTCTTGTATATTCACACATCTAGGCAGTAGACGCTCGAATAACTCGGCATTTTACACGAGATCGTGCTAAGCAATCTAAAGAACATATAGAAAGCATAGAGTTACGTTCCTGTCATTTCGAGAAAACCCTGTTAAAAGTTTCGCCACAAAATTTGATTAACACAAGCCTATCCGATGTTATCCTGACGCCAAATGACTTCGAACAGGCGATAAATGACATGCCCATGCACTCTGCCCCAGGGCCAGACTCATGGAACTCCGTGTTCATCAAGAATGCAAGAAGCCCCTATCACGAGCCTTTTCCATCCTATGGAGAGGGAGCATGGACACGGGGGTCGTCCCACAGTTACTAAAAACAACAGACATAGCCCCACTCCACAAAGGGGGCAGTAAAGCAACAGCAAAGAACTACAGACCAATAGCACTAACATCCCATATCATAAAAATCTTTGAAAGGGTCCTAAGAAGCAAGATCACCACCCATCTAGAAACCCATCAGTTACACAACCCAGGGCAACATGGGTTTAGAACAGGTCGCTCCTGTCTGTCTCAACTATTGGATCACTACGACAAGGTCCTAAATGCACTAGAAGATAAAAAGAATGCAGATGTAATATATACAGACTTTGCAAAAGCCTTCGACAAGTGTGACCATGGCGTAATAGCGCACAAAATGCGTGCTAAAGGGATAACAGGAAAAGTCGGTCGATGGATCTATAATTTCCTCACTAACAGAACACAGAGAGTAGTCGTCAACAGAGTAAAGTCCGAGGCAGCTACGGTGAAAAGCTCTGTTCCACAAGGCACAGTACTCGCTCCCATCTTGTTCCTCATCCTCATATCCGACATAGACAAGGATGTCAGCCACAGCACCGTGTCTTCCTTTGCAGATGACACCCGAATCTGCATGACAGTGTCTTCCATTGCAGACACTGCAAGGCTCCAGGAGGACATCAACCGAATCTTTCAGTGGGCTGCAGAAAACAATATGAAGTTCAACGATGAGAAATTTCAATTACTCAGATATGGTAAACACGAGGAAATTAAATCTTCATCATAGTACAAAACAAATTCTGGCCACAAAATAGAGCGAAACACCAACGTCAAAGACCTGGGAGTGATCATGTCGGAGGATCTCACCTTCAAGGACCATAACATTGTATCAATCGCATCTGCTAGAAAAATGACAGGATGGATAATGAGAACCTTCAAAACTAGGGAGGCCAAGCCCATGATGACACTCTTCAGGTCACTTGTTCTATCTAGGCTGGAATATTGCTGCACACTGACAGCACCTTTCAAGGCAGGTGAAATTGCTGACCTAGAAAATGTACAGAGAACCTTCACGGCGCGCATAACGGAGATAAAACACCTCAATTACTGGGAGCGCTTGAGGTTCCTGAACCTGTATTCCCTGGAACGCAGGCGGGAGAGATACATGATTATATACACCTGGAAAATCCTAGAGGGACTAGTACCGAACTTGCACACGAAAATCATTCACTACGAAAGCAAAAGACTTGGCAGACGATGCAACATCCCCCCAATGAAAAGCAGGGGTGTCACTAGCACGTTAAGAGACCATACAATAAGTGTCAGGGGCCCGAGACTGTTCAACTGCCTCCCAGCATACATAAGGGGGATTACCAACAGACCCCTGGCAGTCTTCAAGCTGGCACTGGACAAGCACCTAAAGTCGGTTCCTGACCAGCCGGGCTGTGGCTCGTACGTTGGTTTGCGTGCAGCCAGCAGCAACAGCCTGGTTGATCAGGCTCTGATCCACCAGGAGGCCTGGTCACAGACCGGGCCGCGGGGGCGTTGACCCCCGGAACTCTCTCCAGGTAAACTCCAGGTAATTCGTCAAAAATATTAAATAATTCCATTTCTAAAGCTGTATAATTCTACGGGTTTAGCGCTCCCAATAATAATAATAATAATAATAATAATAATAATAATAATAATAATAATAATAATAATAATAATCCATTTCTAAAAATATTGATGTTACTTGTCGAACTGGAAATTTGTTGAGAGGGCTGATGGGGGCATCGACACCATGCCCAGCTCTTCTAGGGTAGGGTAGGTGCCTGAGCCAGAGCTTGCAGCTCACAAGACTGCCATTCCCATTAGCCCCCTTGGGGCGGGGATGGCAGACCAGAGAGGCCTAGCTTCTCCCTACAAACCCCGTGAGGGCGGGGAATGTGGCTAGGCCTGGGGATAGTTGGTCCCAACGATGAGGAGGTACTTGTGTCTCCTCCCATGGGAGACATTAGTCTGAGATACTCCCGAGACAGGAAGCCAAGACCGGGCCACCACTTGGAAAAGGCCCGGGCCGGGAGAGTACCGGCGAATCAAGAAGAAGAAGGCTGATGGGGCATTATACAGTGCCTATACGAGTATGTAACAGGCAGTATCAGCTACCATAACCATCACTTACTAACATTAGAAAAAAATAAGCCTCATTTTCTTACAAAACTGTACCATAGGTTACACTTGCTTGTTGATATGCTAATGTGTGTATAGGATTGGTTTGGCTCCGAACAACACCTGTACACATCATGTATCAGCTACCATCATCATTCCCTGCATATATCGATAAAAACAAGCCACATTTCTTCAGTATATTATATCGAACATATAGGAACTCACCACATTTATATTAAATATGTACCAAAGGTGAATTGGAGAAACTAATAATATAAAACTTAATACTATTGTACATTAATAAACTGGCAAGGGAGGTTGTTGTTGTTGTTGTTGTTGTTGGATATTTACGGAGCTGTATGAGCCCTGCTCCCAGTGGTGTGCATGACCAGTACTATGTATGTTGTGGTGGCTCTATGAACTCTGTCCAGAAATATTTTTCATGGCGACACCGTGAGACTATCCCTTCGCTTTCTCATTTCATTACTTCTTCATACTTCCTTATCGATCACCAGTTGTAGAAATGCAGCTAGGGATGGAAATGATTATTAAAGGCACGATAATGTACAATCACAGTGTAGTTTTTACTTAGGCTCAGGATACATAACAAAAATGTACATTACAATCTTCTTCTAGGCACAGAGATGTTGTGATCTGCGATGCATGATCCTCGTAGGTTTAGCGCTTTTTATAATAATAATAATAATAATAATAATAATAATAATAATAATAATAATAATACAATGATGTTGTGTGTACATTAAAACTACATTATGTAGATTTAAAACAGAGTACTTTAACACTTCCTCATGATTAAAATAATAGACACGGGTTTAGTTTTAACAGTGGTAATTATATTTCTTAATTAGACCTGTTCATGGGAAGTGATAAACCAATAGGGGTCTTACAATAACTTGGAATATGAGGGGGAGCTCCAATTCTTTGAATCTGGAAACCTTCACCATCATCAAGGTAATCCCTTGAAGGGTTTTGACCTGTTGAACTAATCCTTGGTTCCTTCGACAGTGTTCTGTTGAATGTGGTACTGGGATCAAAACTCGTGTGGTGTCCTGCCGTGCAGAGGGACGCCGTGTGGGGGACGACCAGTGCAACGTGCAGGAGAAGCCTCCCAAGCAGGAACTGTGTCACGCCCACACGTGTTCACACCACACCTGGTTCTACACGGACTGGTCGGAGGAGGTGAGTGGACGGAAACTGCCCAAACTTCCCTTGTCTCCGATAGAAACACAGTTCTTTTTCGTATGTGTGTGTATTCACCTAGTTGTACTCATCTAGATGTGGTTGCAGGGGTCGATTCATAGCTCCTGGCCCCCGCCTCTTCACTGGTCGCTGCTGGGTCACTCTTCCTGCTCTATGAGCTTTATCATACCTCTTCTTGAAGCTAAGCTATGTATGGATCCTGCCTGTGTGTGTGTGTGTGTGTGCAAGGGTGAATATGTGCTTCTAATAGTCTCATGACCAAGCCCACAGGATAGGTATGGAGTGGTTACCGCCCACAGGATGGACATCGGATGGCTACCTCCTACTAAATGGATATTGGCTATATAATAACACTATTAAACTGTTACATTACAGTGTGTGGGCGGGTGTGAGAACGGTGTACAAAGGCGTCGCGTGTGGTGTTCACCAGGAATCAACTCAGTGGAGGGAGAGTGTGACCAGCAGGAGAGACCTCCAGAAACCCGTGCTTGTCCCCGGGCCGACGCCTGCGCTGCTGCCTGGTTCACTGGACCCTGGACACCGGTACGATTATATATATATATATATATATATATATATATATATATATATATATATATATATATATATATATATATATATATATATATATATATATATATATATATATATATATATATATATATATATATATATATGTCGTGCCGAATAGGCAGAACTTGCTATTTTGGCTTAAATAGCAACGCTCATCTTGCCATATAGGACAAGTAAAAATTTGTGTATGCAATAATTTCGCAGAAATCATTCTGAACCTAACGAAAAAAATATATTTCATTGTGTTTGTTTAGTATTAAATTACTGTAAAAGTATTTAAAATATATTTAGTTGGGTTAGGCTAAAATAAATTGCACTTGTTATAATAAGGTTAGGTAAGTTTTCTAAGATTCTTTTGGTGCAAAATTAAAATTTTTTACATTAGCATTAATGAAAAAAATATATCTTTAAACGTATTAGAGAAAATTTTAGAAAGGACTTAATTTTAAATGAGTTCTTGCTAATTGACCAGTTTTACATATTCGGCACGACATATATATATATATATATATATATATATATATATATATATATATATATATATATATATATATATATATATACATATATATATACATATATATATATATATATATATATATATATATATATATATATATATATATATATATATATATATATATATATATATATATATATTAATAATATAGGCAGGTACCACTTCTAGAACTGTTATAGGGACCCTCATCCTCAGAGAAAAGAATAAACTTGCTTCAGGGAAAACTCAAGGTTCTCCCTGAAGCTGTTTGAGAATTTTCTCCTACCACCCCCTATATTTTATGTATATTTTATTTAAAGACAAAATACATTATATATATATATATATATATATATATATATATATATATATATATATATATATATATATATATATATATATATGCAAAGCAACCACTGTGAAAGAATAGTGAAATTTCAAGCGCTTTCGTGACTACTCACATTATCAAGGAACAATAAAAGTAATACATCAAAGGAAGGCATATAAAGGGTCTATACCACACCTCACCACTACATCCCACAACAAAGCAACACCTGACGCGCGACGACATGCGATTCATAAGAAAGAGAACACTGCAGCAGGCCCGCTTGCCCATAAACAAACTATTCTACCCAAGCATTAAGATTTATTATTTGTCCAATGTATTATTAAATTCTTCCCAAATTCTATTAATTATAAATGGATCTAATTTATATAAACCAAAGGAAATATATTATTTTCAAAACTGCTTTTTATGAAACAAGATTCAATTATATTCCTGTCGACCATGGACTTGCTTGATACTACTTTCTCAACTTTTTGAAAATCAATTGGATGGTTAAAATCTCTTACATGAATAAATAGAGCATTGGAATCTTGTCCAGTTCTAATGCTATATAATTAAATAGCTTAGCCCATTCTATAAACTTTACTGTTGAGTTTGAAGAAAATAACTCATTGCCTTTTCTAGATGTTTTAATTATTAAGGGTAATAATGAATTCAAATTTAAAATTTACAGAAAACCTACAAATAACTGTTCCTATGTCCACTATTATTCCTCGCATCAAGATAGAGTCAAACTGTCTGTTTTCTCATCAATGTTTTTGAGAGCTTTACGAATTTGTAGTCCTGAGTTCATAGATGAGGAAATATCCAAAATTTATGAAATAGGTAATGATTTAAAATACCCAAGAAATGTAATTGATAAATCTTTTAAAGTTGCTAGAAATACTTTTTACAATCCAAAAAGGGACAACCAGCCTTATTCAACTAAAAATATGTTGGTTCTCCCTTACCATGAAAACTTGGTTGATATGCCTTCTCTTCTTAAGACTATTAATATTAAAGTTGTATTCAAAAATCTTGATACAGTAAAAAAACTTTTGATAAGGAATTCCCCCCAAAATGCTGATGGATGTGTCTATAAGATTCCTTGTAAAATTTGCGATAAAGTTTATTACGGTCAAACTGGTAAAAATCTCGAACTAAGATTTAAACAACATAAATATAGCATTAGAACTGGACAAGATTCCAATGCTCTATTTATTCATGTAAGAGATTTTAACCATCCAATTGATTTTCAAAAAGTTGAGAAAGTAGTATCAAGCAAGTCCATGGTCGACAGGAATATAATTGAATCTTGTTTCATAAAAAGCAGTTTTGACAATAATATGAATATTTCCTTTGGTTTATATAAATTAGATCCATTTATAATTAATAGAATTTGGGAAGAATTTAATAATACACTGGACAAATAATTTTTAAATTTTCTTGGGGCTCTGGTGGCCTGGTGGTTAACGCTCTCGCTTCACACGGTGAGGGCCTGGGTTCGATTCCCAGCCAGAGTAGAAACATTGGACGTGTTTCTTTCAACCTGTTGTCTATGTTCCCCATCAGTAAAATGGGTACCTGGGTGTTAGTCGACTGGTGTGGGTCGCATCCTGGGACACTGACCTAAGGAGGCCTGGTCACAGACCGGGCCGCGGGGGCGTTGACCCCCGGAACTCTCTCCAGGTAAACTGCTCCAGGTAGAATAGTTTGTGGGGTGAGTTGTGCAAAGGACCTATCCAAGTTGGGTCGGCGCGCGTCAGCTGTTTAAACGTTGTGGGATCTGATAGTGAGGTGCTGGCCAGACCCCTTATATAGCTTCCTTGGATGCTTTACTTTCATATGTCGCATCATTGTAGAAACCTTTCTCCCTCGGGAGCCAGAGACGGGTCATCGCAAGATTGAGACCCGTGCCAGGACTACGGTCTTGGCGAACATTATACATACTTACTTTCATAGTTCCTTGATAATGTGAGTAGTCACGAAAGCGCTTGGAATTTCTCTATTCTTTCAGAGTGGTTGTTTTGCATATTCTGAAATCACCTGTTTACTGTGATCTTATATATATATATATATATATATATATATATATATATATATATATATATATATATATATATATATATATATATATATATATATATATATATATATATATATATATATATATATATATATATTAGTGTGACCACGAACAAATGGTATTGATCTATAATAACACTGCGACTAGCCAAGGATTCGAACTCATGCTGCTTTGGCCCACCTCATGGTGAGCGAAAACCCATGACGCTCTAACCCACAGGACAACGCAATCCTACAAGAACCAAGCACCCAGCCAAGCTATGTGTGTTACCCTTGGTCCGAGGACATACGGTGATGTGGGTGCTTCTGCCAACCAAACGGGAGGAGAATGAAATTAGCCCACAGGCACCCACACCACCGTATATCTTCGGACCAAGGGTAACACACCTAGCTTGGTCAGATGCTTGATTCTTGTAGGATTGTGTGGTCCTGCGGGTTAGAGTGTCATGGGTTTTCGCTCACCATGAGGCGGGCCAAAGCAGCATGGGTTCGAATCCTTGGCTAGACGCAGTGTCGCTAGTGATATATATATATATATATATATATATATATATATATATATATATATATATATATATATATATATATATATATATATATATATATATATATATAGTGTTACTGACTTTTTTAACTATTTTGATGCAGTGTTCGGAAGGCTGTGGGAGCGGCATACAGACCAGGGAGGTAGTGTGTGTGGTATTCCTGAGGGGGACCTTCAGGGCCACGCTTGATATCGAATGTAACGCCGATACTCGCCCTAATGCCACCCTCACGTGCAACCCTGATCCCTGCCCTCCACACTGGTACTACACTGACTGGTCACAGGTTAGTTGTGACCCTCCACATAAACAGAGGATGGGTAGTGGGTTGGTAGACAACAAACTACTCACCTGAGAGTAAAAGGGTAACCTTCTAAATGTTTTTTTGCATAAACTGAATTGCTGATCGTTCCTTTCTGCTGTATGAAAATGCAAAGTTTTAAGAGAAATCTTCTAATTCCTTCACACTTTCAGCATACACTTATTTTAAACTTTCTGTGTTTCGTAAAAGTTTTTATTTAAGTTTTTCTTGTTCCATTAATATTATCTCTACCTCGCAGAATCCTGGTTTGAAATTGAATCTTGGAAAAATTGGGTTTGATGAGGTAACAAATAATTTTAATGTGTCTCCTTTCAGTTTATTGATCCTCGTTAAAAATATTTAACATCATGGTAACGAAACCTTTGAGGAGCAATTGACAGTTCGTGGTCACATGTAACTATTTGCATCATTTATCCTTACAGTGTTCTCGCACTTGCGGCAGGGGGAGCCGCACGCGGTCAGTACAGTGCCTCGACCACCAGCAACAGCCATCCACACGTTGTAACATCGACGAAAAGCCGCCTACCACCCGCAGCTGCGTCGAGCAGCCTTGTAACGCCCCTAGCGGTAAGCTGAACTCAAGTTAGCCATAGGTTTAATGTTGTAGAGGACCTCCATGAGAGGCAGGTATTATCTTTTTTAAGAGAGAAAGAAATGATTCATATTAGCGATGAACTCATGTGGGGTCAGGTAGAGCAAGACAGCGGAGGCTCGATCCTTCGTCTGCTGAACGCGAGACAGACACGTTCTATTTGCACTCACATAAATTTTCCCCAGTTTAGGAGAACTGGGGAAAATTTCTCCTGACTTTTGGCCTTAATTAAG
Source organism: Cherax quadricarinatus (assembly GCF_038502225.1). NCBI lineage: Eukaryota > Metazoa > Arthropoda > Malacostraca > Decapoda > Parastacidae > Cherax > Cherax quadricarinatus. The sequence continues at coordinate 29,836,739 of NC_091313.1, forward strand.
TTGCATGGTACTCCTCTCAGTTGAGCAAGTGGTCGTCTGACTGAGGCCTTCTGATGGCTTACATATACCTCTTCCCCCCCAAAATGAAATATTATTTGAAACAAAGGTAAATATCAGGGGATAAAATGTTTAATGTACCCATTGTATGTGTTTCAGACAGGGGCTGTGTAGACCGCTTTAAAAACTGCGTGTTGGTGCAGCAGGCCCGTCTCTGCCGCTACTCATATTACCGTACCGTCTGCTGTGCCTCCTGCTTCCAGCAGCAGTAACGTCATGCTTCGCAGCATACCATCTCCAGCACCTGCCTCTTCCCTCTCTCTTTTGCTTCATACATTCTACTGATTCATCTTGATCAACTTGAAGTAAATTTAATTCTACGAGTCAAATCTTGACATTTATGTGATATCACTTTCAGTTATTTCTATAATGTTTATACTTAAAAAAATCGAAAATGCATACTCATTTGTTCACCATTGTTTATGGTACACACTGTAATTTAACTCTTCTTTTTTCAGTGACAATATAAAATATACATTCCCCAGTTATTTTCTGTCATATCCTCGTACAGTTGACACATACTCCAGTCTCTACGACCTGCCAGGAAATCAGAGGCAACTATGCTGATACAGGATTTATCAAATTGTCGATATATTTGGGAAAAACTTGAGGCCAGTTAGTGGAAAACCTGGACCCCAGCCAGTGAGGAAAGTGAATCCCAGTCAGAGTGGGGAAACTGGACCCCAGCTAGTGAGGAAAGTGAATCCCAGTCCGGGTGGGGAAACTGGACCCCAGCTAGTGAGGAAAGTGAATCCCAGTCAGAGTGGGGAAACTGGACCCCAGCTAGTGAGGAAAGTGAATCCCAGTCAGAGTGGGGAAACTGGACCCCAGCTAGTGAGGAAAGTGAATCCCAGTCAGAGTGGGGAAACTGGACCCCAGCTAGTGAGGAAAGTGAATCCCAGTTAGTGTGGGGAGGAACTGGACCCCAACTAGTGAGAAAAGTTGAACAAAGCCACTTAACAAACTACTTACGTTCATGCTGCATTCATGAGAGAACTGCTCAAGAGCACCATCGTATGAACAATAGTGCAATGCTCGAGCTCTAACAGTCACGATGATATATTCAGAATTTTAGTAAGTGGAATTTCTTTCACTGTTTGATATTCAGTCTTCGCAACATCTTTGTATTTAAAACAGGTGGATAATATTATTTTTTCGGGTAAACTGAAACATTCAATTCTTTATTGGCAGGTCTGTTTTATCTGCTTAATACATGAGAATGTTCGTCCTCCTCTCATACTGCCTATTACAACTTATGTCGTCTTTATTCATTATACAAATAGAATGAAAAAACTCACGAAATCATAGTAGCACGACTATAAACAAATCACGGAACGGATGGTGTTTGAACTCATGGCGAGTGAATCCTAACTCACTGGTCTGCGAGTCTTAGGACTCGTCATAGGTTCAGATCCCACCCGTTCCCTGATTTGATCAGAATGCAGAAACCTTATGTGTGTTGGACAGACTCCTCAGTTCTTTCGATTAACAAATATATTTTAAGAAAGATACTCTTCTAGAATATTTCAACAAATTAAGCGGATTTGAATATCACATAAATTACAGTTTTTTTTTTCAAATAATAATAGAAATAAACTAAGTTAGATATTTATTGGGTAATTGTTAGTCGACTCTATAGTCGACTAACAATTACCCAATAAATATTTAACTTAGTTGATAGCAGAGGTGCGGGCACTCAGCGAAATATTCACATCGTAATACACCCACTGAAAATGCATCAGGCTTAATAATCATTATTTTCATTCACGTTCATTTCGATGTGAGAAAAATCCGGTAATTTTCAAGTAACATGACAGTCTGGTCAGTCAAGTAACATGGCAGGCTGGTCAGTCAAGTAACATGACAGTCTGGTCAGTCAAGTAACATGACAGGCTGGTCAGTCAAGTTACATGACAGTCTGGTCAGTCAAGTAACATGACAGTCTGGTCAGTCAAGTAACATGACAGGCTGGTCAGTCAAGTAACATGACAGTCTGGTCAGTCAAGTAACATGGCAGTCTGGTCAGTCAAGTAACATGACAGGCTGGTCAGTCAAGTAACATGACAGTCTGGTCAGTCAAGTAACATGACAGTGGTCAGTCAAGTAACATGACAGGCTGGTCAGTCAAGTAACATGACAGGCTGGTCAGTCAAGTAACATGACAGTCTGGTCAGTCAAGTAACATGACAGGCTGGTCAGTCAAGTAACATGACAGTCTGGTCAGTCAAGTAACATGACAGTTTGGTCAGTCAAGTAACATGACAGTCTGGTCAGTCAAGTAACATGACAGTTTGGTCAGTCAAGTAACATGACAGGCTGGTCAGTCAAGTAACATGACAGTCTGGTCAGTCAAGTAACATGACAGTTTGGTCAGTCAAGTAACATGACAGCCTGGTCAGTCAAGTAACATGACAGTCTGGTCAGTCAAGTAACATGACAGTCTGGTCAGCCAAGTAACATGACAGTCTGGTCAGCCAAGTAACATGACAGCCTGGTCAGTCAAATAACATGCCAGTCTGGTCAGTCAAGTAACATGACAGCCTGGTCAGTCAAATAACATGCCAGTCTGGTCAGTCAAGTAACATGACAGTCTGGTCAGTCAAGTAACCGAGGTAAGGAAATTCCAGACTTACAGGAAAAAAAATAATATCCAGTATTGTTTTATAATGAATATTGTCTATTTTCACGTTTTACAATAAGAAAGTCTATTTGTCTATCCACTTGTGCGATTCTCGAATTTAATTATAAGATCTGAATTTTCTTTGAGTCGCAGAAAGAGAAAAACAGTGTTACAAAATATTTAGTCATCGTTTTGTCCAACATTTCTTTGTGGATGGACAAGTTATGCTTTTAGATTATTAATTTTTTCTCCTTAATAGACTGTTGGTATCATCCGTGGCTGGGAGGATATTTTTGTTAATAAATGTGAATAATAACTAATAAATACACAGTACGTATATTTGTTAGTTGAATCGCTGTTATGAGACGTTATTATTCTCACTTATATACGTATGTAATATCATGAATTTTGGTGAACTTGGTCATTGTTCTCGTTTGTGGCTTACACCCACATGACAGACACCATTCCCACGAGCCCTCCTAGGGCGGGGAAAGTGCCAGAAACCAGGGCTTGCTGCCACCTACAGCACAACAGGCTGTCATTCCCACGAGCCCTCTTGGGGCGGGGAAGATGGCAGACCAGAGGCCTAGCTTCTCCCTACGAGTCCCGTGAGGGCGGGGAATGGGACTAGGCCTGGGGAGAGTTAGTCTCAGAAGATGAGGTACTTCTACCTCCTCCCATGGGAGACAGGTCTCAGACACTCCCAAGACAGGGAGCGAAGGCCGGGTCACCATCTGGAAAAGACCCGGACCGGGAGAGTCCCGGCGAATCAAGAAGAAGAACCACCCACATGTGTCTGGGGATGAATATTCATTTGTTGTTTAATAAGCACAACATTAACACTTCACATGTTAAAAATAAATTAATGGAACCCTTCCTGGATTTTGGTTTTGCTATTTATCTTGTGTGGACAAGAAAAAAAACCTGGTGAATAGAAAAGCATAGGCTTCTGAGTTTGTCCTCTTGTGATAATACATTTAAAATCTATATAAAGGGAATTGAATGACACGCCTATTAACAAGAGACTATAATAGCATAACCAGATGAATGTACAGCCTATTATATGCATTATGGGTAAAATAAAAAGACATCTGCAACATCAGGGCGAAAAACAAGTGCTCCGTGGTAGACATATTTTGATGGTTCCTTCTCATAATATGATAAGATCCGTGATCACTATTGAAACACATATAACATCAGTTATGTTAACCACTTATAAGGTCTTATTTTCACGTGTTTATGGTTTTAGGACAGAATTATCTATATTGTAGATTGTGTGTAAGTTCTCTTCCTCTCGTGGACATAATATGTCAGACTAACCCAGAGAGGATGAAATGTTCTTTTGTGGTAACATTAAATAACATACACTACAGTGTATTGTGTATCATGGACGAATAATTTTATCTTGTGGAGATATATAATACAAATATACTAGTAAATACCCGAGGATTGACGGTTTCACCCGAAGTTTATGTTGTGAGTACTATGGAGTAGCCTAGGAGAGAGCCGTGTAAACAAATAACGCAGTATAGTGTAAGAAGCAGCTGATGACGTGGGTCATTGTATGCTAGGAGAAGGTTTTCTAATGTACCTACATTTAGTGATATTTTTTAACATTTCATCATTATTGTAAATAGTAGAGTAACCAATTTAAGGGAAAAAAAAGTAATTTGCATAATAGATCAAGAGCCAAAGACATGTAACAGTCATTTTCACTCATAAAGATTATAAATATACCAAACTTTTGTTTCACTTATTCTTAAAGTCACACTTCACAACAGACACGTTAATACTTTTTCCGCAGGTGTTTATGTGGTCGTTGGTGAGGACTAAGAAAAGTCTTACAGGTGTTTTCATAAATAATGATTATTATTATTATTATTATATTTATGGAGAAGTGCCACCTTAATGGTCATACAACGTGAAAGGTATGAGAGGCAATAGGGTATGATCCGAGGAAATGGAGGACAGATCCTGTTCCCTGGATCAACAACATCTCTTTGTCGTCCAGATACCTTCCCTTGAAGCGAAGGCTGTTTAGCAGGCAAAGATTCATTGAATATTCACTTATTAGACAGCACACCCAAAAATAAAACTATTTCTAGGCTACGACACTTGATGATGGTGAAAGATTCTTGATCCGAGGGATCTGAGCACTCCATCCTTGAATAAAAACCTGATTACCTCCCATCACCTGGACCTGCATTGTCAGGTTCTTTTAAAAACTGTCCTGTTAAACAGCTGTTTACAGTGTCAAAACAGAAAGAACCGTTTTAATATTTTTCGAATACACATGTTCTTTTTCTCGGTTTAGTATCCAAGTTTTACAAAGAGACTGTCCTAGATTAGCCAAGAATATTTGGAAACAGAGCGGGCCTAGCGCTTCCACTGAATATAATAAAAAATAATAATAATAATTAAAACTACTACAATTACTAATAATAAACATAAGATATTCGTAACTCCTACCTATATGTGGTTTCCTAGATCTTAAAAACTCTCTAGCCAGTGATAAGTAACCTGAATTATATTGTCTTCCTACAAATATAAAATCATTACGACTGTATTCTACTAACGGGAATCAAAACTTGGGATATCTTGGGTAGATAATTACATGTAATTATCTACCCTCAGGTAACGAACCCGGGTCCTTTCGGTTGTGAGCTGTCTGCATTTACACACAGCTATAGGTCATATTAGCTAACTTTTGTTGCCTTGGGGTGTGGAGTCTGTGGACAATAACGTGCACCTCCCTCCCACCTCACCATGACAGTGTACGGTATGTGCGCGTGGCGTGTGTATATATGTCTTGTGTAGATATGCGTGCGTGCGTGCGTGCGTGCGTGCATGGGTGGGTTCTGGCACGGGCACAGGCTGGGATAGGGCCTCAGTGGCGCGGGTTAAGTTGTGGGGCCAACATGGCTAGCCAGTCGCGGAAGCATAACGAAATGGATCCACATGTAAAAACTCGCTCTATAGAGAAGACGCTGCTGCCTCTTGTCACCCAGGTGAGTGCCCGGCGTGTCCCGCCGTGACCCTGACGTGCCTGTACATGTGTGTGTGTGTGTGGACTCGTGCTGGCCGCGTCGCTCTGTTTACCTCGGCCAGCTGGCAACGTCTCCCGTCCTTTGCACTCGGCTCTGGCTTCTGTTTAGAACATCCCTTGTCATCCACCAGTTACTGAACATACACATGCTCTCGCGTTCGTATGGGTATCCAGCGACCACCGGTTGCATACAAATTCTCGAAGCCCTTGAGTGAGTGCCAAATTCTCTGCAGTCACTTTACGTGCACCATGTTGTAAATATGCCGCACGTGTTGCAAAAGATGTTGACGGAAATGCGTCCAAGAAAAGGACGTGAGGGCCAAGAAAACTTGCGACCTAGGTAGATGAACTAGGCAGAACAAGACCTTATTTGTTTTTAATATCGCCTGAGAGATAATAACTCAATATAACCAACGTCAAAGAGGTTTGGCTTATTTTCGTTGGGAGTCCTTAAGACCTACCCCAGGATAAGTCTCACAAGGCATCTTCTAGGTATCTCTACTGCTAGGTAAACAGGGGCAGCAGGTGTTAGAAAACCTTTCCAGCTGTCTTGCCTCACCTTAAAATGAATCCAGGTCTTCTGGATTGTGAGCGAAACTCTCTACCACTGGACTACAATGTAGAGATACGGCTCGTTTTTCCATCCCGAGCATCGCCAAGAAAAAAAGCTTATTGGAAATCTTTCTTTTGAGAAAGAGGAAAGGGAATATATGCTCACACCTGTCTTCAGCCACACATCCCAAAACCTACACCACCTAAATAAGATTCATGGACTAAATAGACCAATCAAACCGAAAGGTGAAAGCACACCTGACATTGAAGGAATTACTTTTTTCTTACTAAAGAAGAAGAAGAAGAAGAAGAAGAAGAGGGAGGAGGAGGAGGAGGAGGATTAAAAAAAAATGTTGTGTGTTATGAAGAAAACTCGGAGGTTTCCTATCATAGCCAACATCCTCTAACCTATCCTAAAACCAAAAGAATCTGGTAAACTAAATCCAGGTCCTATGACCAGTCATATAGTCAAAACTCGAAGGTTATTCATATCTTGGAGCATTGCAAAGTAATCTTCTTCGACTTTTATAAGGATATCAAATTTGCTAGAACAATTATTATCCTATCCTTGCTGACAAGCAAAATAGTTCAGGACAGTTTCCTGGCTTATATCGAAGTATATCTTCAAAGCAGGCTGGCCAGGGACACAAGTCCAGAGCCATCAAACATCTTCGTGCCCTTTGAGAGTTAGACCTCGCATCTAATTCCTGCAGGTAACTCTGTTTAAATATTTTGGAAGAGAAATCCAAAGTGATGACCAATAAAAAAGGACCTACATATCACAAACACCTCTCTACGACACCTACCAGTGGGAACTCAGAAGTATCAACAGGTCCGATACTGAGGCGAGGCGAGACGAGGCATATGGACAATCCCCGTACACTTTCTGCCCCTGTTCACCTATTATGAGTAGCATCCTAGGGCAGATTATCTAAAAGACCTCCAATGGAATTTAGCTATACTGCTTGCCTTTCTTAATTTATGCTGGGTTATTAAAACATCGAAGTTTATGATCCGAAGTGCAGAGAGTTACTTTCACCTTTGCATCCCTACCATATATCAAACCACAAACACACCCTACTGAATCTCATACAACATCTCTGTCAGAAACCGCATCACAAAAAAGAATTTCCCGACCACCTTACAGCCTCCTTTTCAGTTACACCTTCTTAAGAGAAATTTAAGAGAGCTTCAAAAATATTTTTGATTGACATAAAGGAGAATTTCCAGCACTAGCTGCATGAGTGAGGGAGGGAACTCAAGAACAGCCAATGGTAGGAAGGAAGGAAGGAAGGACGCAACCACCAGCTGGTTAGGTGAGGAAGTAACCCCTAACACCAGCCATTGGGGGTAAGGAATGGACCAACACCAAATGGTGAGATGAAGTAAGGGATCTGTTACCAGCAAGTTGGATGAGGGAGGGACTACAACACCAAAGGTGTTGGTGAAGGTGAATAACTAACACCAGCCGGTTGGGAAAGGGAAGTACACACTGTACTTTAATTCAAGTACCGAGTGGTGGTGTAAGGATGCAAACATAAGACTGACGGAAAAAAGAACTCATCTCTCATATCTGCCTCAGGTTACTCATTCATCTGTGTGAATGTACAAGTACACACATACGTAAACATCGGTGTATACACACATGTAGAAACTCACGTGTACACACACACACACACACACACACACACACACACACACACACACACACACACACACACACACATACACACACACAAGCACACATGTACACACAGAGGTTCTATTATATTTAGCTAATGAGTCAGGTAGGTGGTGGCACCGAGATGGCAGATCTCAGCGCCAATAGTAAGCACTTCATGTCAAGAATTGTTCTCATTTTATTTCTCCATTTCAGAGGCTCTAATGTAGTTGTATACATATCGGTCATAAATAATACAGCATTCCAAGGGAAGTATTAATAAGTGGCATCACTGACGTTGCTTATAACGAATTGAAAACAGATACCTCGTAGTTTACTGCTAGTGGGTTTGGATCACAATCGAAGATCCTGGGTTCAATCCTAGGCGAGGCGGGGCGTATGGACCAGTTTTCTATCACCTGCACTTAGCATTAAACATATACCTAAAATTTACACGATTGCTGTGGGCTGCATAAGGTAGAAGGGCCATGGGCTCCCAATGGAAATAAGCTCCACTGATTTGCTTTCCTTAGCTATCTTTTTTTTTTTAACCTTTGAGGGTACTAGTACAAAAAAAAAATTGTTTTTTCTTCATTATCTCATGAAATTTGTACTGTTTCTGTGCAAAGATAATTGTAGTTTCTGAAGACGCATAAGACAATATCTTTTCCCTCTATCCGTTTTCCACCGTCTCCTCGAAGTCAATAAGCGAATGATGGGAAAGTTATTTTTTTAGTGTATACGTCAAAGAGACAGGAATGAGTAATTCTGTATATAATCAGGTCCTGTCCCATGCACCGGCCGGAAAACACTAACCTGAGCTCCGCTGCTGGTCTTCCCTCTCCTCTCCCTTGATTTCATTTCCTATACAAGTATACAGTGCCTGGCTTGCCTTCTTGCATCACTTCTCATTTAAAGACCCCTCCCTCACTACTTCCTTCATCTCCCTTCCTCTTGTTGCCTTTACCTTCTTGCTCCCTCTTTCACCTCAACCTTCACCTCTACTTCACAGATCCTTCCCTCAATCTCCACCCCACCTTACCTCTGTTCCTAATCCCTTTTATCACCATTTCTGTCACCCCATCGCTTCTTCCTTCTCTTCCTCCTTTTACTCCTGTTTACGAGGCTGTCTCCTTTTCATTCATATATCTCTCCCTTTTAACTTGATCCACCTCTATCTTCCAAGCTTTACCTTGTCAAGTGTCCCTCCTCTTTCCTTCTTTATGAACATTTCAAAGATTCTTCTCGTCCACTTCTTCCTCCCTTCGCTTTTATTTTTACCTTCTATTCACTCCCTCTTCTTTACTCATCCATCCTCTCCTTGACCAATCCATTCATGAGCTCAAGTCTCGGCTCAACTCCACGCGCGTTCCTCTCACAGCTGTCGACTAGCGTTTTTCCTGCTGGTGGCATTTTCTTGGCCGAGAAAGAAAAGAAAGACTTGTAACTCAATAGTAAATCCTCTTCTTAAAACCGAAGGGACCCGGATTTGAGTCCCAAGCGAGGGGCATGGGGAAGTTTAATTTTACCATCTGCTGATGTCCACAGAACCATTAATAGGCAGGTGAACGTGAACCCACTGTTATGGGTGACATCCTGGTTCGGTAGCTTGCACACTCTTATCGAAGCAAATATCACACGTTTCTCAAGGGTTCAAGTATCATCCACTCCAGTTGTGGTGAACGTTCTGATTGCAAGTTTGTTCCACAGACTCGCTAATTTCTCAGTGTACTCAGGTATATTTGTGTCTTGTTTCAGGATGCAGTGAAGGCTTTCATTACTGACTACAGACAGAAGAGCAGAATTGGGCTTCAGTTCTTCCATCACACTCATGAAAACCTAGCCTATGTACATTAATCATTATAGTGTCAGGCTATAGGTCCCAAGGTGGAGATATATATATATATATATATATATATATATATATATATATATATATATATATATATATATATACACACACACACACAATGTGTGGGTGTGTCACTAGACTACTGATGTATTGTGCTACACTACATCTGTTAACATCGTACCACATAACCACAAACATTTTCCACAATCTAAGTACACTCTGGGAATCTGGTACACCCCGCCAGAGTTATAATGCTCTCGTATATGCTAATGAATCAAGTGTGGGTGTACACACTCTTGCTTTCCTCCAGACAATGCAGACTGTTTTACTAGCAATGGATAAAGAAACAGTAACAACAGTAATGCGTTAACAGCACCCACATGAGCGTTCACTAACAAATCACTGGTGTGTTTACACTCTGGTTAGGTCAGTTGTAAATGTGTTTACGTTCCTCCGGTAGCTACCTGGTTTCTTTTTTTTTATACGCAGGGTTCTACAAGGTTAAGTTAAGGTTTCTAACTTTTATTTACAAGCTAAGAGCTGTTACGTACAACAGCTCATTTGAAAGCATTTTTATCGTTATGAGACTTACTAATATGGAACAGGATGAAGTTAAAGCCATATGTGGGCCAGCAATTTCATTTGATCAACGGACTTTATCGCGTTGATATCATTAGGCTCTCTGTCTTTCTGTCTGTCTGTCTGTCTCTGTCTCTGTCTCTGTCTGTCTGTCTCTGTCTCTCTCTCTCTCTCTCTCTCTCTCTCTCTCTCTCTCTCTCTCTCTCTCTCTTCCTCCCTCCCTCCCTCCCTCCCTCCTTTACACTGCCTCCACGATCTGTGCTGTTGCTGGCTCTGTCACAAGTTGACATGGCTACCAGTGTGTTTACCCACGCTTGGTGACTTCTTCCCTCGCTCCCTCTGTGCGCCTTTCATATTCCACTCACACAAAGAATCCTTTCCCTCTCCCTCAGTACCCTTCTCTTCCTTCAAAGCATTTTCCTTCACTCTCCCTCCCCCCCCAGCTCTGTCTCTTCCCTCCCGCTACTCGTCTTTTATTTTTTTTACTTTCGTCTTCTCTCGTTCCATTTCACGATCTGAGTTCCTTACATTATAGCTTCCCCTCGAGGGTGGAGTCTTCATAATGGTGAAGGGCTTACAATACAAGGAATTGGATTTAAACTTCCCTTTTCTTTGATCAAACCTGATTTCCTCCCACTTGCAGATCGATATATGACCGCTAAGGGATTATCCCTTATTAGCAGATGCCTGACTGTCTCCAAGAGAGAGAACCCAACAAATTCCTTAAATTAATTCCTGATCAGCCGTGCTGTGGTGCATACATCGGACTGCGGGTTGCTGGTACCAACAGCCTGATCTAGATGGCAAGGAAGAGAGAGAGACAGGGAGAAACAGGGAGACAGTCAGACAATAGATTGGCGTCGGTAAAAAATAAATAAAAAGGAAAGAAAGATCAGGGCAGAGGAAGGGGAGAGGGTAGTTCCAACAAAAGTAGATTTCTTTTTAAAAATGTCCCTTATTTCATTGTAGTTTCGAGACGAGAAGAAACCCAAAATAAAAGTGGCAAAGAATCCGAGGGAGAAGATGAATGGAGCGAGAGAGAAACTCATATAAGAGAGTAACATGATAAGAGGCAGTGGAACACAGTAGTAAAAGAAGGGATTAAACACAGACCCAGCAGAGATACAAGAGAACATAAGATATAAAGTCAGTGAGATTGTCTCACTTGTTTTTGTTAATTTGTAGCCAGACGGGAAGAGCAGTCTACTAGAACTGGCTCGGCGCCCTGTGTGTGTGTGTGTGTGTGTGTGTGTGTGTGTGTGTGTGTGTGTGTGTGTGTGTGTGTGTCTCAGGAGATGTGCCTGGTGTATAGTCACTCCAACATCTTTTTCCTTGAGTGGGGTTTGTAGTCTCTGGCCCCCTAGGCTGTACTCCGTCTGCGGTCTTCTTTACCCTTCCCCAATCTTAATGACTTTACACTTGGTGGGGTTGAACTCCAGGAGCCAGTTTCTGGACCAGGCCTGCAGCCTGTCCAGATCCCTTTGTAGCTCTGCCTGGTCCTCGTCCGATTGAATTCTTCTCATCACCTTCACATCATCTGCAAACAGGGACACTTCGGAGTCTACTCCTTCCGTCATGTAGTTCACAAATACCAGAAACAGCTCTGGTCCTGGGACTGACCCCTGTGGAACTCCATTCGCCTTCCCTGTTATCCCTACCGCCTGTACTCACCTAGTTGTACTCACCTAGTTGAGGTTGCGGGGGTCGAGTCCGAGCTCCTGGCCCCGCCTCTTCACTGATCGCTACTAGGTCACTCTCCCTGAGCCGTGAACTTTATCATACCTCTGCTGTGTGTGTGTGTGTGTGTGTGTGTGTGTGTGTGTGTGTGTGTGTGTGTGTATAGTTCCTTGATAATGTGAGAAGTCACGAATGCGCTTGGAATTTCACTATCCTTTCACAGTGGTTGTTTTGCATATTCTGATATTACCAGTTTACTGTGATCTTATTGCATATATATATATATATATACATATATATATATATATATATATATATATATATATATATATATATATATATATATATATATATATATATATATATATATATATATATATATATGCAAAACAACCACTCTGAAAGAATAGAGAAATTCCAAGCGCTTTCGTGACTACTCACATTATCATTCGTTATAGTTCCTTGATAATGTGAGTAGTCACGAAAGCGCTTGGAATTTCTCTATTCTTTCAGAGTGGTTGTTTTGCATATTTTGAAATCACCTGTTTACTGTGATCTTATTGCATATATATATATATATATATATATATATATATATATATATATATATATATATATATATATATATATATATATATATATATATATATATATATATATATATATATATATATATATATATATATATATATATATATATATATATATATATATATATATATATATATATATATATATATATATATATATATATATATATATAAACGAATATCATGAAGGCTCTGTCTTGCAGGAGACCGTATGAATGTCATCTCCCGCCTGTGTAAACATCCTCAGCCTCCTATCATCTTAATAATGCTGTCACTCTGCCACCACATTGAAATCTCGGTCAGCCTCCTACCACATGGCAGTCATAATGCTCTCTACGTAAATGTTGTCACCTGTTGCTATTTCTGTATTTAAAAAGGAAACCTTGATATGACTCGTGTCTTATTCAAGTAGTGAGCCCACTCAGTTACTTCTTGAAGAAGTCGACGAGAAAATGGTGATTCTGGCCCTGTAACAGGGGCTCTCTGATTTTGGCCCTATGGTTGGGTTCTGTGATTCTGGCTCTGTAGTTGAGGCTCTGTGCTTCTGGCCCTGTGGTTGGGGCTCTGTGATTCTGGCCCTGTAGTTGGGGCTCTGTAGTTCTGGCTCTGTAGTTTGGACTCTATAATTCTGGCCCTATAGTTGGAGCTCTGTAATTCTGGCCCTATAGTTGGAGCTCTGTAATTCTGGCTTGTGTCGTAGCTCCCTGATCCTAGCCCTGTGGTTGGAGCGTGGATGCTTTCTGTCAGGTAATCCGATGCCGTTGGTCCTCTATTTGTCATATGAGAGAGAAACATTAGAGACTATATAGAAAAGACAACTTATTCCTTTGTTTCTATAGCTAGGGAGAAAGAAGTAGGCTGCCTTTCATCTTCAAGCCTCCCTGTTTTCCTCTCTCTTCTTTCTCTTTTACATTTTCTTCCTCGTCCTTCTTCTCTTCCCTAGCTTCTCCCATTCTCCCCTTTCTTGTCCTTCTCTCCTATCAATGGGTCAATATGAATTATGGGTATAGGGAAAGGAAATCTAGGCTTCATAAAAACTATTAGTAAAATTACAAAAAATGGCTTTGAAACTGCAGAAATAAGTTCCTTATGCTAAATGAGCAAAAACATCTTACAAGTTCTTATGAAAATTACCTGTCCCATGTGCTATTCGGAATGGCAAGAAAACTTTGCAACGTCTATGTGTGAAATATTGATGAGAAATAATAATCTACAAGAGAGAACAGTTTTCTCAGGTACAATTCACATTCGTTACTGGGGGATAAACACGTCATCTTTGAACTGGTGGGAACTGGGTGAGAATTATATAATATTAATGGAAGTTAAAAACATACTATCATGGCACAAGTTGCTCTCAAACTGTTCCACCGTCATGTACTCTTGCAGGAAAGCTATCGGAAGCACGAGAAATGTTCATAGATTAATCTTAAAAGATATCCATGGCCAAAATGCCTATTCATGCTATGAGAAAGAGTTGATACCCCGGCAATGATACCTCGTCCCACAGTGGCTAAATGTTTTCGGATGTCGTGGGAAATTCGCCATCCTGATGGTGATTTTCAAGTGACAGTAACTCCAGTAAACCTTAAGAATTTGCTTAGTGTACCCGCAGCGAAATCCTTACTATCTCATAAAATTCTCGCAATTCAGATTTTCTGTGTGATGGAATATGAAAAAAAACATAGACAACTCTCGTTCCCCCAGTGTAACTATCACTGAGCAGGACAGCAGCAGCACACTGCTCATGCTCGCAGTGTTGCTCCATATAAATATCACGAGTCACAAACAAGCCTCGGAGATAAGATGTGCTCGACGCGTCTCGTAAATTCGTAGAAGCCTGAGAGCCACTTACATATATATATATATATATATATATATATATATATATATATATATATATATATATATATATATATATATATATATATATATATATATATATATATATATATATATATATATATATATATATATATATATATATATGCAATAAGATCACAGTAAACAGGTGATTTCAGAATATGCAAAACAACCACTCTGAAAGAATAGAGAAATTCCAAGCGCTTTCGTGACTACTCACATTATCAAGGAACTATCTACTATCCTTGATAATGTGAGTAGTCACGAAAGCGCTTGGAATTTCTCTATTCTTTCAGAGTGGTTGTTTTGCATATATATATATATATATATATATATATGTGTGTGTATGTGTGTGTGTGTGTGTGTGTGTGTGTGTGTGTGTGTGTGTGTGTGTGTGTGTGTGTGTGTGTGTGTGTGTGTGTGTATATATAATGAGAATGACAACTTTATTTCTATAAATATTACAAATAATATAGAATAAACTGTCGTCTTCAAACTACTTTATAGAAAGTTATTTGCTATGCAGAAAATTCCGGATTCCTTGATGCTGGTATATAATTCTTAATGTAAGATAGTCACTCACAGTAGAGAACAAAGAGGCACAATACTGTAACGGGAACAAGTTCAAGTCGGACCGAAACGTCGTCGTAAGTTTCTGTCTCGTATGTGCGGGTTATTTTTGTATCATTCAAAAGTAGGTTTTTTTTTCTTCCTCAGAGCAGAAAGTAAGCCTTGTGCAAGGTTCAATCTTTAATCTAACATTTTCGTACAGAAAGAATTAAAAACCACAACAGAAAGAATTAAAAACCACAATAACCTGGCTGGAATATTTCGCAAGTAACCCGCATTTAGGAAAGGAACCTTCGTGACAATCCGGCCCGTCCTGGATCATCGTCAAGTGATTTACTAAGAATATAAGAATGGAGGGAACACTACAGAAGGCCTACTAGCCCATACAAGGCAAGTCCTTATCAAAATCACCGTTACCCAAGAATTTACTCCCGTACATACGACACCAAACACACCCACCCCCTTGCACTCATGTTTTTGCCCAATCTCTTTTTAAAGCTACTGTACTGCATTGTGCAGCTACTTATTACTATTGGATGGTGTATTAAGTTTGCAGCCTGTCGGCAATGCCAGGGCCATCAAGGCTACATTTAACGTGTACACCTCCGGTCAGTTATACTTTATTCTCTAAAATAGGTGGTAGAGTACTTTCAGTATTTATACACGGAGTTATACACCTCTTGGTGTTTATATAATTGGTGTTATTATTAATGTTGTTCCCTTTACTTCTCCTCCATGTTCCCATTTTTCTCCCTTCCTCTTTCTGATTTCTCTCCCCTCTACTTCCATTTCCTCTTTCCACTCCCCTCTACTACTCTTTCCCTCGTCCCTGTCTCCCTTCCATCCCTCCTCTACCACTATCTCCCTCCCCTCTTTACCCTCTAGTCTCCCTTCACCTGGAGTCTGTGTGGCTTGTCTCAGCTGCTGCCAACACTTTTATAAGTAATTACCCTCACAAGGCTAAGCTTACTTTGTTTCCCCTTCCCCGCCCCTCTCCCACCCCACCTGTCCCACACCCTCCTCTCACGTTTTCTCTCCCCTCTTCCCTCTCCTACCTTCTCCTCTGCCCTTAACCAGCTGTTGCCACCTAGTATGTGCTCCCAGCCACCCTCCGTGCTAAGCCTCATTCATCCACCCAGCAGCGTACTGACCCTAGCCATAAAGTGAGAGAAAAGTATACACTCAGAATTAGCTTCACATCTCACCCTCAGCCCACTTGTTGGTGTTAAGTCACTCTGACCTTTTTTGGGTATTACCCTAGATAATTTACACTGTGAATGATAATTGTACTTATGTGTACCTGTACATAAATAAACCTACTTACAAGCACCTACCGTATACTTTATGACGTGTAGGAACTGTCACATTCCAGGGCACTCTCGCCCCTAGACAGCGCCACTTTCAGAATTGAACGTTCGATATTTTTAGACGTAAAAGGGGCCTTTTTTTTTGTAATTTACTATTTCTGGTCAAATATACGTTTATGTTGGTTTATGCATGAGGTTATCTAATAAAAAAATAGCATTTGAGAAAAAATGGGAAGAGTTACAAATAATGGAGGTTGAGCACTACTTAAAGAAATTGACGAATTAAAATGAAACGTGACTGAGTGAACTTAAATTAGGCCCGATTTTTTTTTCTTTATGTTTACCGGATCGCCGATTTTTTTTCTATGTTAGAATAAAATAAATAAAGAAAAGGCTGCCGATATAAACATTTTCCTGGTAATTTAAGTTCCCTCTGATATTTCGAAGCGTTGAGCTAAGGATTTCAATTTCGAAAAAAATTTCTATAAGAAACATTTGAAGAGGCTTTTTACTAATTAAAGGCACAATTTGAAAGGCGCAAAGTTTTGCTCTGTGTAGAACATTATCTACTTTTCACAGAGTGAAACGTTGCCTCGATGAAAGCTAGCTCTCGCATATATGTCTTACTCCAGCATGTCGATGTTTCGCCCTTACTGTTAGCCTCATGAACATGTAAGATGACACTTGAAACTATACTCTCATTCATTACACACTTAGGCTCACCTTCCTGTGCGTTTACCAACCCATAATATTCCTGCAATGTTTTCTAATTTATGAAGGCTGGGGTTGAGACCGGGTCGCGGGGCGATGATCCGAGGAACCACTGTGTGTGTGTGTGTGTGTGTGTGTGTGTGTGTGTGTGTGTGTGTGTGTGTGTGTGTGTGTGTGTGTGTGTGTGTGTGTGTGTGTGTGTGTGTGTGTGTGTGTGTGTGTGTGTGTGTGTATGTGTGTGTGTGTGTGTGTGTGTGTGTGTGTGTGTGTGTGTGTGTGTGTGTGTGTGTGTGTGTGTGTGTGTGTGTGTGTGTGTGTGTGTGTGGGCACTGTCAGTCACACATGGTTGCCTACCACTAATCTGGTATTTCTTTTGCCTCAAGTATTTTTGCGTGTCACTAAAAATAGATGGGGGAGGGAGCACGTCTCTGATATTTTTCTCGATTCTTGGGCGCAAATAGACGAACGGGAATGCAATTGGGGCGGAGACAGAGTTACGATTAATCAAATCTTCACTCTCCTTTCCGTCTCGTACCAATACTCTACGCTGATTCGCTTCTTTTATTTTGTCCCCAATTAGTCATTTCTCTTCTTTACCCCTTCGTTCTACGTCCTTCTTGTACCAATTATTCCTCTTTCTCCCCTTTACGGACTCGTTTCCCTCCCCTCTGTTTCAAATAATTTCCCTTTCTTCTTTACTTCTGGACTGTCCTCCCTTACCCTAAGTTGCCTTCATCCTCATCCATTCTCTGTTCTGTAATGGGAAGAGACGTAAGAATAATAAGTAATGTAAGGGGAAGAGAGAGAGAGAGAGATATAGATAGACAGAGCGAGAGTGAGGGAGAGTGAGAGGGAGAGAGAGACAGAGAGAGAGAGACAGAGAGAGAGAGAGACAGAGAAAGAAAGAAAGAAAATGAGAGAAAGTGTGAAACAGAATGAGTGTGAAGGGGAAGAGGGTGTCCTAAACAAGAGGTACTCCACCACCTGTTCGTCAGCGCCACACTGCCTAGGAGGGTGTCCGGCAGTGAGAAAGGATATGCGAATAGGAACTAGAAAAAAGCGTTTTATATATTTTTACCCCCGAAGGAGCGAGTTTATCAGGCAGTATCACTCGTCCTTAGATTTTTTAAAATTCAACGCCGAAGCTGTGAGTTTACTGTGCATCCAGGTAGACCCAATATTCAGCTTGGGAATGGTAGCGCACCAACAACTGAATACATATTATGTCTAAAATAAACCCTAAAACGGTTAACAAAAGGGCGTTTGAGAATTTATTAATTCCAAAGATTTATTTTACCTGTTACGACCAAATTTAGGACACCTGTCCGGTATCTTATTTTCCCTTATAACATACCGTGATATATTGATAAATAAGAAACACGTGCAACACTTGGGTATCTGTATTGTGGAAACGTTTCGCCACACAGTGGCTTCATCAGTTCAATACAAAGACGAATGATGCAAATCAGAAGGAGAATGAGGTAATCAGTCCCTCAGTCTGGAGTCGATGTAATCAGTCCATCAATCTTATCATGTCGATTCTCTGAACCATTTATCTACATATTGTGACATATCACATAGGTTACTGTTATCTACATTCTTCGAAAAAGGGGGACAGTGATTCACAGTGTCCAAGCACCCATCATGTGAGTAACCATACAACATTAAAGACTGATAAATTAGACACATGTGCAACTCTTGGGTATCTTTATTGAGGAAACGTTTCGCCACACAGTGGCTTCATCAGTCCATACAAAGGATAAACTTGAAGAACAGGAGGAGAATGAGGTAATCAGTCCCTCAACCTTGAGTCGATGTGTTCAGTCCATTAATCTTGAATAGAATACGGCATATGAGCGGAGAAGCAGCTTATAAACCGTATGGCAGGAGAGGTGTAGCAGTCATAGGTGGTGTCACATTTGTTCAATGTGGAAGTAGGTCGTGCCCATCTACAAACATTAAAGACTATCCCGAGAGTCAGCAGAATTGCGTATTTCTGAACTGTCGTACAGACGAAGATACAATGCTGGTGAGTGTGTTTATATATTTATGTTCCCCTCTTTCTCTTTTTTTGGAGTTACTACACCAGTCTGCTACATAAACAAGAAACCTGAAATAATCCTGGCCACAAGAGGGAGCTGGACAGATATCTAAAGTCGGTACCGGATCGGCCGGGCTGTGGTTCGGACGTTGGACTACGTGCGGCCAGCAGTAACAACCTCGTTGATCAGGCCTTGATCCACCAGGAGGCCTGGTCATGGACCGGACCGCGGGGGCGTTGATCCCCGGAATGCCCTCCAGGTAGACTGTCTCTACATATTCATATTCACTTCTCTTACTATGCACTCGTGTTGCATAGCTTTCATCCGTACAGTCAGACCAATACAATGGACACACTTTACCCTTGTGCTCGGGGGTTCAGGGCTGTTGTCCTTATATCTCAACAAACATATTCTTTCCTTAACTTTACGCCACGTAAACTGTGAAATGTCTGGCCACTACGTCCTGATGTTTGGTTTCTCTATCCTAAATTTTTTTATGATGATCTTTTAAATACAAACTGTTTTACTCTCTACCTTTCCCACTTATACTCTTTCATTCCCTTGCCCATAATTCTTCCTATTCTCATATACATCCTCCCACTACTACTCGGTCTCCCGTTTTATTTACCCACTTATTCCACCCTCTCCCTTACCCACTCCCTCCCTTTCCTTCATTACCAACTCCCTCCCTTCATCTTCTCCGCTCTGACGCACACAATTTAAAAGTCTATAATTAAACATATCTGACGTGATAGAGGGAGATTTCCCCCTCATGGTGAAGGTCTTTCACCCTGTTTCACTGCATTTAAATGTTCATTGTAGAGTCAGATATACTGACAGGTTGGTGCTTTATGGAGACGTGAAAATATTTCGTATGTTGTAAATAGGGCCCGATGTAGTCGCTTGGTGCCAAGGTGTGAGCTTGTTTTGTGTGTGTGTTTGTTTTGTGTGTGTGTGTGTGTGTGTGTGTGTGTGTGTGTGTGTGTGTGTGTGTGTGTGTGTGTGTGTGTCTTGTCATAACTAACTTTTTTTTTATGAAACAGGTTGTCACTTCACAGTCAGAACTAATCTTTTTAATGTAGCCCCACACGACGTAATTATTTTGCACTACTTTCAACAAAAGGGGTTGACCTGTTTTATATATAAGAGGATAAATTGGATTGCTGCCACCACTGACTAATTATGGTGGGTCTGACACACAAAATTATCACATCTTATTTAAGACTCAACACAAAAGAGTATTAACAACAGACTCCTTTGTTATACTGTACATAAACTAGAAAATCTTACATTACACCAATTCATATAGAGCGACTTACAAAGATACAGGAAAATAGGAGCGAAATAATGCAGAGGAAAGTATATCACATGATTCTCAGTCACCACCAACCCATAAATGTAGACCCGTATTGTTCAAGTCCCTAGATCTAAGTCTTTACTTTAAAGCGACGTCTTGTCCTTAGAAGGTGAGGGAGTGACTTAACCCTTTTGTTGGCGCAGACATGGTCGTAGAGGACTCAGGAGTAACATTACAATACTGCAAGAGTCAAAGCTTGGGGTTGGGCAGAAGATGCTTCATCTGTTCTCATCATGTGGTAGCTCTGTTTACTCATCATGTAGTCAAAAGCATCTCACTCTTCAGATGCATGTCTGGAAACACGGTTAATCCTTCCCGTGTAATTCTTGCCAACCTTCAAGTCTTCCCTTATCGCATGGCGCTCTGTTAAGTAATTGTGTCTGCATTATTGTGTTTGGTTGGAAGTCACAGAACAACAAGGGAAAAACTGATGGATTAAATGAAATAACTAATAAGTTATATGACGGTATAATTTTTCAGCTCTGACTATTATCTTGTCATTGCCTTGTTCACTCTCTTCTAGCTTCGTGGACCCCGCCATATCTGTTCTTGTAGCTATGTATAGAGTTTGCCTCCACCTCTTATTGATTCAAGTCATTCCACTTAGTAACCATCCCGAAGCTACAACTTACATCCCAGTGACTTCTATTTTTTTTACTTAAAGCTGTGTCCCTCCTCGTGCATCCATTTCCCACATCTTGAAGATCTTTGAGTATTTTGTACATCGTTGCTCTCAGGTACTTTCTATCCTCTACTGTCAGTTTCTACAGTTTCCCTTCATAGCCAATTTTCCCTACCTTCAGGACTGATGTCTCTGCAAACCTCTGCACCTCAACTAAACAAGGCTGTGATCATATACCCATTTTCTACAATAGTTAAGTTAGAGAAAGCTTTACTCGGGGATACTCGCTCACTCTCTATATGTATTCTTGGGTGTCCCATGTTAATAATAATAATAATATCTCCATTTACTACAAGTACATGTACAAGGTATACAGGCTTAGCTGACATCAGTGACATACTACTATATAGAAAGCCGCTTGTTACGCAGAGCATTTCGGGCGAATTAGGTCAGTTTCGTCCCAGGATGCGACCCACACCAGTCGACAAATATCCAGGTACCCAATTTACTGATGGGTTAACATAGACAACCGGTGTAAGAAAACACTCCAAATGTTTCTACCCTCGCTCAGAATCAAACTCAGACCTCGCCGTGTGAAGTGAGAGCTACAGCCACCAGACCACGGGGCACCGTATTGATGGAGCAATTTATTATCTTTAATTAGACTGATATACGAAAGATTTTATATAAAATAATTGAAGTTTATGCATAAATATAAATATATATATATATATATATATATATATATATATATATATATATATATATATACATATATATATATATATATATATATATATATATATATATATATATATATATATATATATATATATATATATATATATATATATATACATTCTTCCGTAAGGCGACGAAAATGCCGGGAGCAAGGGGCTGGTAACCCCTTCTTTTGTATAAATTACTAAATTTAAAAAGAGAAACTTTTGTTTTTCTTTTTGGGCCACCCTGCCTCGGTGGGATACGGCCGGTTTGTTGAAAGAAAAGATATATATATATATATATATATATATATATATATATATATATATATATATATATATATATATATATATATATATATATATATATATATATACAAAAAACCACTGTGAAAGAATAGAGAAATTCCAAGCGCTTTAGTGACTACTCACATTATGTGAGTAGTCACGAAAGCACTTGGAATTTCTCTATTCTTTCACAGTGGTTGTTTTGCATATTCTGAAATCATCTGTTTACTGTTATCTTATTGCATATATATATATATATATATATATATATATATATATATATATATATATATATATATATATATATATATATATATATATATATATATATATATATATATATATATATATATATATATATATATATATATATATATATATATATATATATATATATATATATATATATATATATATATATATATATATATATATATATATATATATATTTATGCATGAACTTCAATTATTTTATATAAAATCTTTCGTATATCAGTCTAATTAAAGTTAATAAATTGCTCCATCAATACGTTGCCCCGTGGTCTGGTGGCTATATCTCTCGCTTCACACGGCGAGAGTCTGAGTTCGACTCTGAGCGAGGGTAGAAACATTTGGAGTGTTTTCTTACACCTGTTGTCTATGTTCACCCATCAGTAAATTGGGTACCTGGTATATATATTGCCGAATAGGCAACATTTTCTCTTATACGTTTAAAGATTTTTTTGTTAATGTTAATGTAAAAATTAATAATTTTCTTCCAAAAGAACCTTAGGAAACTTAACTAACCTTATAATAACAAGCGCAATTTAATTTAGCCTAATCCAACAAAATATATTTTACATAAGTTTCCAGTAATTTAATACTGAACAAACACAATGAATTATATTTTTTTTCGTTAGGTTCAGAATGATTGATTGGCCCGGGCCGGGAGAATACCGGCGAATCTTTAATAATAATAATAATCAGAATGATTGATCGATACCATGCCTAACCCTTCTAGGGTAGGGTAGGTGCCTGAGCCCGAGCCTTTAGCTCATAAGACTGTCATTCCCATTAGCCCCCTTGGGGCGGGGATGGCAGACCAGAGAGGCCTAGCTTGTGGCTAGGCCTGGGGACAGTTGGTCCCAAAGATGAGGAGGTACTTGTGCCTCCTCCCATGGGAGACTTAGGTCTCAGACACTCCCTAGAGGGAGCCAAGGCCGGGCCACCACCTTGGAAAAGGCCCGGGCCGGGAGAATACCGGCTAATCTTTAATAATAATAATAATAATAATCAGAATGATTTTTGCGAAATTCTTGCATACACAAATTTTCACTTGCCTTATTCGGCAAGAAGAGCGTTGCCCTTTAAGCCAAAATTGCAAGTTTTACCTATTGGGCACGATATATATATATATATATATATATATATATATATATATATATATATATATATATATATATATATATATAGATATATATATATATATATATATATATATATATATATTATATGTATATATATATACATATATAAATATATAATTCGTGCTGGCTAGACTCCCAGAGGATAACAGGGACTAAGTCAAAATTTTTTTGTGTGCGCGGCCTGACTCGCAAATCTCCCCACACACCACAACCCTTTACTGCCAACATTTTTACCCTCGCTGCTGCTCACTTCCCAGCTCTGTCAGCTCTTTTTTCCAACACTTCTCACTCACTCTCTTGTTTCCAGTTGTCTTACGTTGAAGCTGCTTCTTTTTTTTCTGTCATATTGATTTATTTCTCACAGCTCCTGAAGAAGTAATTTACTATTGAGGTTTACTGTAGAGGTTATAGTTTGTTGTAGGCCTTGGCAGTTTGCTCTAGGGTTGGCAGGTTACTGTAGGCCTGGCAGTTTACTGTAGGCCTACAGTGTTTAGTAAATGGTACCAGGAGAAAACTGTTAGTCCTACAATAAACTGCCAGGCTTACAATAAACTGCCAGCCTGGCATTTTACTGCTATTACCAGTTACAAAATACTACAATAGTGTTACTTTCTCTTTTCTAATTTCGCCTTTTCTTTCTCGCCCTTTTCCCCTCTCCCTGCCTTTCGCATCTACTTCACTAACTCCCTCCCTCTTATTAACTCCCTATTGCTTAACTGTGAATGTCTGTCAAGCTAGTGAATGAACCACAATCGATCTTTTATATATTGGTAGATATATTTATGCAAATTAGCGTGATGTTCATTATATTATTTAGCCCCGGAATAGCTTAGCAACCTAGCCTTGTCCTTGCTAAATTAACATAAAATAATGATACGTAGTCCTACCCAACTTGTGTTGGGCCAGGATGAATTTAATTGGTGCTGCTTAGCATCAGTAAATTGTGCTGGTTTCGTGAGGGTCAGGCCGTTTTCCACGGAGATACTGCAAAAAATACAATCCTCAAAGCCATACTTAAGTCTCTCAGATCATGCTGATAGATATCATTACCTGATGTATGAGAAAAAATTCTGTGTGATGAAGTATGATGGGGGAAATATACTTAATATTTCTTCTCATTGTGTGAGTTATATAGAGTAGCACAGCCGCGTTCTGTTGATGTACCCAACAAAGAAAAAATCATCCCATTTTTCAATCTATGCTTTTCCTCCCTCTTTCCTTTCGTGAATAAATGAGTGGAAGGACGTGTTGTAAGCTGCATGTGTCTTGTGATGCTGGTATTATTAACTCTTGTCTCTTAACTTCTGAAGATGTTTGTAATGTTGTCTGCTAACCTCTCGGGAGCATCCTACTCTGAGGTAGACACTGCAAACAACGCAGTCAGAAGTGAGCTCAGAAATGCGCAGGTAACGAAATAATATGCATCACGTAAGGTTTTTTTTTTTTTACCAGAGACTGTCCACTGGGGACACTATGAATGACAGCCTGGGTGGTAGGAGTGTTTAGCCCGCATCAGAAAAAATAAAAATAAAGTTTAAGCGACAAAAATATGTCTTCTTTACTGGATACAAGTGATTAAACTTTTAAGGCAAGTAAACTGAAGGAGGAAGAAATAAGTTCTCTACTGTAAATCTGCTAACAAGGAATTATTAAAAATATATGTAACACGCCAACTTGAAGGGAAATGATACACGTAACACTCGAGATGAGTGAAAAAAAATAATAATCAGGAAGTACATATTCTCACACGAGTACAACACAACTCTGAGGCACAAGACATTCACTGTACAACTCACAGTCGCACACTGGGTGGCATCAGCTACACCAAGGGTCATTAAGGCTGCACGTAACCTAATCACCAGACAAGAATACTTAACTCCTTAAAATAGGAATAATGATAAACTCATGACATATGTATAGTCGAGAGAAATAAACCTCTCTGTGTATGTATCCCACAGCATCAGGGTGAGAAGCTGTGTTGCAATACTCCAAAAAAATTCGTCTTCGTAATTTTAATCAATATACACAATATCAAAATACGTCTGTGCTATTTACTTTATAATGTGAATAAAAATATATATAAAATAAATGGGAGTATGTACAATACAACTACCCAGACCAGAATTACGCACCTAGCCACGCCCACCGTCATGCATAAACACAGCTGTCAGTCAAACGATAAATTTACATTCTTCAGTTATCAAATGATGTTCATGGCTCTGTTAATATGATGACATGACAGAAACTCAGTGGTTTATCATATAACATAGCATTACGTTATGTTTGAATCACCCATGGCAGGTGAGTCCTGAAGTATACAAGCAGCACAGTGTGCTAACCAGTCGACGCGCTGGCCTGTGTATTTCAGGGGACTTGCTTGCTGCGGGTTCGAGCCCCATCCCGCCCTGTGATTTGTTTGCAGATTGTGTTATTAAGACTTCGCGAGTCATGTGTTCAAGTAGACTCGTTCTACGTATCCTGGTTTCCTGCAGTGAAAAATGACATCTCATGTACACAAAGATCCTCCATGCATAGGACTTTCTCTTCTCTCCCTCCCCCGTCTGTAACCCCAAGTTGCTCAGGAGTACGAGACTGTTCTTCTTTCTCTGCGGTGAAGGGGCTCTTGATCCGTGGAGGTGAACGTATTCTTCCCTTTCCTTAGGTCGAAAATGGATGCCTCCCATGCCTCATGCGCTACATGACCTTTACAGGTTTAGCGCTTCTCCCTAATAATAATAACTGAAATAATAATAATGTTAATAATAATAATCATAATAATAATAATAATAATAATAATAATGTTAATGATAATAATAATGTTAATACTACTACTAATAATAATGTTAATAATAATAATAATAATGTTAATACTGCTACTAATAATAATTATAATATAATAATAATAATAATAACAGTAATAATGCTCGCTCTGCGCCTGTAACTTCAGTCACTGACTGCAGATCTACTTTTCTCAAATTGCAGCTCCACCTTTCAGCTATTCATTTAACGCACCATTATTTCGCTCTCGCCACTGTTTTAATTTTTCCTCGCCATTAATAGCACTTTTCTCGCAAATAGCACTTTAAGAAATTCCAAACAGTATTTTTTCCCTGCCTTATCAAGACTTATGGGACGCAAAGAACGGCATTTTCCATTTCTTTGTCTCGGCACTACGAGCATTTTTTTTCCTTCTTCGTCGACCCAGCTGTGTGTCTCCCGTAATCAGCCTCTTGTTTCCACAAAATTCCTGTGCGGTGGGAAGTGAGTCTTTAGAAGCAGCAGCAGCACTTGTACCCACGACGTGTGAAGAGATCTGCCCAGGTGTGCTGTTTCTTCATTGTCTCGGGAACATGAATGTTTTGTTTTGGGTGGCCAACAAAACTAACAATGTCGAAGTCGCCACAGTAGCAGCAACAGCAGCAGTAACAGCAGAAACAGTAGCAGCAGCTGTAGCAACAACCAGCAGGAACAGTAGCGGTAGCAACAGCAGCAGTAGGCACAGCAGTAGCAGCAGTAACATTAGTAGGTAAGAGTGAGAGAAAAGGAGGAACATGTCTGGCTAATTTACGCGATATAGGTAACACATAAAGCTCTATTGCCAAAAGTTTTTATCATAACGGTTATGATACACCTTGATGTAACCATTTGCCAAGGATATAGTACTTCATCTATTTTATTTGTCCTCTTCTTCTGTCCCAATTCTCTCCATTATTCTGTGTGATACTTATTATAACCTTTATCGATTGTATTTCGCCTCGCATCAGAGTAGAATTTTTAACTTGATCGGGAGAAATGGGATCTCATCATATTCCCTGACTGTCTCTTTTAGCCACATGAAGCTGGCACCACTCCTTCCACTTCACAACAGTACCTACTTAGCCACATAAAGCTGGCTCCTACTTTTACCTCACCGGGTACAATATAGTTTCGACCACCTCTTGTTTCTGCGGGTGAACTGGATAATTTCCTAAAAGTAATTGCAGTGAGACTTAAAATAAGCTCTCCTTTTCTGTGGTCCAGAAGTGGGTGAGTTTTAATTTACATCTCGACTGATTGAAGCCTCTACTACCAAAACCACCACAATGGCCACCACCACCTCAACTACCACCATCACCACCACTACCACTATCACCACCACTAAAAATATCATACCTTCCATCAACCTCACCACTAGCCCCGCTACTACTAGCACCACCAGTACCAGCACAACTGCCGTAATCATCATCATCATCACCACCACCACCACCATTAACACCAATACTACCACTACCACCACCATCATCCTAACCACCACCATCATCATAACCACCACCATGACCACCACCACCACAGCCACAACCACCACCATTACTGCCATCACCACCATTCTCTCCCCTCGGCATATATACGTTGAGACTAGGTGTACAGGTCAAATTGGCCTTTGGATCGCCCCCAATCAAATTAGTTTAGGATACGTAATTGCCTCTGGATGTGCCCAACGACCATTTGAAACAAGACGAAATTGCCTGACCTTAATTCAGCGTTCCTGTGCCTTAGTTCAGCGTTACCGTGTCTCAGTTCTGTGCTCCCGTGTTTCAGTTCAGCGCTCCTGTGCCTCAGCTCGGTGTTCCTATGCCTCACTTTATTGATTCTGTGCCTTATTTCAGCGCTCCTGTGCCTGACCTAAGCCCAGTGCTACAAAGGGGATTCATACAATCAGATTCCACGTAACGAAGCTTTCATGATTTCCTTGTTAAACACGAAGAATTCTTTATATATATATATATATATATATATATATATATATATATATATATATATATATATATATATATATATATATATATATATTCTCATCCCTGTTTGGTGTACTAGCCTCATGAGCAGTATTTATATATTGTTGTAACCATGAACGAGTGGTACTGATCAATAACAACACTGCAGTAACCAAGGATTCGAAACCATGTTGTACTGGCCTGCCTCATGGTGAGCGAGAACCACATGACGCTTTAAACCACAGGACCACCCAACCCTACAAGAATGACGCAGCCAGCAATGCTAGCTGTTGGGCCGCCATCCGAGGGCATGCGGAGGTGTGAGAGCTACTAAGCTAATTTCATTCAGAATGTATATATATATATATATATATATATATATATATATATATATATATATATATATATATATATATATATATATATATATATATATATATATATATATATATATATATATACATACATACATACACATCACTAACGTCACTGGGAGTAAATGGATGTGTTTTAGTACATGAATTAGGACTGTCATGTAAGATAACACGGGGTTCATGAAAGCCCTGGGGTATCTTTCCTCTGACATAGGATTTGTTTATCTTAAGCCTCTTAATTTATCACAAATGTGGTGGTCCTCTGATTTATTCCTCGTCTGCTGTTATTCTCTTCTTTCATAATACTTTTGCATGTCTCGTAAACCAATATGTAAATATCAAGTCCCCTTCAAACGATTTTTTTTGTGGTATTTCCTCAGCAACTCTAAGATGGGAATATGAAATAAACTGGCAACACGTTGTGTTAATTAGACACACTTAGCAAGGCGAGTCTGGTTCAGTGTCTTTGTTTGACTCCAGTTGATACTTAATCTCTCATACTTCTCTTTACGTGCCCTCCGCTGTCTTTGTTCCATTCATCTCAAACTTTTATAGGAAGGTAATCCAAACTTCGCGTTGGGGCTAGAATAGTTTCCTCGGGA
This sequence comes from Cherax quadricarinatus, assembly GCF_038502225.1. Classification (NCBI taxonomy): domain Eukaryota; kingdom Metazoa; phylum Arthropoda; class Malacostraca; order Decapoda; family Parastacidae; genus Cherax; species Cherax quadricarinatus. The sequence continues at coordinate 29,865,987 of NC_091313.1, forward strand.
GTCCGTGTTTATTATGCTAATTAAAAATGTGTTTTATATATTTATGTATCACATTTCCACGAGCTGGAAGCCATTTACGGAAAGTGAGGAAAGTTGCAATTTGTTCCATTCTGTGTTTTCTTTTATTGCCAGCATAAGTAAGTTCTTCAGCTGTTCGCTGCCACATTCTACATATATATTTTGAGGGTGCACTTCTCTAGATGTATATGCACTGAGGGGCACATATGTAAGCTTTTATACGCTACGTTTTTGAAACCCTGTTTAGGGATTAGAGTTTTCTAGATTAGTGAACAGGTGAAGTGCAGCTTTAATGGCCCTCGTGCATTCGATAGGCTTAAAATTCAAGAAAATAATCAATTCTACACGAGTTGCATACTGGAAACACCAGAAGTCTGAAACTATACTGTTATATGTTTGTTACAAGGTGGAAGCACTCGCACTGTGCAGCTGACCTCTTTTAATGTTGGTAGAGATAAGGAGAGATCACTCACATTTAAAGTTACCATATTTTATATGACATTTACATTGTAGGAACAAACGCTAGCCGTAATATCCTGTTTCCTTGTCAAATTCCTTCCCATAACGTAGGTTTAAATACACCAGGTAATAAAATCTGTTATCCTGTTCTGAAAAATTTCAATAGGGTGATGAGAATGTCATCAAGTGTTCCACTATGGACTCAGAGCTTAGGTCGCTTTTATCGTTTCATTTCATCAGGGCTGGATTTACTGTTACGTGGAAATTACTATCAGCACGTCCTATCCTAAGACTCACTCTCTTCACCATCCTCTTAGCTTTCATCGTTGGGTTTTAAGGGAAGTCTTTTTCAAGATTTCTTTTGCAGTATTTATTCAGATAATAATAAGCCTATACGAAAGCTTCAATCTGTTGCTAGAGCAATTAATAAATTTTAATGTACTGTAAGGGTTTTTCCACAAAAGAAGTGAGTTTATTTTATCCTTGTTTAGGTTTAACCAGAACCAGGTGGCTTGCAGATTTTATCCTTGTTTAGGTTTAACCGGAACCAGGTGACTTGCAGATTTTATCCTTGTTTAGGTTTAACCAGAAGCAGGTGACTTGCAGATTTTATCCTTGTTTAGGTTTAACCAGAACCAGGTGACTTGCAGATTTTATCCTTGTTTAGGTTTAACTAGAAGCAGGTGACTTACAGATTTCCCTCAATTTCTGAGGCACCTGGACCAGGGTCTTTGTATGTACGTCTCAGCTGTGCTAATGGTGCATCATCCGTCCCAGAGTCTGCATCCTGGCGACCAGTGGACTTATACATCATGCGTGAATCTCCAGGAAGGTTTCACAGGATTTATATTCGTGCTATGTTACGCCCTTTCAAGGCGGGAGTTTTGCTGTCTGTCTTCTGCCTGTGTGAGCTTCATGTTTCAGGAAGACTCCTTATCAGAGGCTCATTCGTACAAAATATGAGAGCAAATAAAATATTATTGTTGTCGTCGTGATAGTAGTTGTTGATGTCATTATTATTATCATAATAATTATAATTATTTTATTATTTATTAATATTATTACGACTAATATAAAGTGATAATTTTAATAGCAACTCAATCGGCCGACTAACAGCATAAACATCTAGTATTTTGGCTTTTTAAGCCAACCTTGTGTTTATATACATTTTTTGCTACGACTTTGAAAAGAGTCGTTAATGTTTAACAAGGACTAAAATTAGGCTATGTTGCAATGTACATTTTTATCCCGGTCGAGCTGCTAAATTAAGGTGCGAAGATGGCCAGAATGATTTCTTTTTTAGAAATGTCAGAGGGAGAGCGGTATGAAATGGGTCATTTAGTGTTTAACTGCCAGGAATGGATAGCATATAAGGCGCCGCGTTGTCTACTGGCTGGATCATTCTGTCAGCGGTGCGGTGTTAAGGACTCGTTAGTGGCACCTCCTGTCCGTGCTAGCGAAAGTTACCGTCGCTTTTCCACGACAGTTCGTCACTCTTGTGTGTGTTCGTGATTTTTTTTTAATTTGTGGTTTATTGGATTTAAAGCTTACTCTCTGAGTTGCTTTATGCCATTGCTTTTATAGTTGGGATGGTTTTTAGCTCCGATGGATTTTAACTGCGATGTTTTTAGATGTTGTTGGTTTTTATCCCAGATGGTTTCTAGCTGCTATGGTTTTTTAAGAGTTGTGAGAATCCTTAATTACAAGAAACCTTGATGACGATGATCCTTAGCTTTAAAAACCTCGTAGTCGCAATAGTTTTGGTTTTGAATTTATTGGCTATTAGGGATCCCTATCGTTGTTATGGATACCAATAGTTGTGATGGATACCAATATACTTGGGAGGGATACCTATAATTGTGAGGGATACCTATAGTTGTAAGGGATATCTAGAGTTGTGAGGGATACCTATAGTTGTGAGGGATACCTATAGCTGTGAGGAATACCTATAGTTGTGAGGGATGCCTATAGTTGTGAGGGATACCTGTAGTTGTGAGGGATACACATTGTTATGAAGGATAAGCTTAGTTAAGTTGCCCTACATTCGCGAAGGATTTTCACATCAGGGAAAACTGGATCTACTGTCATGGATAACGTACATTTATTACCTCGTGAAAATTTTATGTAATGCTTCCCTGGCTTTAGACCAACCATTAAATGAAGTTTGATGGATTTCCTTATAATTTTACGACGGGAGTGTTGCCGTGGTGACGTTATCAGGGTTTTGGTGGAGATGATGTGTGGATGAAAAAAAATCTGTATTGCCTCACAGAACATGGAGAGTGTGAGTGTGGAGATACCAATGTTCAAAGAGATTGACGTTAACACACCGTTGTTTTTATTTCCTTATTATCAGTTAACTGTACCTTGACATTGGTTAATTTAAGCTGAATATAACCGAATCGAAGCTAACCTGATTTAGAATAACAATGAGGGGTAAACGCCTCACCTGTTTGGAGGAGAGGGTGGATATTGACGTGTTGGAGAGCCGTAAAAATGGTGCGCAACTGATACAGTCCACCCCTGGAGTGTAATGACAACAAGTGAAGCCTTGGTGATATTATGAACCTGATGACCACTACCACTCAGTAGGTGGTATATGACGGGGAATCTTACAGAGTGAAAAAATGTCCTTTGTTTGATGTCATAAACCCTTCTCATATGGCTGCGATGAATCGCTCCTGACGACAGAAATGATGGCAGAAAAACGGGTACACAACGTACAATTATTAGGATCATGTTTCTTGCTAATAAAGTTTTTTTTTTTGTTTTTTTTTTGTTTTTTTTTGCTCCACGTGTCTTTGCTTTCAACCAACTTGTCTGGACACAAGGGTAACATGGAGCCCTTATTACAGGATACACCATGATAATACGTGATCACGGTAACGGTTTGTTTGGTATGAGATGTAAACCACAGGGGCGTTAACCATTTCTTTCACTTAGCAAAACTGGACACATCTGTAATGTGTTGCTACTCCTATACGACAGTTACACAATGGGAACTATTTTTCCCTGTCATATTCCATCACATTGAATGGGGATTTATATACTCTGTTGATATCTGTCAGCCTAAGCCGGGAGACTTCAGTAAGTCAAGTAAGTTTACTTAGGTATAGGTACACAAAATATACATAGTAACATATGTGTAAATTACCTAGGATGATATCAGAAAGAATTCCATTAGATGTTTGTCAGCTACGAGAGATTCGAAGATTTCCTTCTAACAGAGCTGGAGTTACACTCACTTGGGAATTACCATCTCTCATTATTGAGTGTGTTGTGAGGGGACGAAGCCCTCGAGATATCCTGAGTCCCTCTCCTCGTACTCATAATGAGCTCATTCCATCCCTGATGAGTTGTCGCTCCTTCGAAGCAATAAATCACAGCAACAAAAATGTGTTTCTCCAACAGAAGTGTGCCGTTGTAGTAGAAGAACGTTTCCTCAGCAGATGTATGCCATTGCAGTAGTGGAGTGCCACTGTAGAGGAACACCACTGCAGCAGAAGGGAAAAAAACCCACTTGATGCCCACAAGTTAATATTTCCAAGACATATTAACTCCCTTTAAAACAAATTTAACAGAACCCAAATAATATATTTTTTAGACAAATTATCTTTGCTAAATTAAAAGAAAAGGAAAACCTTTTGACGGTGATGACTTGCTGCTGGCGAAAGGGTCTAGATCCAAGGAACTGGAACCCCCCTCCCCTTCCCAAGGGCTGTCTATAGCGACCTTAGCGTCACCCCTTCAACATAATTATAACGAAGACCTCTAAAGTCGATGTCATTAAAAATAATAATTACTCTGAAGGGTGGTCACCTGGCGTGTAATTGTGACGTCAGTGAGAGGCACAACGTCTTCACTCCATTGTTGAAGGTCCCTTGATGCCAATGAGGGGGCTCTTGATCTAATGAATTGGAGCTATCTTTCCATTCCCTGAGCCTGACTGCGTCCTTTTCCTACTGGTTTAGTGTTTACTTTTAAATAATATAATAAAATATAATAATTATTATTATTAATTTAATTATTGTTATTATTTCAGTGCTGTTTGACCCTAGTAGGCTTACGTTTTGTTTTGATTATAATAATAATGATGATGATGATGATGATAATAAATAATAATAATAATAATAATAATTATTATTAATATTATTATTATTATTGTTCAATGAGAAGTAACATAAAATGTAAAGTTCATTTGGATAATTGGGTTTTAAACCTACCGACTACGTAAAGGATCATTAAGGATGTATGTAACATGTTCACCACTTGTTAAGAAAGTGTGTGTGTGTGTGTGTGTGTACTCACCTAGTTGTGGTTGCAGGGGTCGATTCTTAGCTCCTGGCCCCGTGTGTGTGTGTGTGTGTGTACTCACCTAGTTGTGGTTGCAGGGGTCGAGTCATAGCTCCTGGCCCCGTGTGTGTGTGTGTGTGTGCCAGAACGATGCATGCTTGTTACTAACCTGGTTGGAGTGTAATGAGAGTTCTCTGGCTCTCTCTTGGTAGTTGAAAGATGGAGAGAAATAATTTTCTGCACCACTAGACCGATGCTTCGTTGTTCTCGGTGTGTGAAGACTCGGACACACACACACACACACACACACACACACACACACACACACACACATACACACACACATACATACATACCGCTTTAAGCAGAGGTATGATAAAGCTCAAGGTTCAGGGAGAGTGACCTAGTAGCGACCAGTGAAGAGGCGGGGCCAGGAGCTTGGACTCGACCCCTGCAACCTCAACTAGGTGAGTACAACTAGGTGAGTACACACACATACACACACAGAGTAGCGGTCAGTGAAGAGGAGCTGAGTCTCGACCCCTGCAACCACAATTAGGTGACTACACAAACACACACTGCCTCTCCCGCAGCGTCGTCCACAGTACCACAACCACCGCCGCTGCTGTTCACTGAAGGTGCTGGCGGTGGCCTCAAGATGGTCAATACACGGTAGGTAATCCTCGAGACACAAATGGTGCGACCCGTAAACAACATCTGGCGAAGTTTATAATTCCGTGTCATGTTGTCTTGACGCTTTCTGATCTGCCGATACATATTTATATATATGTATGTATGTATGTATGTATGTATGTATGCATGTGTGTGTGTGTGTGTGTGTGTGTGTGTGTGTGTGTGTGTGTGTGTGTGTGTGTGTGTGTGTGTGTGTGTGTGTGTGTGTGTGTGTGTGTGTGTTCGTGTGTGTACGTAAGAACCACTTTTAACGAAACTGCATTATATTGCATTTCACGAACCATTAAACCCGTTTAAGTCATTCACGGCAACAGTTGGTGGAGGTTTGATCCCTCGCCCGCTAATCGCGGTCCGGTCTCAGACCGGTCCGACTACTGGTAATCGCCTATTATATTTAATGGGAGAAGTTTACAGTGTCTGCAAGAGTTCCTCCCCCTTCAAGGTGAGACCAAGCAAGATTCCGAGAGGTGATGCAGTCGTCAGCAAGATTGCACTGACCAGATGTTTCCATGGCAACGGCCGTGGGGCAGAGATGAAGCAAAGGGAATTACAACATCACCAAGAGTGTATAAGAACTGTAACTCACAGTATAAAAACGATGCTCGCAGTTACAGCACTGGCAGCGGCAGCAGTAATAGCAGCAGCAGCAGCAGCAGCGTAAATCACTCGAAGTTACGGAACCCTGAATAAAAAATATAATATCTGCAAGAGGTAGCGATACGAATACCTTAGAACCGCTGGGACGAACAGCACCACAACTCAGTAGAGCCACTGGGAGGAACAGCACCTCAAGCACTGTGGAACCACTAAGAGAAACAGTACCTCATGCACTGTAGAACCACTGGGAGGAACAGAACCACAAACACTGTAGAACCACTAGGAGGCACAATACCACAACACAGTAGAACCACTAGGAGGAACAGCACCACGAACACTGTAGAACCACTAGGAGAAACAACACTACAAACACTGTAGTAACACTGAGAGGCATCGAACCACAACACAGTAGAACCACTGGAAGTTACAGCAGCACAAATACCGCAGAACCACTCGCATCACAACCTCACAAACACAGTAGAAACCGTAACATTACAGCCCCACAAACACCGTAGAACCACAGAAAGGTACAGCATCACAAACACAGCAGAGCCACTAACACCACATCACCGCAGAACAACGCAAAATCCTGGCGTTATGGGACTCCAAACAAGAGAGAAACAATGTAAATTCCAGGGTAGTGGTAAACAATAGGATGTATAACAGTCCACAGACGACATACTTATCTTGTGGCAGACAGAGGCTTCTTTTGTTTCTTGTTACCAACACAAATTTTTTGGGGAAAAAATGTCTGGCAAGAGAGAGCAAAAATCGTGAGTAAATTTTGAATTGGTCGAGCGTACATAAAATTTCTTATGGCTAATTTCTTATGCATAGTTTCTAATGGCTGAAGGGTAGGATGGAATGCTAAGTTTTCTTTACTGACTCTGTTCCATTGGTATTTTCAATTAATATTGGCATTTTTGAGTTTAAGAGCCGGCACCGCTTTATTTTATACATTGTAAACGGATAGCACTATGACTCATCTCTATCCATAGCTTCCACCTGTGGCCGCGTGTACTCTTTCCTCCCTTGTGTGTTTGTACTCACCTAACTGTGGTTGCAGGGGGTCGATTCACAGCTCCTGTGTGTGTGGGGGGGGGAGGGTGAGGGCACAGTGACCCCCTACATGCTATCATACTCGCTGACAGCTTCATCTGCATCTGAATAAAACGCATTCCAACCTACCGACCTGCTGGGCTGTGCCTAGTGGCTCTCCCTCTCCATCTCTCTTCTCCTTTCTCCTCCACTTCCCTCTCTCTTGCTCTCTCTCTGTTCCTCCCACTTCTCGTCCTTCTTTCCTCCTCACAATTTCCTCCTCTCTCATCACATTATTCCAATCTATTTCTCCCCATCTACTCCCTTTTCTCTTCTCTGTTCTTTCCCTCTAGGCTGTACCGTCACCACACTTCTCATATCCTGAGCATCATTGTTTGAGGTTTCCACTGTTGTAATATGTTTCTCAAGCAATAAATAGATAATTAGCAGTTATCCTACCGTTATGGAAGGTCATTCCCGGCGTCGTTGAGTTATCCTGCGTTAAGTTCTTCGACTTTTCCTTCTTGTTCTTTCAGTTCTTCTTGTTCTTTGCCTTGCTGTTGTTGTCTCTTCTTCTTCTCCTTCTTCTTCTTCTTCTTCTTCTTCTTCTTCTTCTTCTTCTTCTTCTTCTTCTTCTTCTTCTTCTTCTTCTTCTTCTTCTTCTTCTTCTTCTTCTTCTTCTTCTTCTTCTTTTTCTTCTTCTTCTTTCTCTTGTTGTCTTTATTATTATTATTCTTGTTATTCTTGTAGTTGCTATTGTTGTTGTTGTTGTTGTTGCTGCTGTTGTTTATTCAGTCCTTGTTCATCTGGTGCTTCATTATTCTTCAGTCATCAGTTTCCTTTTATCACAACTTTATTTTGGTTTTCCAACTCATTTCCTTGTTTTTCTTTCCATATCATTTCCCTTCATGATGTCACCTGTCCTCGTTTTACTAAGTTAATTTTCTTACTTGTTCACAGCGTCAGTTTCCTAACGATTTGTTTTAAGTAATCTCAAGGTAGGTTAGGTTATGTTAGGTTATGTTAGGTTATGTTAGGTTATGTTATGTTATGTTAGGTTATGTTATGTTATGTTAGGTTATGTTATGTTATGTTAGGTTATGTTAGGTTAGGTTATGTTAGGTTAGGTTAGGTTAGGTTAGGTTAGGTTAGGTTAGGTTAGGTTAGGTTAGGTTAGGTTAGGTTAGGTTAGGTTAGGTTATGTTAGGTTATGTTAGGTTAGGTTAGGTTAGGTTAGGTTAGGTTAGGTTAGGTTATGTTAGGTTATGTTAGGTTAGGTTAGGTTAGGTTAGGTTAGGTTAGGTTAGGTTAGGTTAGGTTAGGTTAGGTTAGGTTAGGTTAGGTTATGTTAGGTTATGTTAGGTTATGTTAGGTTAGGTTAGGTTATGTTAGGTTATGTTAGGTTATGTTAGGTTAGGTTAGGTTAGGTTATGTTAGGTTAGGTTAGGTTATGTTAGGTTATGTTAGGTTATGTTAGGTTATGTTAGGTTATGTTAGGTTATGTTAGGTTATGTTAGGTTAGGTTAGGTTATGTTAGGTTAGGTTAGGTTATGTTAGGTTATGTTAGGTTATGTTAGGTTATGTTAGGTTAGGTTAGGTTAGGTTAGGTTATGTTAGGTTATGTTAGGTTAGGTTAGGTTAGGTTAGGTTAGGTTAGGTTAGGTTAGGTTAGGTTAGGTTATGTTAGGTTATGTTATGTTAGGTTAGGTTAGGTTAGGTCAGGTCAGGTCAGGTTAGGTTAGGTTAGGTTAGGTTATGTTAGGTTATGTTAGGTTAGGTTAGGTTAGGTTAGGTTAGTTTAGGTTAGGTTAGGTTAGGTTAGGTTAGGTTAGGTTAGGTTAGGTTAGGTTAGGTTATGTTAGGTTATGTTAGGTTATGTTAGGTTAGGTTATGTTATGTTATGTTATGTTAGGTTAGGTTAGGTTAGGTCAGGTCAGGTCAGGTCAGGTTAGGTTAGGTTAGGTTAGGTTAGGTTAGGTTAGGTTAGGTTAGGTTAGGTTAGGTTAGGTTAGGTTAGGTTATGTAAGGTTATGTTAGGTTAGGTTAGGTTAGGTTAGGTTAGTTTAGGTTAGGTTAGGTTAGGTTAGGTTAGGTTAGGTTAGGTTATGTTAGGTTATGTTATGTTATGTTATGTTATGTTATGTTATGTTATGTTATGTTATGTTATGTTATGTTATGTTATGTTAGGTTAGGTTAGGTCAGGTCAGGTCAGGTCAGGTCAGGTCAGGTTAGGTTAGGTTAGGTTAGGTTAGGTCAGATTAGGTTAGGTTAGGCTAGGTTAGGTTAGGTTAGGTTAGGTTATGTTATGTTAGGTTAGGTTAGGTTAGGTTAGGTCAGGTTAGGTTCGGTTAGGTTAGGTTAGGTTAGGTTAGGTTAGGTTATGTTATGTTATGTTAGGTTAGGTTAGGTTAGGTTAGGTCAGGTCAGGTCAGGTCAGGTCAGGTCAGGTCAGGTTATGTTATGTTATGTTATGTTATGTTATGTTAGGTTAGGTTAGGTCAGGTTAGGTTCGGTTATTTTCGGTTAGGTTAGGTTAGGTTAGGTTATATTATGTTATGTTATGTTATGTTAGGTTAGGTTAGGTTAGGTTAGGTTAGGTTACCTGGAGTTTACCTGGAGAGAGTTCCGGGGGTCAACGCCCCCGCGGCCCGGTCTGAGACCAGGCCTCCTGGTGGATCAGAGCCTGATCAACCAGGCTGTTGCTGCTGGCTGCACGCAAACCAACATACGAGCCACAGCCCGGCTGATCCGGAACTGACTTTAGGTGCTTGTCCAGTGCCAGCTTGAAGACTGCCAGGGGTCTGTTGGTAATCCCCCTTATGTGTGCTGGGAGGCAGTTGAACAGTCTCGGGCCCCTGACACTTATTGTATGGTCTCTTAACGTGCTAGTGACACCCCTGCTTTTCATTGGGGGGATGGTGCATCGTCTGCCAAATCTTTTGCTTTCGTAGTGGGTGATTTTCGTGTGCAAGTTCGGTACTAGTCCCTCTAGGATTTTCCAGGTGTATATAATCATGTATCTCTCCCTCCTGCGTTCCAGGGAATACAGGTTTAGGAACCTCAAGCGCTCCCAATAATTGAGGTGTTTTATCTCCGTTATGAGGTCAGGTCAGGTCAGGTCAGGTCAGGTCAGGTCTGGTCAGGTCAGGTTATGTTATGTTATGTTATGTTATGTTATGTTAGGTCAGGTCAGGTCAGGTCAGGTCAGGTCAGGTCAGGTCAGGTTAGGTCAGGTCAGGTTGGGTTGGGTTGGGTTGGGTTGGGTTGGGTTGGGTTGGGTTAGGTTAGGTTAGGTTAGGTTAGGTTAGGTTCGGTTAGGTTAGGTTAGGTTAGGTTAGGTTAGGTTAGGTTAGGTCAGGTTAGGTTAGGTTAGGTTAGGTTAGGTTAGGTTAGGTTGGGTTAGGTTAGGTTAGGTTAGGTTAGGTTAGGTTAGGTTCGGTTCGGTTCGGTTAGGTTAGGTTAGGTTAGGTTAGGTTAGATCAGGTTAGGTTAGGTTAGGTTAGGTTAGGTTAGGTTAGGTAAGGTTAGGTTATGTTAGGTTAGCTTAGGTTAGGTTAGGTTAGGTCAGGTTAGGTTAGGTTAGGTTAGGTAAGGTTAGGTTTGGTTAGGTTATTTTAGCTTAGGTTAGGTTAGGCTAGGTTAGGTTAGGTTAGGTTAGGTTAGGTTAGGTTAGGTTAGGTTTGGTTTGGTAAGGTTATAAACTTACCTAACCTAGGTTAGGTTAGGTACGTTTATGTTAGGTTATGTTAGGCTAGGTAAGTTTATGTTAGGCTAGGTTTGGTTAGGTTAGGTTAGGTTAGGTTAGGTTAGGTTAGGTTAGGTTTGGTTTGGTTAGGTTAGGTTAGGTTAGGTTAGGTTAGGTTAGGTTTGGTTAGGTTTGGTTTGGTAAGGTTATAAACTTACCTAACCTAGGTTAGGTTAGGTATGTTTATGTTAGGTTATGTTAGGCTAGGTAAGTTTATGTTAGGCTAGGTTAGGATAGGTAAGGTTACATTGATCTTTGAAAGCGTATATTTAACCAGTGTTCGATTATCCCAGGCTCTCTTACAAGCATCTACTGTGTTAAATTATATCCTTCTTTTCCCCTTCGTTTCTCAGTCTACGCTATTCACTTCTTTCTCTTTCCCCTTTTCTCTCCGTTGCCCGTCCAGCGAACCCTTTACCTGTCATCGAACAAGAGGCAGCACATCCTCTAGACGGTGCTGAGACAGCCACCAGCAGTTTGCATATTAATTGTGTGTTCGGTGAGGTAATTAATTATGTCGCTGCTACTGCTGCCTCTTCTATCAGTGCTGGAGGTGCTGGCTCCGGGCTGCTTACAGTGTGTAGTGGAGGTGTTGTGGAGGTGCTGACTCCAGGTTTACATAGTATGTGTAGAGGAGGCCTGGCTCTACACTACTGAATTATTACTCTCGTGAAGTAAACAGATAAAGGAGGAATCATGCAGAACTCTGACCACCACCCTCTTCGCTTCAACCTGTTCAGTGTAGAGCCGGTGTAATAGATTTCCATACCTGATACCCGGGTTCGTGCGTTATTTTTTCCTCCTTATACTCACCCCTTATACACACAGTTAAACATCTTTGTATATACCAGTGGCCTGAGGTTATATTTATTTGTATATATACACCAGAGAAATCAGCCTTAACCCGATGAAACATGTACGTGATACGGACGTCAGACTTGACCAAACCTCTGGAAAATACGATAGGAATTTTCTTCCTGGCTCAGACGATGCATGGCAGATCTGCGCCAGAGATGGTGGTCAGGGAGATGCTGCCACGGACCAAGAGCTCCTGAAAATGCTGGATTTAAAAGAAGGCCGGATTTTAAAAGTTTGGATTTGAAAAGCGTGAACAGAATCCGAAAAAGGTAATGGATTTTTATAAATTTTAAAGAACGAGAATTTACATTATGCTAAAGACACAGGATATTGATATATCTGTGAGTGAAGTGTGGGGGATAGATATGCAACTGTATGCAAATTAATCACGAGGAGAGTTGAATGATGGCTCTAGGCCTTTCGTGTTCCAATCAACACATCAACAGAAGGAGGTCCAAGCAAATACGATCACAGGAAGCGCCTTTGCTCCTCTTTCCTGCAACACTGCAAGCTCCTGATGATGTGTTGATTGCAACACGAAAGGCCTAGAGCTATCATTTAACTCCCTTCCGTGCTTGTTTTGCAGCTTGAATTGCTTGTTCGCGATTTTTGCATAATGTATATATATATATATATATATATATATATATATATATATATATATATATATATATATATATATATATATATATATATATATATATATATATATATATATATATATATATTTCAACAAGTCGGCCGTCTCCCACCGAGGCAGGGTGACCCAAGAAAGAAAGAAAATCCCCAAAAAGAAAATACTTTCATCATCATTCAACACTTTCACCACACTCGCACATTATCACTGTTTTTGCAGAGGTGCTCAGAATACAACAGTTTAGAAGCTTACACATATAAAGATACACAACATATCCCTCCAAACTGCCAACATCCCAAAACCCTCCTTTAAAGTGCAGGCATTGTACTTCCCATTTCCAGGACTCAAGTCCGACTATATGAAAATAACCGGTTTCCCTGAATCTCTTCACTAAATATTACCCTGCTCACACTCCAACAGATCGTCAGGTCCCAAGTACCATTCGTCTCCATTCACTCCTATCTAACACGCTCACGCACGCTTGCTGGAAGTCCAAGCCCCTTGCCCACAAAACCTCCTTTACCCCCTCTCTCCAACCCTTTCGAGGACGACCCCTACCTCGCCTTCCTTCCCCTATAGATTTATATGCTTTCCATGTCATTCTACTTTGATCCATTCTCTCTAAATGACCAAACCACCTCAACAACCCCTCTTCTGCCTCTGACTAATACTTTTATTAACTCCACACCTTTTCCTAATTTCCACACTCCGAATTTTCTGCATAATATTTACACCACACATTGCCCTTAAACAGGACATCTCCACTGCCTCCAACCGTCTCCTCGCTGCTGCATTTACCAACCAAGCTTCACACCCATGTAAGAGCGTTGGTACTACTATACTTTCATACATTCCCTTCTTTGCCTCCATAGATAACGTTTTTTGACTCCACATATACCTCAACGCACCACTCACCTTTTTTCCCTCATCAATTCTATGATTAACATCATCCTTCATAAATCCATCCGCCGACACGTCAACTCCCAAGTATCTGAAAACATTCACTTGTTCCATACTCCTCCTCCCCAATTTGATATCCAATTTTTCTTTATCTAAATCATTTGACACCCTCATCACCTTACTCTTTTCTATGTTCACTTTCAACTTTCTACCTTTACACACATTCCCAAACTCATGCACTAACCTTTGCAATTTTTCTTTAGAATCTCCCATAAGCACAGTATCATCAGCAAAAAGTAACTGTCAATTCCCATTTTGAATTTGATTCCCCAAAATTTAATCCCACCCCTCTCCCGAACACCCTAGCATTTACTTCCTTTACAACCCAATCTATAAATATATTAAACAACCATGGTGACATTACACATCCCTGTCTATATATATATATATATATATATATATATATATATATATATATATATATATATATATATATATATATATATATATATATATATATATATATATATATATATATATATATACGGAAGGATATGGGAATCGGAATACTAGTGTGAGAAATAGGAATGAGAGGTTGTGAGAATAGGAGAGGAAAACTTCGGGAAAAAGAATAGAAGTTCAAGAAAATAGGAATAGATTTATTACAATAGAAATGTGAGTATACAGAAAAAAAAATGAGAATATACAGAAATAGAAAATGTGAGAGCAGTATGTGGATAAGACCGGAAAGCACACGAAATAGGAATGAATTCTGGGATATAGTAATGAGAATGAATGCCTTATCGCTTCATTAGTACTAAGTGATGCTGCAAGTATGCTACCCGGGTTCATTTTAAAGCCTAATTCTGCTGTTGCTGCTGCTGCTGCTGCTGCTGCTTGGCTTGCTGGCCACCATTTGCCAATCGATTATTCTCTTCCCTGATTCCCATCACAGCTGGAGGCACAGCGGCCAGGGGTATACAGGTATTTTGGCCAATATTCGCCCCTTCAGTCCATTACCTGAGCCCAAGAGCTTTTGTTTGCGGAGGGGACTTTAATAGCATAATGACCGAATTTTTCGCTCGTGGTGGGCAGGTTGTGTGTAGGGTCACGATGGAGAGGCAGAAGTGCCAGATTAACCGGGTGCCAGATTAAACATGTGCCAGATTAACCAGGTGACAAATTAATCAGATGCCAGATTAACCAGGTGCCAGATTAACCAGGCGCCAGATTAACCAGGTGCCAAATTAATCAGATGGCAGATTAACCAGGTGCCATATTAACCAGGCGCCAGATTAACCAGGTGCCAAATTAACCAGGTGCCAAATTAACCAGGTGCCAGATTAACCAGGTGCCAGATTAACTAGGTGCCAGATTAAGAAGGCCGAGAGGCTATACGAACTTGCGAGCCATCAACATCAGCCTAGTTGAACAAGCAATCAACAAAATCACGGGACCAGGACGCTGGGTACAAGGGTAGGAAAATTCTTGAAACTAGTCACGGATATATCACATGTAAACGATGCGTATGTTAAACTCTCCCAAACTGGTGTGGAACAGGTTACAGGAACTCTTAATCACCCCCGTGTAGTCGACAGGCTTGTAACTCAGTTAACTAACCATACCTGCTCTGGGCCTCCGGGCGTAACATTAAATGGTAATGACGTTGACTTTTATAAATGGGTCGCAGTTAAAAGCATTTATTTTGAATTTCAATAAGGATCAGTCACAAGTTTTTCGCCGCCGCTTATATGCTAAATTTAGTAAATCAATTAATAAATCTGCAGGAACGGTGTGTGTGTGTGTGTGTGTGTGTGTGTGTGTGTGTGTGTGTGTGTGTGTGTGTATACTCACCTAATCGCACTCACCCAATTGTGATTGCAGGAGTCGAGACTCAGCTCCTGGCCCCGCCTGTTCACTGGTCGCTACTAGGTCCTCTCTCTCCCCCTGCTCCATGAGCTTTATCATACCTTGTCTTAAAACTATGTATGGTTCCTACCTCCACTACATCACATGCCAGACTATTCCACTTCCTGGCAACTCTATGACTGAAAAAATACTTCCTAACGTCCCTTTTGACTTATCTGAGTCTTCAATTTCCAATTGTGACTCCTTGTGTGTGTGTGTGTGTGTTGGTTCCTTGGAAGGGGATGGTCACCCTTCCTGTTTCTCGTTTTAACGAGTGAATATTGATTCATCTTTCTGTAATCACATATTTATGCTCGCTGCAGCTGAGACCCAACACCTGAGTGCCACCTTTCAATATTCAACCAGTCGGTGTTCTTAGCAGCTAGCGAAGCGTCCTTCACTGAGAGATTCTGTGCCACATATGTGGAACTTGTATGCCAAAGTTTACTCTCGCTCAGGGCTCTTTGTCAATCTGTCTCTGATGATGATGCCTTTGAAGACTTTACGAGCCATATGTCTCCCCACGTCCTGCACAATACCGAGAATAAGCCACACACTGTCAGGACTGGGCAGAGATTCATTACCGAGTTTACGCACAAGCAAGTAATCTCATCCTTTCAAATACTACCGTTGTAGGAACATAATTTGTTTTTCTGTTTGTGTATAGAAATTTAATAGAGTTAAACCCTCTAAAAGAAATCGGAAACATAATGCGTATATAATTCATGGTTTGTTTACCCTTAATCCTTTTATAATCAATTTAGTGGAGTCTGACCTCAGTAAGGATATTACAGGATTAGTATTACTCGACCCACCATGGAGGTGGCTATCATAAAAAACACATTGTATCTCAGCGAATTACCTAAGCTTCTCCTTCATTGTCTGTAGTGTTTCTGAAGATTGGTAAACAAATTAACACGAAAGAATTAACAATATACAGTTCCTTGATAATGTAAGAAATCACCAAATCTCTTGGAATTTCACTATTTTTTCGTAGTGGTTATTCTGCGCATATATATATATATATGTATATATATATATATATATATATATATATATATATATATATATATATATATATATATATATATATATATATATATATATATATATATATATATATATATATATATATATATATATATATATATATATATATATATATATATATATATATATATATATATATATATATATATATATATATGTATATATATATATATATATATATATATATATATATATATATATATATATATATATATATATATATATATATATATATATATATATATATATATATGTATATATAGGGGTGAAGGAGGGGTGTTAATGTTGCAGTTTAAAAACTGTAGTGTAAAGCACCCTTCTGGCAAGATGGAGTGAATGATGGTGAAAGTTTTTCTTTTTCGGGCCACCCTGCCTTGGTGGGAATCGGCCAGTGTGATAATAAAAAAAATAAAAAAAAAATGAATATATATATAAACTATAAACACAGAGTATTGTCAAGGACGGGTGATATACATAACCCAAATCTAATTACAATCTTCCACTAAGAAACACCAGCTGTGTGAAGCTAAACTGAAGAAACATTCTCTAGTTATCTCAGAGATTCAGATATCCTAAATTACACGCGTGCGTTAAGCTTAAGTCTTACAGCAACTGCATGTTTAAGTTATCAGCGTTGAAGGGGTGAAGCAAGTCGGATGCCACACTAAGAAACAATTATATCAAAATCAGCCTTACAAGTCTCTCAGTTTCGTCTACTAAAACGAAAATTGTTGCCAGCAGAGACCAAAATCAATTTAGACTTTTCCCCGGATAAGACTAACCACCGCTTATGGTTTAGGTAAGCAATTACGCGTGTAAGTAACTAATTAAGTTTCATTTAAACTTTGGCTTCAAAACAATTTTTTAACAATGGCACTGAGGGCGCAACTGATGTCGTGTGCATATAAAACCACATTATGCAGGTTTATTCTCTGAAAAACCAGTGAAGTCAAACATTCTGACATTTTTCCTGATCATAAAAGGCACTGTCCAGTTAATGTACAGAAATCAATTTGATTAATAATTTGCAGATCAAAAAGTTATACGACCTAATATCAAGGCGAGCCTCTTTGAGGAACCGACATCACCAGTGAAAGAATAAATCTGGCCAGAAGAGATTTTCTTTGGTTATTGGACAAAATCCAACACAATTTGCACCTAGACAGACTAAATCTCTCCAAAAATGTTTCATCTGTTTCATTAGATGAACCAGCTGTTAAAGATTTATTTTAATCTGGGAAAACCGTGTGGGTTGAGTGTGGGGTGAGACAGTGTGGGGTGAGACAGTGTGGGGTGAGACAGTGTGGGGTGAGACAGTGTGGGGTGAGACAGTGTGGGGTGAGACAGTGTGGGGTGAGACAGTGTGGGGTGAGACAGTGTGTGGTGAGACAGTGTGGAATGAGAGAGTGTGGGATAGAGAGTGCAGGGTGAGAGAGTGGGAGGTAAGAGAGTGTGAGGTGAGAGAATGTGGGGTGAGAGAGTGTGAGGTGATACAGTATGGGGGAGACAGTGTGGGGTGATACAATGTGGGGTAAGACAGTGTTGGGTTACCTGGAGGTTACCTGGAGGTTATTCCGGGGATCAACGCCCCCGCGGCCCGGTCCATGACCAGGCCTCCCTGTGGATTAGGGCCTGATCAACCAGGCTGTTACTGCTGGCAGCACGCAGTCCAACGGTGAGACAGTATGGGGATGAGACAGTGTGGGGTGAGACAGTGTGTGGTAAGAGAGTATGGGGTGAGATAGTCTGGGGGTGATATAGTGTAGGGTAACGCAATGTGTGGGGGTGATACAGTGTGGGGGGTAAGACAGTGTGTGCTTATAGAGTGTGGGGGTTGAGAGAATGTGGGGTGACACAGTAAATTGTCAGACCGTGTGGGGGGCGGGATGTGGCATTCATATTCGATCTAAAGAAAGGGAGAATAAATCTAATTCCTCGCATCAAGAGCAACTCTCCAGCACCAACCCATAAGAATGCAAAAATCTCCTCTACACATCCCATTAAAAGCACTAACCTTCTCCTGAGTAGGAGACACGAATGTTAAAACTTTTCCAGCAGAACAACAGAGGCTTTCTAAAGGTATCTCATGGAAAGCCAGCTTCCGGATGGCCGATATAAAATTAAACAGATGAACGATGCACTTGTCAACTTATCCACAAACCTTCACTAACCTATAGCTTACCAGGGATTAAAAAATTTGAAGTCCAAAGGATAGAGTTTCCTGAAGCTGGAAACAAAAGCCATTGAAGAATATAAGAATATTGTAACTAAGAATGCGCCTTTTCAGGCATTAATTCTTACTGTAATTAAGGGCTGACTAATCTTGTGAAAATTAATTAAAAACGATATCAATATTTATAATTTTTTTGCAGTTCCATTTAAAATTTTCCACAATCCTTTGAGGAAGAAAATAATATTCTCCTTTTTTTTTTTGCCCTTTTAAGAAACTCCATTTTGAGACAAAAGATGAATAAAGTTGGAACAGTGGCACGTACAAAGCCAAAGATAAATAAAAAACTACCTGGAATTAAGACACACCTGCTCTTAAGAGTTTCAAGCCGACCGGAAGTGGAGTTCTCGAGTAATTACAGGGCAAATCAATTTATTTAATAAAATTGGCAATTTAAAATTTTCATAACCCAAACTGAAAGCCAAGTTTTCTTAAATAATAAGTCTCATCAACCCTGAAAGTTTCAAACCTATCTGATGCATCAGCGATAGTATTTTCTCTGTGTTCTGAATTGAAGTCAATATTACTTTTTTTTATAAAACTGGTAAACTACGTCTTATGGAGCTATATTACAGCACGGACCTTCTTGCTCTCGGGAAAATCTACCAGGGATGGAAATTTGAAGCCGATCCGAAGAGGCATTCTTAAGTTATTGCAAAGATTCCATCGATTTCAAGTTCTATTTTTTAATTAGGGAACTGATGATATTAATAATAATAATAATAATAATAATAATAATAATAATAATAATAATAATAATAATAATAATAATAATAATAATAATAATAAAATAACAATGAAAGAAACAATGGCAATAATCCATCAATTAAGACCCACAATCACATGGTTCAACTGGGCCATTTTTCTCATATTTTTAATGAAAATACATTTACCACATCAATGTACAATGCAGAATAATCTGAAGCCTTATATACGACGGCAGAAACGAGTTATGAGCCTTATTAGTCAAATTTCCTAAATTGGGATCTATAATGGTGAGTCTAAAAATATTTTTGGGTATATTAAACGAGTTTTAGGTTTAATAATAACCGTTTTTGTCTTAGGTCCGTGTTAAACAATATATATATATATATATATATATATATATATATATATATATATATATATATATATATATATATATATATATATATATATATATATATATATATATATATATATATATATATATATATTTATTTATTTATTTTTATGAAAAAAAATGTATCTTTAAACCTATAAGAGAAAATTTTAGAAAGGGTTTAATTTTAAATGAGTTCTTGCTAATTGACCAGTTTTTGCATATTCGGCACGACATATATATATATATATATATATATATATTTATTTATTTATTTTTTATGCAAAACAACCACTCTGAAAGAATAGAGAAATTCCAAGCGCTTTCGTGACTACTCACATTATCAAGGAACTATCATAGTTCCTTGATAATGTGAGTAGTCACGAAAGCGCTTGGAATTTCTCTATTCTTTCAGAGTGGTTGTTTTGCATATTCTGAAATCACCTGTTTACTGTGATCTTATTGCATATATATATATATATATATATATATATATATATATATATATATATATATATATATATATATATATATATATATATATATATATATATATATATATATATATATATATATATATAAATTATTATTATTAATATTATAATAATTATTATTATTATTGGGGTACCCTCTCCTGATTGTTGGGGTATTTGGTGACCCACCTTGGTGTGGTGGGGTATTGGGTGACCCACCTGGGTGTGGTGGGGTATGGGGTGACCCACCTGGGTGTGGTGGGGTATGGGGTAACCCACCTTGGGATGCGGTCCCAGGAGGATGAGTGTGTGTGGAAGGGAGGGAGCTGCCCTCTGGCGGCGAGACTGTGTATTGATCCTCTCTCTCTCTCTCTCTCTCTCTCTCTCTCTCTCTCTCTCTCTCTCTCTCTCTCTCTCTCTCTCTCTCTCTCTCTCTCTCTCTCTCTCTCTCTCTCTCTCTCTCTCTCTCTCTCTCTCTCTCTTTCTCTCTCTCTCACCCTCAATTTTTTATTTATATGTACAAAAACTTGATTGAAAAGGTCCCAACAGATATCTTAGATCAACACGCAGGAAAATCCCTCGACAAGGTACCCCATCTGAGATTGCTGCCCAGAATTATGACGCAATGCACAGAAGACAAATTTTATGCCCAGGTTAATGGGGGACTCACAAATAGGAAACAGAGAGTGCAACAGAAGTGTGAGGTGTCTGGCAAGCGTTATGAGAGGAGTTCCACAAGGGTAGGTTCATGGTTCGCCTCTCTTTTGGAATGTACACAAATGACCTAACCAACATCTAAGACAGCAGAATTTACGGACGGCACCAAATACGGGGAGTAATGCAGCATGGAACACAAAGTGTTTGGGTATTCCGAGTGTTATGGATTCTTTAGTATTGTGGTCAGAGATGTGGAAGATGAGTTGAAACGCAGACAAAGTACACAGTAAAGCCTT